>NC_056725.1:288000701-288090073 GCF_019279795.1 Protopterus annectens
TGACCATAACATATATTGACAAAGTCTCTTTCACATGCATTACAAAAAGCCTCTAAAGGAGGAGGTAAATTGCTATTAAATACGCTTGGTTTCTTGTAAGAAGTCATAGGAACATCACTAGCATACATAGTCTTGAGCATAGCATTATGTGCAAACAAACGAAGATCAATGACAGTTTGACTTAAATTTTCTTCACTAGCAGGTATGAATGTCAAACCTTTTTCCAAAACTGCTTTCTCACTAAGAGTTAATTGTATGTCAGATATGTTCCATATCTTGACATTCTGCCACATCTTCTTGATGTTCTGATTCGATAGTTGTTCTGGTGAATATCTTCTCCTCTTTCTCTCTGAACTCAATGAGCGGTGGTGTTCATCCATACCACTCATCCAAATTGGTAGGGGGATCACTGAAAAAACCTGTGATGGAGGTAATGTGGCAGTTGTCTTTCTCTGTACAACAGGTTGACTATTAGAATTGAGAGACTCGCTAAATTTATCTGTAGACGGAACATTAATAGTGGATGTGGTGGTATCAGTACTGACCATTTGGATGGGAGGGTCGGTGGAAGGCTCCATGGAATCTCCCATCTTTGAATTGACATAGGCGCTAGAAACAGAGGAGTGATCATTAGATCTCTTTGGCCAAGAAAACACCTGCCCCTCCTTAAAATCAGTCAGATCTCTTTCTATTTTCTTCTGTTTCAAAGCCTGAAGTATTGACTCATGTGAAAAAAAAAAATGATTATTCATTTCCGAGAACACTTTCCTCAATATAGATACAGGGTACTTATCAAGTATATTCTGGCATTGAGCATTTATATCATCGACCAATGTCAGCTCAAAAGGCTTAAAAAATTAAATCAACAGCTTAATGTGCTGCAAGCTAGTATCCAGATTAATATGTTATCATGGTCTAAGCAAGTCTGGATAATTGTCACCATATGTTGGCATTTTCATTACATGTAGGCCCCTGGGTATCGCTTTAAAATGTAAGCACACTTCCATATGTAAGCATTGCCATTGCAAATGTTTGAATTTATATAACAGATTTTCAATGGTCCTTAAATCCATGTCAAATGACTCATCATCAAAACCTGGGGTCTCAGCAGACAATAGTTTATCATTGAACTTCTACTTCAACAAAGGATTTATCTCCATATAACTCATCTCAGGAAAAATGTCATTCTCTCTTGGGGGTACAGGATTAAACCCCAGATCAATATTGATGCCTTCCACCATGCTCCACCACTTACAAACAACCACACAATGCAAACAAAAGATATATGTAATGGTTGGTAAATATAAAAACTCAAATAGAAATCACAATAATAAAAAACAAGTAGTGTAAAACATGGCAAAAGGTTTTAATAAAGGTTACCACATTCACGGCCAGAATGCTGCTTCTTCAGACCATGTAAAACCAAAAAAAAAAAATATATATATATATATATATATATATATATATATATATATATATATATATATATATATGCGCACATACAAATTAAAAAAATTAACAAATTACAAACATCAATTAAAATCACATAACAGAGCTGAATACTTTGTAACCAGTCAGATAAGTGTATGATTTGCTTTATTTTATTATTAAGTTATGCATTAAGTTATTACTTTATTGATTTTCTTACACAGCATGCGGTTGCCTCATCCTGCTCAAATGCCTTGCACGGGACTGGACTTTGCAAGCCCTGTCTTTTGCAGTTCTGGTAAGAGAATTAAACTATTATGCATACCAGTTTTACCCAAATTGGGCTTGTATATTTATAAATTACTAGAAAACATACTTATATATCTGTGCGGTGTTCCCATCTGATGCCTCTTAGATCCAGGTATCCAAGGTTCCCCTCTTCCTTCAATACAGGTCATCATAATGGTGATGGCACTGCTCAACTATGTGCGGGATACCAGCTGCACTGGTCAGGTCCCTGGCAAAACTATCCCAGGCCTCAGACTTACATTCTGATCCCTGATAGTTCTTCTGGAGCAGCTGGGGTCCATAGTGCTCTACCAGGAGTCCAGTGAAAACCCTAGACTTCTGCCTACCCTACAGTTGTGCCCTAAGGTGCACACCTATCCCCAAGACAGCAGCCATATCCACAATGAAGATCAGGTCAGGCTCCAAGGAATAATGTGAAAATACCATCTATTGCCTTTTAAATAGGATGCATTCCTGCCATTGTATGTCATACTGTAACGTTCAATAACACGCCACGTTGCTTAGCATCACTCAAACTTGCACAACTCATGTATACGTGAAGCTTAGCAATGTGCAAATATGAAAAGACTGTTGATTATGTTTAAGCAATGCTTAGCACTGTGCACCTTTATTAAATTTAACAATTGTTACATTTAAAGTCAACAGATGTTTCAGTCACCTGCCACAGTTTCACAGCAGTATATGTAAAAGGAATTACTGCCCAGGACTCAAACCCAGGGCCTACTAAACTGTAGGTCATGAT
This sequence comes from Protopterus annectens, assembly GCF_019279795.1. NCBI lineage: Eukaryota > Metazoa > Chordata > Ceratodontiformes > Protopteridae > Protopterus > Protopterus annectens. The sequence continues at coordinate 288,003,181 of NC_056725.1, forward strand.
TCACCCTACATAGCCAGTGAGATAGTGAAGGAAGCTTGTATATCTTCATATATACTGTGAAGGTGCTCTGTAAGTGTAGCACAGCTTCGGTACAAGGGTTTGCACATTGCTAGGCACCACAGAACTACAACAATTAAATGCATCCAGTTTCTATTTTTGGATGTCTAATGGCTGTCTAATACATGAGTGTGCAGTGCTAAGCATAGTTAAATAATGCGGTGCATTGAGTAAACAGGGACATAAAAATAAAAAAGTAGAAATTGAACGCATCCGGTTTCTGCTTTTAGATGTCTTGCACATTTCTGATGTATGGTTGTCGAGAGCTAACCCTAGCCCATAGCTAAATAATGCAACACATTGTGCACACAAGCACACAAATGTAAAAAATAAAATAAAATAAATCCAATTTAGTCTTGTAGGCCTTTCAGTCAAGGTTAACGAGCTGAAATGTATGTTGGTGTGCTGTCAGTCTTACACAGATTCAATATCCATGCTGTTCTGATCTTCCTTAGGGTGCACCACAATTAATATGCATGACATGCAGCCGAGGGAAAATTGTGGTCATGTACACAGATACATTCCATTAAGGGTCTACATGGAGCCCACACAGACTTTATTGAATCCTGGGGAGTATTATTTCATTTAAGTTAAAGTTTGTTAACCAAAGTAGAGCACAGATCTTTCTAGACTATTGTTAGACTCAGTGCTGTGGAAACACAACCTAAGAAACAATAAATATTGGTCGATATGATTCCAACAATGGAAATGTTAAAGCAAGCATGCATAAAGATGTTAAATTAAAATACTATGTAGCATAAATAAACATAATCATAAGTAGACATACTACAAGAATTCAATCAGTAAAATTAGCAAGAAGAGTACATATGCATTTATTATTACAACATAATTAGTTCTCTTGGGGGAAAAAAATCATATAAAGAGAACAAAGTATTTACAGTATGTACACTTGTTTAGCATGAAATGTGAAAGAAAGTGAGGAATGATCCAAATGAGGAGAAGAATGGAAAGGAGAAAGAGAGAATAAAAATTGAAAAAAAGTAGTGTGGTGTGGGGGGGGGTAAGGGGGAGATATGCAGCTATGGCCTACTGAGATTAAGGAGATTTGAGTAGTACAAGAGTTTGGAAACATGCTTACTCTTAAGCAGGGTGATTCCACTTGATGAAAATATCATGTAGACAAAGTTTCCTAATGGTCCATCAAACAGGCCCCTCATAATGTGACTGAGTCAGTTAAGCAGATGCTGAGAGAGGAACTGCAGGAGATATTAGATCTAGGAATAATCCAGGAATCCACTGGTTTACTTCGGCTTTAACATGTCTTATGACAAACTATAAGTTAATAAACATTCTTCTTCTTCTTCTTCTTCTTCTTTTGTCTTTTCCTGGTTAGGAGTTGCCACCGTGGATCACATGTCCGCTCATGATTGGTAGTGGAGTTTTTACAGTGTCGAGTTGCCAGCCTGACACCCAACCTTCCATAGAAGGCACACACATGCACACACACACCTAGGGCCAATTTAGAATGTCCAATCCACCTACAGCATGTCTTTGGGATGTGGGAGGAAACCGGAGCACCCGGAGGAAACCCACACGACCACAGGGAGGGCATGCAAACTCTGCACAGAAGGCACCCCACGAACCGGAGAACCTCTTGCTGTGAGGTGACAACGCTAACCACTTCACCCCCATGGCTGCCCCTATAACCTAATAAACATACTTATTTTTAATACATAGTAATAGCATATATTCCTGATACATAATCTGAAATAGTCTTAAATCCAGGAAGCCAGCAATTGCAAGGAGGGCTGGAGTGGTAGGTGGGAGTTCAGCTGAATGGCACTACCAAAATGCATCAAACTTGGTTCTGCAATTAGTAAGGCCATGCCTGAATGTTATGGAACCACATAATCTGTAAGTTGTGTATTGAAGCAGGGGGGTTTCAACATGAACAGCCATCTTGCCACCCCTTAGCTAATTCGTATTCAGGGGAAGTCTGACTTCAGTACAGCTTAGTGAAACATGTCATCTTGGCAGATATACTCCATGGTGCTGCTCCAGTTCTTTGTGATCCAGCATTAAATAGACAACACAATATAAATACATATATAACAGAAATATACAAATCTGAACATCATCAAAAATTTCTTAAACTGCCACAATGCCAACATCTGAGTAAACAATGTATTGCAGTAGGTAATTATAAATCAATAACTTTGTAGTTTTCCTTCCTAGATTCTTCAGGTTTTGATTCTTTTGCAGTTGTCAAATGCACATAGGAATGCTGCTAATTCAGTAGAATTATGAAGCTAGATAAAATGCAGCTTAAGTTTTAAATGCACATCTAAGTGAAATATGGCTGAACTCTTTCAATTATTATGGAAAACCGCATTATTTCTTAGGTTTGCATATCACATTGTCATTTACATTTACATATCACTCAATTGCTCACTCACTCAGGCATTGACTCACTTATTCACTCATAAACTTAATCATCCAGTCACACAGCCACTCACCAACTCAAACATCTACTCAACAACTCAGTTTCTTGCTCACACATTCAGTAATCCACTTACTCTCTTCACAAAATGATTCACTAACTGACGCATTCACTCACTCACTCACTTACTCACTCACTCACTCACTCACTCACTCACTCACTCACTCACTCACTCACTCACTCACTCAAAAACTCATTCACTGACTGACTCACTCTTTCACTCACTCACAAATATTTCTGTCTGGTATATCCTATTCAGGATGTGCCTGCAGGGAATTTCATGTTTACAAAATGTCAGTACGAACAAGTTGAAAATATACTCTATTTTTACTGGAGAGATGCCTTAGCCACTACTGAGTGGTAAGCCATGTTCTACAGTTATATGTTTAGGTACTTACCCATTCTGATAAGTTCAAAAACAACTTTGGATAGCTACAAATGAACAGTGACAATACCTCACCAAACCAAAGAGCAAAAAGACACAAAAAGGTTGCAAGATTAAATAACTTGCAATTTATTTATAAAAACAATGAAATAAACATGTGAGCGCTTTCGTTTAACAAATGTAAACTTCATCAGACAAATGAATAAAATCAATCTGGAATTTAAATAGTACACTCTACTTTCTGATTGGATGAAACTACAGCCATCATCTCAAGAAAATGAAACCCTCATTTACCATAATAAATTGAAGTTCTCTAGTATATATATATATATATATATATATATATATATATATATATATATGTATATGTATAAAATGCTAAATATCTGTAATTATGCCAAACTGTTGTGCATACATCATAAACCTTAGATAATGTGTAAATAAATAAATAAATGAATACATACATACATGCTGATCTTAATGCATCTAGGATATATATAATACACATATTCTTATAAATATTACAAAAAATGTATGTATATACATATCCGTACAACAGAAAATGATTTTATACTTTTTATTGGTGGTTCGTTGCTTCAGAACTTTGGAGAACTGAAGCAATAAAATAAAAGTTAGAAAATAAATAATCTTGTTATTTTTTTCTGAAACTGAAGGTGAAACTAAATGCCATCTGTAACCACATACAGTCACAGATTAGGTTTATTTTTGCAAAGCATTATAGAAGAAATATTCTCCGGCTATGTACCGATAGATGTTGCAAAAAACGTTGCACCAGCACCACAAGATTCTGAGACAGAATGTAAGGAGAAAAGCCATATAGAGGCACTGCCTTTGCATTCCCTCTTTTTCCTCACAGATTAGTACTAGTAATGTAATGCCAAGTCTGACTTTGAGTTTTTGGACAGCCAGTAACAATTTGATTACTGCTTCCCCCACAGACAGAAAGGAAGAAGAAAATACAAGGCACAAAAACTGGTATTACATCAGCATCTCTTATTACGGTACGTGAAAATTACCCGCAAAAACTAGACATTACATTTGTCTGAGTCTGAAACACTACTCTCCATTAGTGTACTATTCAGTGGTCGAGCACTTTGGCTGTTGAAGAAATTTGTATTCATCAACAGCAAGGCATTTTATATTTTAACCACTGCAGCTTCATATTTATTTAACTCATGGTGCACCTTAACCTTGATTTGATGGGTATATGTGCATGTTTATGTTTAATTTCTTCCTCCTTGATACTGTTTTTTCAATAATTGTTTGCTGTAAACTACACTGTCTTTCTGTGCTACATGCTGTACTCTTATTTTTATTGTGATATTTTTACTTAGGTTGTGACTACAAATACTCAGTCTTGATAAGTGTACTACCACGGCAAACAAAGATAGACCGGTTGAAAAGACATAGTCACAGAATAAATATTAAATCAATTATACCTCAAAATATGTTCAATACTCAAAGAACCAAAGCTGAAAAAATAGAAACCATGATCTTTTCTCTCACACTGTAAAATAATATATAAAAATGCCATGAAATCTAATACCAGCACTGAGATGAATGCATTATCATTCATGCATTATCTTGATTATGATATATGCCATGGGATAAAAAGAATAGGTAGAGTAATTGGAAATATTAAACTGATACACTCCAGCTGGTATATTTAAAATGCATCTTGTTATGATACTGGCTTGTAATACAGTAGTATGGAAATCAAGTGACTTAAGCACTTATGGTGACAAATAATCAATGCTCTCTTTGCGTGTGTGTTTTGATAGTTTATTTCCTTTGTTAAATGTGTTGTGATTCATACAACAAATAGCTTTAGAATAAATCTATGTTTTATATGGTTTACATTCAAAACATGAAAACTGCATGGGTCGACTGACATGTGGTTGAATGGCAGTTTTCATGTCGACAGAATGTCGAACCAAAATGTATCGACTGCACTACAGTGAATGGGTAGTGTAGTTCGAGTATTTGGGTTCGACATTCTGCAGGGATATCACAGTTCAGTGAGGAACAGGGAGCTGGCCAATTTCCTAACTATAGTGCAATCTCAGAGTTGGTATATCTAATGTGCAGGGTGGTGTGTGTGGGGGTGGCATATCCCAATGCAAAATAGTAGAAATAACATACCATTGCCTGGAGAGTGTAACGGTACGTTAATGTGTATAGCAGGAGATGACGACGAATACACTGAACTATGGATGTCAATGTATTCATTTTCACTTTGGTTGTTATTTTGAAATTTTGACGTCAGCAATTTGGGTCAACATTCTGAATGGTCGACTGAAGCAGATTCAAAATTTCAATAGTAAACCATATTATGTGTGTGTATATATATATATATATATATATATATATATATATATATATATATATATATATATATATATATTTATATATATTTATATATATATATATATATATATATATATATATATATATATATATATATATATATATATATATATATATATATATATATATATATATATATATATATATATATATATCCATACTCACCCCCTTTTTCCCATTTTGCATGAGGTCTGGGTGTCACCACTTCAACAGTGACAATCATCTTAAGCCAAGATTTACACCACCAGGTGGATAGCCCTGCCATGATAGTTCATTCGTACCACTCAATCACACACACACACACACACACACACACACACACACACACACACACACACACACACACACACACACTCACCTATTGCCAATTTAGAGTGTCCAATCTGCATATTGCATGTCTTTGGAATGTGAGAGGAAATGCAGCTCCCAGAGGAATCTCAAATGACCACAGGGAAAACATGCAGACTCCACAGAGAAGGCACCCCAGCCGAGAATCGAACTGGACAACCTCTTGATGTGAGGCGACAATGATAACTGCTGCATCTCTCTCTCTCTCTCTATTCTACTTTCATTTATCAAAATTACACTTACCCGAAACGCTAAACACTGAGACAAACTTCTTTGAAAGATGAACTATGGGAAACCACAGATAGCCAAAATTTTACATAGGGAAAAAAACACCTGGCCACCAGGTCAAAATAATAAAACAGAACATATTTAAACCCACCCAAGTGGGGGCTTTGCCCTCACCTCACCTAACTAAATAAACCAACTCCAAGATTGCAGTGCAGTGTACTGGCAACTAGTTCTTGAAGCTACTAGGTATCCTGGTTTGAATGAGATGGTTTCATTGAAGCTAGTCTTAAAGCTTACGTCAGCTAAACTTTAAATTAGGTGACTTTCCAGCAGATGGTGATGTTTTACATTTTGTATGACCTACACAACAGTGTTTTAAATGTGGTTTTAAAAAGGTTTTATATTTTTAAACATTTTTAAACATTTTTTGTTTATAAGTTTTTACAAATTGTAAATAATGTATGTTTTTTACAAGATTCCTGCTTGACCAACAAATGATTTTCTATGCACTTATGTATTTATTGTGTTTCATTGTTTGTGTATTTAGTTTTTTTGCACTGTGTTTTTAAAAGCATAATAGTTTGTTAATTGATTAATTGGGGATGTTTCTCTATATAAAGGGGTTACAGAAGTTGGTATGCTCATCTGAAGAAGTTTTTGTGACAAAAAAGTGATGATACAGTTAATGTGTTCTGGATGTGTTTTACGTTTTTTTAGTATCATGTGCGATCAATAAAACAGTGGATTTTATTCTGGTAAACCTTCCAGTGCCTTATTTTTGGTTATCAGTTTACTTCTGGCATTTTTTCCACTATATATATATATATATATATATATATATATATATATATATATATATATATATATGGGTCTACTTTCATTTATCAAAATTACACTTACCCAAAACGCTAAACACCGAAACAAACGTCTTTGAAAGAAGAACTATGTGAAACCACAGATAACCAAAATTTTACATAGGGAAAACAAACACCTGGCCACCAGGTCAAAATAATAAAACAGAACATATTTAAACCCACCCAAGTGAGGGCTTCACCCCCACCCACCCTAACTAACTATACCAACTCCGAGATCGCACTGCAGTGGGGAAACAGGGCAAGGTTCACCATGGTGGCCAAGTGTTTACTTTCCCTATGTAAAATGTTGGTTATCCATAGTTTTGCATAGTTCATCTTTTGAAGTCATCTCAGTGTTTAGCATTTTGGGTAAGTGTAATTTCGATAAAAAGGCTGGGACCCATAAATATATATATATATATATATATATATATATATATATATATATATATATATATATATATATATATATATAGCTTACATGTGTGATTGTATACTAATTAAATGACACTGGAGTTTCAAAAGAATATGTGTTTTGAAACAATTTCTGAAACTTTGTGGTATTGTTATGCTATGGGATTATTGATGTATATTATTCAAGGCAGTAACAGGTGCAGATTCAGTAAAGCCTACATGGTATGCTAAGACAATATGCACATTGAGATGCAATGCACACACAAACCACACCCTTTTGCATTCAGTAAGTGGCTTTACACAATGAGTAAAACCACACAAACCTAACAAACATCATGGCATGCTAATTACAGCATAAACAGCTGAATTGTATGCTAATCAATGAATTCAAGATGGATGAAGTATTCAACATGCTATAAAGCAATTGTGTAGACTCAGTGTAGGTTTTCCCTGTGAATTCGAAATCCTACTGGAATACAGCCATGGAAGGTACTCTACACAGAAATACACTTAGAGGCTACAGTTGCTGTTATACATATGTACGTGTAGCAGGCACAAGTCTCTGCAGCTGCTCCTGCAAATTAACTCTGCCCAAGAAGGAGAAGGGTATCTAGACCCCTTTTAAGTTATCAAAGTCTGTATGATGTGGAAATTGTAGAGTGCTATAGGGTGGATAGAGACACAGTACAGGAGCTCTGCAACCTCTGTCATCCACAACTAACAGCAAGGATAAGCTTAGGGGAACTAATTCCTGTGGAGACTATTGTATGTGTAGCACTTAGAGTTTTAGCGACAGGAATCTTTCAGAGGCCAACAGGGTATATGCTGGGGATATCACAGGCATCAGCATCCTCACCTCCAAAACAACAGAAAAATGACAGTTTGTAGAATCCAAGGAATAACACATAATTCACCTGTTAGGAATGCTTTCCACACAATTTTCACAAAATGTGTACACATGTACAACACAAAAGTAAACTGTATACAATTGCTAGGCACCTTTCACTGTGCCCAGCACTCCCCTGTGCTGGTATCTACCAGTTATCTTAGAAGCATTTCACCCCTGCGTCACTGACAATATAGTACTTTACCTTGCCATGGAATAAGATAGAAAATACTGTGAGATAATCAGTTTTAAAAATACCACTTGTAATCACACTTAACAAGGCTATCTGTGAAAGTCAATGCATGGCAAAAAAGCCTGTGCCAATAGTGAAATATATGAAGTGCATACAGATAACAATTTAATCCCCTAATACATATAAGTAACAGTTTTCTTCATAACATGTAAACATAACTAGCATGTACCTGAAAAATACAAGCATACCTTAGCAACAATAGAAACCTTCTATGCATATAAATCTAAAGGAATGCCAATCCTCTATGTTCTACAAATACACAAGTCCTGTCAACTTCAAGTTCCCTTGGTACATAGTTACCTTGTTATGGTGTACACTTCTATTGCTATGCACAGAGAATATGTAAATGAGCTATGAACTCATTAGAAATGCTGAACCCCAATCTTTTGGATTCATGTAGCACATGTAAATATAATGTAGGCACTACCTCAGTGTTTGATGCTAATAGATTTCAGCTGTGAATGGTTAGTGAGAGGGAGAAGGTATGCACAAAAATTTAGACTCCCTATCTGCAGTGGGTGTGAGAGCCAGGATACACTTTCAAAGTGAAGAAGTAAGTGTAGCAAGCTTTGGAATGGAAGTGAACAGCACACATTTCTCAGCTTCTTTTCTCTAATATCCAAACTCCCCTGCCTTTGTTGAAAACTGTATTATTGTTGTTTAATATTCTCATACATTTTAAGGACAATGATACAAAATGCCTTAGAGACTTCAGAGATCACTGCTCTGATAAGAGAAGAATGAACACAATACAAAGATAAGACACAGCTGCATTGTTACAAACAATACTCATAAATGGTTGTGTGGTCAGTCATTGCAGTAAATATGTAATTAGCACATGTAAAAACAATTAAGACTGTACGAGTGTTATATGTCTTGTTAATACTGTGGATGAAATGGGGCTTGCTTGCATGCACAGTGATTTGCATTCCTGCTGCAAAGATGTTTCTGTCAAAGATGGATAAGACACTCTTACAGTGTTTTGTAGGTTCATTGTTGTAACAGTTCAAATCTAGACTTATGTAACAATTTCATTGTGAAATAACATTTATTTTATAATGTTGTTTATTTGATTTTTAAAACAAGTATTTGCAGAGTGTAAACAGATGAAATAAATGTCATGTAATGTACTTCTATGCTAAACAATACATCAACTACACCTGTAAATCTCATGTGCATGTAACAACCCTGCTTAACATGATGATCCACACAGACTATACTATCTGTAGATCATGGTTCAATTCCTCCATTTTTCATTTAAAGGTTGAAATATAATAAACATTGCTTACAATGATAAAACAAGATGAGCTTTGTTTGCCAAATTAGCACTTTTATTAATTTTGTGAAAACCTGGCCTAATGACCCACACACAAAGTAGACAGAATAACTGCAGACAGGATGCAGACATTCTCAATTTCAAAAAGGATACATTGCTGCATCTTTTGCTTTCCATAGTGCAAACCTGCAAAGTGGTGTCTCACAGAAGTTAGCAGCCTTCCCTAGCATCTGCAAGTCTAGAACACCTGCAGACAAGAAGCAGCCATTAGACAATTTCAAAATGGATACATTGTATTTTCTATAGTTTTCCACCACGCAAACATGGTAAGTGGCATTGCACAGTGGTTAACAGACATACTTAACAATGAACATGAAAATATCCAGTTGTTTTTTTTTTTAACTATTCCTGTGGCGGAAGGTGTAAGTGTAGAGCTGCAATACAGATGATCCTGGGTTCTAAAATAGCAAATTCCAAATATGTTTTATTGTTGTTCCATTTTACTTTATATTAAAATTCACTTGACAAAAATTATTACACACTCAAAATTTTATTAAGGATTGTATACACAGTTTTAATAAACACATACAAAAATTAATATAACTTTAAATAATAATAAGTATGTGTAGCAGTAGAGCTCATATTAATTATATGTGTGACGGAGGGTATACGGACAATTATGATTCTGTAATTATAATTGTGTTTTCTGTCCTTGTAAGGCCATCAGACTTCAATAATACTCATGCACACATGAATGTATAAACCAGGACCTTGTCAGGTCACATATATACATGGTTAAGCCCTTAGTCTTTCTCATGCATTTATTTATAATTCATGAGTATGTCTCAGAAGCATTTCTTCTGTGGCAAGGATGAAATTCCAACATTATGAAAGAAAATATTTTTCTCTTATGTATAGGTTTAAACCTGCATTGTAAAAATTAATTTTATCAGTGTGTAAAAACACACAAAATATGTGTCAGGTCATAAAATGTATGCCCACACTAAATGTCTGCAAAGTTAAATCACCTAACAGTTACAGCAGCAAACAACCCTCATACTAATGCCAAGTGTCAGATTAAGCTTCCAATTTCATAAACTGTTTTACTCTCTGTTTGGCACAGTTGCACTCTATGCAACACCCCACAAACATGGTTAGCATCATTGTTTGGGTATGCGCACTACCAGGAAATGTGATAACATGCATTTGTGGGAAATCACTTTGAACTATTGCTGTTTTCCATGGTTGAATATGCCTGGTTGTAGAAGGAAATGTGGCCAATTTAGTGAACAAAGGTGGGGTGTTGAGGAGTGCAGAGTGTTCAGTGGACTCCTTGTAAAGTGCCAGAGCTGAAGGCTGCTGCAGGTGGACTATACCAGCAGTCAATACAAGTCAGGCATGGAATAATCTGGCCAAGTCTGTCTCCAGAGCAATTGGAATTCCATGCACTGGAGAATAGTGCAGGCATCTTTTTAATGACCTGAAAAGGCACAAGCTGGATACACTCAACCAGTGGTTGTATGAGTTCAGGAATGCCGCCATGTGACAGTTGTGTAAGTATACTGATAAAGATAATTTATAGTATATAGAAAGTGGCATATAAACAAGACTGGTATGCATAATGCTCTTCCCTTGTTATCTTCTCTTTATTCCACAGTCAACCTAGAGATTATGGTGAATAGAAATGCCCGTGCTAAACATCTAGAGAGCCTGAGGGAGGCAAGGAGTATGTATGCAGCACAAAACAGCTATTATTTTAGTTAAAGTATTGCTTTTCTATACAGTAGTAGAAAATTAAGCATGCATATCCTTACTATAAAAGCACACATGCATGTTTCAGTTTGTAGCACATGCCAACCAGTGGAGTAAAGTGTAATACTGTAGCCAGAAGTTTTAAGTTCAAATATCATGAGTAACAAATAAATACAAGTAAAGTCCTTTAAATATTATAATTTAGTTTCAGCAGAAGTGGCATAAATGCCCTGTTGTTAACTTAATCTTAATAATTTGACCAAGCATATGTGCAATATATGCACATTGCAAGAATTACTTTGAGCAATTGTTACTTATAGTTTGCCGTTCTTAAGAAGTATACTTAAATGTAAAAGTACAAATAAATATAAAATGCTTTATTACTGTGATAATGTATTGTATGTCACATTTGATGGTACTAATTATATCTCTTTTTTTCTCATATCACAACCCTTATCTTTCTTTTTTATTTTTCTATGTGTCGTCAAAACATTTACCTATCATCCATCTCTGAAAAATCACAAAATGCTTTATAGCAGAAGGATGTAGGCCAACCCCCGTGGCTTAGCCTACCTCTGCTCCACCAGCTCCTGCACTGAAACCCAGCTCATCTGGAACCCAGACTGGTAGCATTCCCTCTGCTACCCCTGCACTACCTGGGCGATCCACATTGGGTAACATTACCCTGGCAGCTGGTACTGTGGTACCCTCAGGAGTACTGGCAGAGGTGGGATTTTATCATCATGTGTAGGATCATGCACAGTACCCACTGGGGCACACCTACACTGGGTGGAGAGGATGCTCTGTTTTATGATATGGAAGAAAATATAGCAAGTACTCGCGAGCCAGTGATGTAAGGGGGGCAGTGGTACCAGCCCTGCAGGTGAGGAATAGATTCTCACTGTCCCCATGTTTGACAGGCATGGGCATCTGTTGTCCCCTCCCTAATTCCAATAATGGTGTCCCCCAGCATGCCATGTCCCTCAGCATCCCTGTGTCTTGTCTTGTTTGTCCTGTTTGCATTTGCTTTTCCACCTACCTATGTTCTTTATCCAACATTCCTCTCATACTGAAATAACTAAAAAATGGGCACCTGTCCCACAAAAAATATCATCCCATATGTAGCTCTCCACTACACACACTTGTTCTTGTCACAATTAATTTGGTCCAACTGACTTTAAAATTGATTTTGTTATCACCCCTTTTTGTTGAGGATACAGACCTAATTCGGCCTAATTCAGCTAAAATTATGTACTCATTTTCATGTTACATTGTTGAAGAAGTGGACAGAGAAAGTTCTTCTACCTCCCTCCTGCACATTCATATATTGTTTCCCTTTGTTCATCCCCTGCTTGTCCCACATTTCATCACTTTTCTACCTGACCCATTTTAACACCTTTAATCTGGTCAAAACATAGAATCACACACCACACACATAAGCAAAAAAAATAAATAAATAAAAAAAAAACAAATAAACAAACAATGTCCACGTTCACTTTTTGTCCTCTCTGTTTGCTCAGAATTTGGCATCATGCACCAGTGCTGACCAAGGATGAACAGTGGTGTGGTTACCTCCATGCAATGCTGCTAAATAAGCTGCACTAAGGTAACAAACAGTGAATTTGGAATAAAGAATTATGTCACTGCAGTATATATATATATATATATATATATATATATATATATATATATATATATTTAAAACTATTATATACACCTGGGTTCAAACCCTGTATCGTCTGGGTTCATAGATTCATAGGTTCATACTAGGCTATCTGCCCTAGGGCATTTATAAGCCTAGCCAGAGTGTGTTTGGCTTTCACCACCCCTTGGAATGAGTATACTATGCCCATTTTAAGGTTTAGTTTATTGTACCTCTGTCTAGCAGTGACACAGAAGTGACCCCCGGTGTAAACTGTTAGAAAAATATATATCTAAACATATATGAAGTGCTAGTTTAGAAGCAAATAGTATGTAATGCATTTTATTCTATTTTACAATATGGCAGTAGAAATGATCTTGCATGTAATTGCCTGAAGCTTAGCTGCAGTGTGATTGAACTCTGACCCTGGCAGTAACCAGCTCAGCAGGCTTATGTCTTTCAGCATTAATTAGCTGCTGGGCCAGGGAAAAATAAATGTGCTAAGCTTTGAAATCTTTCTTCCTTTCCCTGAGATGGTTGGCCTTGTGAATCTTATCAGAGATAAGACACAGCTGCTAACGAGGAGAGACAAAGGAACGTATTAAGAAATGAACTGACTATTGTATTCGGACAGGCCTGGAACCTTGGAAGAGCAACATTTACAGAAAGACATTGTAATTGACCAGGTGCCTTGCAAGGCTGTGTTATTCTCATGGGAAAACTTTTAAAAAGCATTACCTCAGCACCTTCTTATGAATAGAATATTGTGGACTATAGTGATGTAAATGCCCTGTGACTGACCACGTCAGTAAGGTGGGCAAAAGCTGATTGTAAATACTATATAAACAAAGTTACTTCCTGTATAGAGTCAGTCAAAACTCTATACTTGTTTTGTATAGTTTTTTGCCTCCTGGTGTACACTAGTAAAACGTTTTGAACTTGAGCTTCCTGTGTTATTGACTGTCATTTTGAAAAGCCTAATGATTTTTACAGTCTGATTTTAACAATTTATTTGACATTTTGGTCCTTCTTAGCCGGAATTCCCTTGGTAAGCTACAGGTCAGAGTGCATGGGTGGTAATAAATCTGCGCAGGAGGAGTTGCCAAAATGGTTCTTCTTGAGTGAAAAGACCTCCGACTGAATTGTTGTGTGTAAAGAGGCTGTCCACGTTCTGATCTGTGGCTGAAGAGCAGAAAACTGGACCCCAAGAAGAAAAATATGCAGTCATAAACGGGAGGCTCAGGTAAGAAGAATTTCCCTCTTTGTCTTTGTTTTAGATCAGGGACCAGGTTACAGTGTACTGTTGTTAAGATTTGTGATAGCTGGTCGAGAACGAATTGAAGTACTGTATATTTGGTCATAGATCAGGGGAAAAACAGAGCAAAGTAAACAGTCATTCTAGACACTACTGTGGATACAGGGAAGAAGATACCACGTGGTACAAGAGAAGGGTTACGTAACAGTCTTTTTTTAAGACATGGGAAATCAGTGCACTAAGAGATCGCGAGATCCGCCTCTGACGGATGATGCGAAGTATATGCAATTACAAAGAGCAGATAATGTTAGGTATTATACAAAATGTGTTAACAAATATGAATTTGATAGTAAACTAGATAAACTTTCACTAGTTAAACTCCTTAAACAGCTTAAATCTGATGCAGGAGGTCAGGCAAAAAAGCAGCACCAACTAGGCATACCTCAAGCACACAGGTGGATTGAGGAAGCAAATTGTAGAAAAACAGAAGCTTAGAAATTCAAAAACATTTTTAGACAACAGAGTGAAAGGTCTGACAGACAGAATCTCTGAGAAATGGAAACTTAGAGCAGACTGGACTTGCATTAATTAATGCATACAACAGGAAAATGAGACAATAAATGGATATTATGCTAGATTATTAGAATGCTTTAAACAACAATTAAAAAAATGCATTTTTAAAAGGTTGCATTGCCCCTATCAGTAGCTTTATTACAAAGCATATGATAGATCACCGAACAAGCAGGCTGCAAGCCTTACTTGAGTATGCTAGACATGCTGAAAGACACTTTAATAGTAAAAAGAAAAAAAGAGGCACAAGTCTTCACTGCTGAAGACGGAGCTGAAGTATTTGTATTGCAGTCAGGTAAAAAGGGCATCTAGCTAGGGACTGTAAACAAAATAAGAAAGCAATGACAGAAGATAAAGGAGATGAGGACTGACTATATGATAGTGATAACAATCAAAAATCATCAGGAAAGGTTAATAAACAAAAAAAAATGTAAATGTAGTAGAGGGAATAGAGGAAGTACAAACAGATGTAGAGGATGAAAATGGAAATGAAATTTTAGATTTAGCATTGTTGAGCCTGGAGCTCTACCTAGCAGATACAAAACCAGAAGTGACACTTCTGGTGGAGGGAAGGGAAGTCAAATTCCTGTGTGACTCAGGAGCGTCACGGACTTTGATACACCCCTCCAAGTTACCAGAACATTCTGAATCACCTGATTATATATTAGTAAAGCAGCAAATGGACAGCTATACAGGGAACCACTCTCCCATAATATAGCAATAACTGACCCTGTTTCAGATATGACTCAGAAAAATAAAATTGTAGTTTCTGCAAAATGTCCAGTAAACTTACTGGGAAGAGACCTTATGCAGATATTTGGCATAGCAGTAGTTCCTACCATGCAGGATATGGAGACACAAAGACAAATGGATGCTTTTTTGTGGTGTGATCGGAGGGTGAAGCCTATTATTGGTACAGCCAGGACCTAGTTACTGGTCCAGGGGCAGTAACCAAAGAACTGATGAACGTAGCCATCA
Organism: Protopterus annectens; assembly: GCF_019279795.1. Taxonomy (NCBI): domain Eukaryota; kingdom Metazoa; phylum Chordata; order Ceratodontiformes; family Protopteridae; genus Protopterus; species Protopterus annectens. Next base: position 288,018,928 of record NC_056725.1, read on the forward strand.
GTAAGGTACCCTCCCTTGACACTGATCAGCAGCATTTGTTACATTGTACTCTATACTACTGTAGCACACCGGGACCTGATAAGGAATATGAACAAGAATTGTTCAAAAATCCTGCTAACAGATTAATATTACGAACTTTATATTGGGATACTGAGGGAAACAGTGTAGTAAGCTGTTCATTACCTCAGGAATTCATGAAATTGTATAAGTCCAATAGACTGCCACATGTCAACTTGACAAAAAACAAAAGTGTTAAATGGGCAGACTTAGAAAAAAGGTAACAAGATGGGAAAACAGACTGATTTGGAACTGTCAGGACAAGGGATACAAAAACAAAAACTGAATTCGTTGACACGGACACATACAGCTGTACACTTGCAATCTAGTGAGGACAGCTGATTAGCATTTTTATTAAAAGAAAAAGAAAAGGCCTTGTGTAAAATTCCAACAACTCTGTGGTCAACAGGCAAGTTAGATGTAGGGCTTATTCAAACAGCAGGACCAGTTACAATTACCTCAAAGTCAGCTTTTAGACCACAGAAAAGACAATACCCTTTGAGAAAAGATGCAGAAGTAGGAATTAAGCCTATAATAGCAGCATTACTCAAAAAAGGAGTACTGGTAGAATCTCCTGATTCACCATGTGATACACCCCTATTTCCTGTTAAAAAAGCAAACGGGGAATGGCGGATGGTACAAGATTTACAAGCTGTAAATAATGCAGTAATACCTAGAGCACCTACGGTGCCAGACCCACATACTTTGTTGAATGGTTTACACCCACAACAGAAGTATTTCTCTGTGGTAGATATTAGCAATGCTTTCTTTTCAATACTCTCTGTGGTAGATAGTAGCAATGCTTTCTTTTCAATACCTATACATCCTGATAGTCAATATTGGTTTGCATTTACATTTCAGGGTAAAAGGTATACATATACTCGACTACCACAGGGATATTGTAAGAGCCCAACAATATTTGCACAAGAAATGGCTAGCAACCTGGCAGGATTTACCCCACCGGGAGGTAGTCAAATTCTACTTTGTGTAGATGACATCTTGCTAGCAGCCCCCACCCAGCAGCAGTGCAGGGCGGATACAGTAGCATTATTAACATTTTTAGCAATACAAGGACACAAAGTAAACAAAAGTAAGTTACAACTTTGGAGAAAACAAGTTAGATACTTGGGATATGTAATATCTAATGAAGGTAGAATACTAGTTGAGGGGAAAAAAAAAAAAAAAACAGCAATTTTGCAAGCACCCAAACCAACAACTAAGAAAGAAATAATGTCTTTCTTAGGTACAACTAATTTTTGTTGGAGCTGGGTACCAAATTATGCTTTGGAATCTGCTCCACTAACTGATTTGATATATAAGACACCAATGGCAGTACAAGATATTTTACAATGGACAACAAAAACAGAAATGGCTTTCTGTAGGTTGAAGCAGTTAATAGCTTCTTCATTAGTTTTAGGATCACAAACGGTTCTTTCAGGCCGTAGATTGTAAGCAAGGGTACATGACATCAGTATTAAAGCAACAGCATGGGGATAAGCAATGCCCCATAGCTTACTATTCATCACAGTTAGACCCAGTGGTGCAATCTTTGCCTCACTGTGTACAAGCAGTAGTTGCAGCAGCAATGGCAGTGCGGGCTTCAGCCTCAGTGGTGTTATTCCACCCTCTCACATTGAGAATGCCTCATGCAGTTGCAATAATTCTGCTACAAGAAAAAGTTGCATACCTTTCTCCTGCTAGACATCTTTCATGTATGACCATACTGCTGAGTCAACCTCATATGAACAGTTAGCTTTACCTAGACAAGATCTTACAGATATGCCCTTGGATGATGCTGAGGTGACATATTACGTGGATGGCTCATGCAGAAGGGGTCCTACAGGGAAGAATCTGGTGGGGTATGCAGTAGTTACAGACACTGAAATTTTAGAAGCACAAACTTTGCCACACAACTTGTATGCTCAAGCAGCAGAACTGGTAGCTTTGACAAGAGCATGTACTTTAGCAGAAGGCAAGAAAGTGAACATATATACTGATAGTCAGTATGCTTTTTCTACAGTACATGTATTTGCACAATGAAAAAATAGAGGAATGATTACATCCAGTGGAAAACCTATTAATCATGCGCAATTTATTTTTGAGCTATTAGAATCTATTCAGTTACCTACCAAAGTAGCTATTTGTAAATGTGTAGCTCATACAAAACAGAATAAGATTTCAAAAGGTAATGCACGAGCTGATGCAGCTGCAAAGCAAGCAGCCTCAGACTCAGAAACTTTATTTTTGAATGAGGAATTACAACCCTCTGAGATTTTAGATTTAGACATGTTAAAAACAATGCAGATGCTTACTACAAAAGCAGAAAAACAAAAATGGGTAAAACGAGGTGCAATTCTTGAAAATGGACTGTACATTTCCAAAGAGAAAAAAAAACAATATTGCTGTCTAATTTATTTAGATATGCAGCTTTGTTGAGCCATGGGCAGAGCCATGTCTCAAAAGAGGGGATGGTACAGTTAATAAATCGAATATACCAAACATATGGATACATAAATTATACAAAAAAAATTTTGTGCAGCTTGTCATATCTGTAACAAGCACCATGCACAAGGAACATTTAAAAACAAGCAAGGAAGTTTTCCTATACCACCATACCCATTCCACACTATTTGTATGGATTTCATAGAACTAAATAAATGTAAAGGGTTTGACTCCCTCTAAAATGTTTTTTGGGAGAGCATATTATGTGCCTCAGTGGAAGGCTCTCATGCCTGCAGAGCAGGAGGCTGACAGTTCATTAGCTAATTATATAAAGAAAATATTAATGAATAAATCTGTTTTGCAGTTTAACTCTTTTTCAGATAAAAGAACTTTCAACTTGATAAGAACTTTGTGACTGATACACAAGGGCAAAATGGCCAAGAGTAAAGCAAACAGAAAAGCAGAGCAACCCCAGAACTATTGCATAATTATTTTGTTAGCTGTGCATTTGTTGACTATAAGTGTGACAATTTTTCTCTTATTGTGGTTTTTTCCTGCACTCAACCACACAAGTGAAAGTGAAAAGATGTGATGAACTGTCTATAGACTGGCATCCAAATTCTAACACATACTTGGCCATGAAACGTGTGTATGCAGAGACTATGAACATTTCAAATTGCTGGGTTTGTACAGCTATACCAACAGCATACGGAGGACTGTTAAGTCCGCTGTCCCTCTGGGGATAAATGAGACTTGGGAAAATTTGCTTTTGATACAGGAACTGTGAGATCACAGGACAAAATAGCTTTATTTTTACCTGTCACACAAAAAGGAGTTGTATGTTTCTACAAAAATGATACCCTCCAGATGGGCTGGAGTAATTGTAATATAACAATGTCTTATAAATGTTACATTAAAGTCAGAAGTGGGGGTACTGTTTGTAATACTAACTATGATTCATATCTGAGTTCAATGAAAACTACATTAAATGCAGTACGTGACAATCCAGTCTTAACTAAACAATTGTCTATTAAAGATAGGAAAATGTTTCATGCAGGGATAACCCGTATTAGTACCAAAGTAATGATTTTATTTGTGGGAAAAAAGCATATAAATGGTTACCTGAGAATTGGTCCAGCAGTTGTTTTTTAGGTTATCTGGTTCCAGCAATAAGACATACTGCAGAATTACCTTTGGGTAACAGCTCGAAAATCTGAAGGTCCAGTTAAGAAACCTGTGAATCCAGTTGGGAAGATCGAAGCTGGTTGGAAAGACCATAATTCAGTAAAAGACAAAAGTAAATTGACTCATATGGACATGGGCAACAGTGTTATATCCTGGGCAGGAATACTACCAGCCTATGGAGCAGTCAAATCGATCTGGGAGCTGAGGAAGCTGTCAAGACTTCTCGAAGTAATGAGTAATGCAACTTTTTCCGCCCTAGAATTGGTGACTGATGAACTGAATGCAATGAGAACTGTTGTGCTACAAAATCGAATGGCTCTTTACTTCACCCTAGCGGCAAGAGGTGGTACACGAAGAAGAATGCTGTGCTTTTATCCCTGAGAATCGTCACAAGACAAATAATCACCTAGGGGTAATTCAGCAAGTATCAGCAATGACTAAACCAGGCCCAAACCCACTGACGGACTTTTCCAGAATCTGTTTGGGGGGTGGGGTTCCATCCTATTGAACATTTTAATTGCTATTTGTGTGGGTATACTCCTAATAGGAGCATGTGTTTACTGTGGAATTCCCTGCATGAAAAGATTAATCAAAGATTTTGTTGATATATCTGTTACTGAAACTTTTTACCAAGATGTTGAAATTGAAAGATTGATTTCAGATGATGCTTTTTCTAAAGTATAGACTAAATGACTTGCCTAGTTAAAAGTCCTTAAAAGGAGAAGGCTAGGGAACAAAATGATATTGTTTATGTTTCTGAATAGAATGTAAAAGCATTAAAAGGAGGGAGAATGTTAGAAAAATATAAATCTAAACATATATGAAGTGCTAGTTTAGAAGCAAATAGTATGTAATGCATTTTATTCTATTTTACAATATGGCAGTAGAAATGATCTTGCATGTAATTGCCTGAAGCTTAGCTGCAGTGTGATTGAACTCTGACCCTGACAGTAACCAGCTCAGCAGGCTTATGTCTTTCAGCATTAATTAGCTGCTGGGCCAGGGAAAAATAAATGTGCTAAGCTTTGAAATCTTTCTTCCTTTCCCTGAGATGGTTGGCCTTGTGAATCTTATGAGAGATAAGACACAGCTGCTAACGAGGAGAGACAAAGGAACGTATTAAGAAATGAACTGACTATTGTATTCGGACAGGCCTGGAACCTTGGAAGAGCAACATTTACAGAAAGACATTGTAATTGACCAGGTGCCTTGCAAGGCTGTGTTATTCTCATGGGAAAACTTTTAAAAAGCATTACCTCAGCACCTTCTTATGAATAGAATATTGTGGACTATAGTGATGTAAATGCCCTGTGACTGACCACGTCAGTAAGGTGGGCAAAAGCTGATTGTAAATACTATATAAACAAAGTTACTTCCTGTATAGAGTCAGTCAAAACTCTATACTTGTTTTGTATAGTTTTTTGCCTCCTGGTGTACACTAGTAAAATGTTTTGAACTTGAGCTTCCTGTGTTATTGACTGTCATTTTGAAAAGCCTAATGATTTTTACAGTCTGATTTTAACAATTTATTTGACATAAACCTACAATCTCCCATCCACTTGTCAAGATTTCTCTTGAAGAGAGTCAGTGAGGGCAGGGACGTCGGGAGGCATACGCACTGTACTGATTTCAGTACAACGTATTTAGAAGGGGGTAGCATTTCAAAGTTTTCGCGCTTTAGCATTTTAAAGTTTTCGCGCTTTACTAGTGCACGACGATGACGTCAGCTCATCAGGGCAGCCAGTCGGAATGGAGCTCACCGCGCGTCAGTTCAAATGCGGTTTAGGATGCAAGCGTTATGTTGGTCGAAGACTCGAAGCGGGAGGATTTGGACTTAAAGCAGGAGGATTTGTTGGTCTCACGTCAAGGACTTTATTTAGAACCAAAGGGCTGGTGAGTAGTGTGTGTGTGTGTGTGTGTGTGTGTGTGTGTGTGTGTGTCACTAAGCTAACTCCAGTTTGTACAGTGAAATTAAAAAAAAAACAATGCGGTGGCCTGAAAATGTAGGCTGATACTATTTTAAGTCATTTACTGTTGGAGCACTTCTAATCTAAGATATGAGAAAGTAGTTTCTAGACGTATGCAGCGAGGAAGGGCAGAATCTGGTATTTATGGATAGCTGTGAGACTGCCATGGGCAGAAAAAGTAGTTTGGGGGATGTCACTATAGGAATAATAGAATAAGTTTTGAAACTGGAAGAGAAAATGAGATAGGTCAGATATATAAAGTCATCTAGGGTATTTGTGGTAATGTTAATTGTGTTGTGGGAGGTAAGTGGGACTCTAGTCTGGCCCAGCATAGATTTTATTCTTTTTAGTAAGTATTTTGTGTCAGATAGTATAGCTTCTGCTAAGGAGTATAGCCAATCTTCTGCTTTTATCTAATGATTTCGTTCATAATTAGTAACATGTCATTGTCCTCATTACTGTTTTGTCTTAGACTGTTTCTGAATTCTTTATAAAACAGCTTAGTTCCTTTTCTGTAGCACTTAATTGCCAAGGTCAGTACTGTACGGCTATTTTTCAAAATAACATTTCATCCTTATTTCACTTACTTGGTAATCCAGTTGTTCTATGAGCATTTCAAGCAGTTTGATTTTCTTTGATTATTGGTGTAGATTCAGAAAGTAATAGCTCCAGGAGTACTGTTTACACATTCTAAATGAGCAGGCTACCTTTCAAATTCTAAAACATTGTTCCAGTAAGGGAAAAACATCTTATAATTTATAGCAGACTGTGTAGCAAATCACAAATGCTTTTGATAAATATACACTAATGGAGGGTCTTAATGACATTTTAATGCTGATTAGCTCAGAAATATTTTTGTAAGATTAAAAACATGATAGCAGATTGTGGGCTCCGTCCTTGCTTTCTTTGTAAAGTTGTCTCTAATGTTTTGTTTTTCTACAGTTCTAAAAGTGAAGAAGTGATCTGATTAGTTAACCAACTCTTAGTGGTTGGGATGTTTTCTGTTTTAGGTTCAGATGTTTAGAGATTCTTATTAATATAAAGGAAGACATCAAAAAGCTCCAGTACTTGACAGAAGCTAACAATGTCCCCATTAAGTATATTTTCTCCATATATCTCTGGTGATAATTTGCCCTCAACAATTCAGTCATCTAGACTATTTCAAAGCTTGCTAGAAAGTACTCTGCTTGATAGGTAAGGGCAGTTTATTCCAGAAAAGCAAGATATGTTGAGTTAGGTGTCTGTCATGCTGCTTGCCTTTTTGATAATAAATTCACAAATAATGGCTCATTTGATTCACTTTTGCTGTTTCATCTTTAGCTTTGCATCTTTCTTTGCATACTGAATGAATAAGACTCTTGTTTGTATGATGTACAAATAACATAAATGCAACTGTACAGTAGATTAATAACTTGCTATGCTCATTTTGCTGCAAATAAAGAAATAAATACTTTGGAGAGTTACTTTCACAAGTTTGTTAGAAAACTATATAATGACATGTCTGCATTATTTTTTCCTGGGCCTCTGCTGAGAATTATTTTTTTTTGTTCCAAGTCAGACTGTCCTGATTAACAAATTGACAGGCATTTAAATTTCAGACTTCAGGTTTCTGAATGTTTACTTCCTTACATATTTGATGGTGCAGTGGCAGTATTGTTGCCTCACAGCTATAGGTTTTCTGGTTTGATTCTTGGCTGGGGTGCCTTCTGTGTGGAGTCTGCATCTTATCCCTGTGTTGGTGACATAGTAAAACAACTTTTTATTCTAGCAATAAATATATACTAACACAACCTTTTTTATAGCAATTTTTTTAAGTTTATGACTATTTTGAATTTGTCTTTATTTATGGGACTGTAATACCCTGTTATTGGCTTTGTCCAGGTTTTTGTGCTAAGGTTGACAGCTATGGCAAGAACTGAATTCACTGAATATGTTTGAGGGCTGTATTCCCTCATTACTGGGTTTGTCCAGGTGTTTTGTGCTAAGAGGTTGACAGCTATGGTGAGAACTGAATTCATTAAATGATAGCCATTTAAGTTTCAGTCTTCCTCTCTTTCACAAAGCAGGTGATTTGGCATAGTGGTATGTTGTTCTGACTATTTTGCACAGTGACCTTGGCAGTAAAATGTATGATGGTAACACAGCATTTTATTCTAGCAGCTTTCCAAGATTATACAAGCAATGTTTAATGTGTTCCTGTTTTTGCCCTTTGACCCACCCCAATAAATTTGGCTTTTTCCAGACTTCTTGTGCTGCGAAGTTGAGATGTAGTTGAGTATTGTAGATTTTACAAGGAGCTGAGAGCTGCAGGGAAGAGAAGTTTAGTGCTGATTATGCTAAGTTGGCTCACATTGCTAGTAGCACAAAATGTTGTGTACTTGCTTTTAATGCAGAAGGTTGTTGGTTCTACTCCCATAAGGTGAATGCTGCTGTACGAAAGTTAAGACACTAACTATGAGCCTGTTATCAGTTTGCCATCCATTTCCTATTGCAATATTACTAGCTTATTATTAATGTAATTTAGGCAATTTATTCCTCAGGGGCATCAGACACTTTATTTTTCGGTGAAGTCATGAAATATAAAGGTGATTGCTAGCAGCAACCTCTTCATTAGTTGGATTTATTTAACGTGGAATTATTTAGATGACTTTTTACTACTTCAGAGATTGTGCATATTATTTACTGATAATGGTGGACTGTAAAAGTTTGACTAGACTTTTATGATGGAAATGTTCTGAATTGGGCAGTTTTGTTTCATTGTTTACTGGAAAAATGTTCAAAGCAATAGGAAGGTGTATCAAAGAGCACATGTATGTTTCATATGCAAGGGGCCTATGATTTAAAAGCAGCCCAGAATTAATTCTTATCTGCCACGGGTAAAATGTATTTTTCTTTGAATGTGGGTTTTAATGTTGTTTCAGTGAATGTGAGTTTCAAGGGCAGAGAAGTTTTAATGCCAAGTTTGTTTAGCAGATGTCTTAGTGTTTGTACTGTAAAATGCAAAATAAAACTTTCAAATGAAGTTCAAATCATCATAGAAGTAAATCAGTATGTACATTAGTGTTTATGGTAAATGGAGTGAAATAGCAAAGGATCATTGGAATGGCTGCAGGGGGAGGCTCCATTCGACCATGGTTTTGTGAGGGGGAAGGGCGGCAAACTTAGACAGCCCCTGCTGAACTATACCTCCCAAATGTCCAGATTTTCAAAGAATGAATAGATTTTTTGCTTCTTATTTTTGGTTTGTTCCTCAATTTGTGGTTTTCTGGCAAATGATTTAGGAATTAAGTCACTAAATAATGACACACTAGTTTCAGACTTTATAACCTTCAGAAAAATGCATGCTAAAATAAGACCTGTTCTATCAACTGTCCCAGTTTATACAAGAGCAATTTTTAGTACTGTTTATATGTTCCCTCAATATATTTGGCCTTGTCCAGATTTATTGCATTAACAGGTTGAGAGGTACATGCAAATAAATTGCTTTATAGAATTAGGCATAGCCAAACCTCAACTGTCCCTGATTTTGGCTCAAAATGTTGCTCTTCCCCTATTGATCCCTCCACAAAATAGCAATTTTGGAAGAAAACATAGAGGGTTTACTTTACTTTTATAAATAACTGTAATGATCAGAGTTATACATTACTTTTATTTCAGAAATGCATGTAGATTCTCTAATTTTGTCAGCTGCTCTAAGTTAACTGTGCTCATATTAAAATGGTGTCCCTCCTTTGACAGGTTCCCAGCTGTATTGTCTGGCAATTTTATATTTTTGCATCACATTTTGGTCCATTTTTCATAAAATTGCAGTTTTCTGGCAAATTAGTGGCAAATTGTTAAAGACTGAAGTTAGAAAATAATGCAGACATTTCAGTTTCAGATTTCATACCTTTCAGAAAATTCGTACTGATGCAAGACCTACTACTATTCTATTATCTTTCTAAGTTTATAAGAGCAATATTTAAAAAAAATGTCCTTATTTTTGGGCCTTTGCCTCAGTTTTATTTATGAGTTTGTTGCTGTAAGAGGTTGAGAGGTTTTGTTTGTGTGTGTGTGTGTGTGTGGTAGGTAGCATACCTCTCAACTGTCCACATTTTGCAGAATGTCCAGATTTTTGCCCCATATTTTTTGTCTGTTCCTCATAAATTTTGTGATTTTTCTAGAAAATCATTGAAGGCTGAAGTTGCTAAATAATGACAGACATTTGAGCTTCAGACTTCATGTCCTTTAGAAAAATTCATACTAGCACAAATCCTGTTATTCTAGCAACTTTCTAAGTTCACGAACATTATTTAATATCTGTCCCTGTTTATTTTAGGCTTTGTCCATATTTCTTGCACTAAGAGGTAGGTAGGGGTGTGTGTGTGAATGAAACATCCTAGTTAGTGGTAGCAGGGGGTTAGTAATTTACTCAAGCTCAAAACCTGTACCTTAGTTACAGAAAACAAAAGCATAAAGTCTCTACCCCAACTACCATGCTGCATTTTTCAAAGAACTGACATTTCAGGTTAATTTTCAATTCAAGGAACCGAGTTTGAGTGAATTTATATTATATTACTGAAGAGGCATTACAGCGAATGCCTCTTCATCGACACTAAAAGAGCGAACCGTGAATTACGAGAATGGCTGTAGCTTGGCTGGGGAGGGGGGTAGCAGTTTGAGAGCTGTCAGTACATATTTGAAAATCCTAGCTACACCCCTGAGTGAGGGGCTCTGCCTAACATGGACTGGGATTTTATTCCAGAGTGAAGGGAGCCTCTGGGTTATGAATCTGTCTCTCCAGCATGTCCTATTTATTTCTGTGCTGAGGTTCAAATATCTCGCTCGCGTAGCTCTTGTGTACAAAAAAAAAATCTCTCAATGCATTTACCCTTGCTGCCACAGAGTCACTTAGGCAGCGGCTGTGTTACTTACACTCAGTACTCTCCACAATTTTTTTCAATGAAGCAGAGGCTTGTGTTTTCTCATTGCTTAACTCTATGCAAATGGAAAAAGCAGTATAAATGTGTATCTTGCATTCACAAACACTTTGCCATTGCTCGCACAATCACATGAAGTACCAATATTTTGTCAGTTGTGCATGCTTACACATCAATTTCATAGAAGCCTCCCAACATCTTCTTTCAAACATCCAGTGCTGAAGAAATCCACAATAAATTGTCCTGCAGCTTTGCAAAAGTCAAACTTTTGCTGTGGCATTTGCATTAAGTACTGGGTTCTCTGCTCAGTGTACTTAGTAATGTTGGGGTTCTAGTCTCACTGCAGTCCACCAGTGTTTGTGGCTGTCTGTTCAGAAGAGCTTAATTGTGTATCCTTTGGTCATTAGTACAATCCCATGGAGAACCACTGTTATGAAAGTTGTACATGCCTACACATCCATTTAATGTAGCCCTCATAACATCTACTTTCAAACATCCAGTGGTGATGTCATCCACTAGGAATTATCCTGCAGCATGATAAATGTTAGACTTGTGCTGTGATATTTGTGTTAAGTACTATGCTTGGTAAATAGATAGGTATGGGATATATTCTCACTCTGGTCAATTGGTATATCTGTGTGTGTGTGTGTGTGTGTGTGTTCACTTGGTTGACATTTGAGGCAACATTTTACAACAGCTTGTCAGAGATTGCTATTACCATCTTCTCACCAGACACTGCTGATGTCTTCAGCTATAAAGTGTTGTCAGACACTATAAAAACAGATTTATGCCATGGTGCTTGCATCAAGTACTGTTATTCGTAAATAGATAAATAGGGATTCTCTTCTCATTCCATTCAATTGGTGTGTGTCTTCACTTGGTTGACATCTGAGAAAGCATTTTACAACACCAAGTCAGACAGTGCTATTACCATATTCTCACCAGACACTGCTGTCATCAGCTATAAAGTGTTGCTGGACACTAGAAAAGACAGATTTGTGCTGTGGCACTTATGTTAAGTGCTGTGCTTTGTAAAATAGGTAGGTAGAAGCTCTATTTGGGTCTATATTACATCGCACTTCAGTGGAGGAAAGGGCAAATTCCTGATAACTGCCAAGTGATTTTTTTCCCCTGGGAAAAAAATTTGCGTACTTGGTCGTTCAAACTTTTTGTAGCTCAACATTTACATATTGATCAAAGGGTGTTCACTTAACAGATCCTTCGACAATGTAAATGGGACCCCTCTATTTTCACTCTGATCAATTGGTATGTGTGTATTCAATTGGTTGACATTCAAGAGAGTATTTTCCAACAGCATATCAGACAGTGTTACTACCATTTTCTTTTCACCAGTCACTGCTGATGTCATCAACTGTAACATGTTATTAGACACTAAAAAAGCCAGCATTGTGTTGTGGCACTTGCTTTGCAAATAAATAAGTATTGGTTCTGTTCTCACCCTGATCAATTAGTGTGTGTGTGTGTGTGTGTGTGTGTGTGTGTGTGTGTGTGTGTGTGTGTGTGTGTGTGTGTGTGTGGGTGTGTGTGTGTTCACTTGGTTTACATTTAAGAGAGCCTTTTACAACAGCATGTCAGATAGTGCTATTACCATCTTTTTCTCACCAGACTCTCCAAATATTATCAGCTATAAAGTGTTATCAGACCCTATAAAAGCCAGACTTGTGCCAGTGTGCTTTTATTAAACACTGTTCTTTGTAAATGGGTAGGGGTTCTATTTTCACTGTGATCAATGTGTGTGTGTGTGTGTGTGTGTGTGTGTGTGTGTGTGTGTGTGTGTGTGTGTGTGTGTGTGTGTGTGTGTGTGTGTGTGTATGAGTGTGTGTTTTCACTTGGTTGACATTTGAGAGAGCATTTTACAACAGCAAGTCAGACAGTGCTATTACCATCTTCTTCTTACCAAACACTGCTGATGTCGTCAACTATAAAGTGTTGTTGGACACTATGAGAACCAGACTTGTGCTGTGGTGCTTATGTTAAGTACTGTGCTTTGTAAATAGGTCATCAGTGGTTCTAGTCTCACTCTGCTCAATTGGTGTGTGCATGTGTTCATTTGGTTGACATTGGAGACAGCATTTTGCACCAGTATGTCAGACAGTGCTATTGTCATCTTTTTCTCACCAGACACTGTTGATGTCATCAGCTATAAAGTGCTGTCAGACACTGCATAAAAGCAGAGTTGTGCTGTGGTGTTTGTGTTAAGGACTGTGCTTCCAGAATAGATAAGTAAGGGTTCTATTCTCACTGAAGTCAGCACTCTGATGACAATTTTAGAATGATACACGAGTCCACAGCTATGTCAAACCCTACCCAGAACATCCCATTGTACTTACAATGATGATGTCATCCTGTATAACATGCACTCTGACAGTATTCAAGACACACTTGTGCTGTGGTAGTAACATTAACTATTGTGTGTGCAAACTAATTTAACTCTGATGACAATTTTAGAATGATTCACAAGTCCACAGCTATGTCAAACCCTACCCTGAACATCCCATTGTACTTACAATGATGATGTCATCATGTATAACATGCACTCTGACAGTATTCAAGACACACTTGTGCTGTGGTAGTAACATTAACTATTGTGTGTGCAAACTAATTTAACTACACCTATATGGGTTATAACCTGTCAGCAGACAACTTGCATGTCTGTACATACACCTATCACTTTTGGAACAATTTTACACTGGGATGTGACTCCCCATCCATGTCCTACACTCCTCCCAACATGTTTTCCTTAGCATGCAATGATGCTACCATACTCATTAAAGTGCAATGTGACAGTGTTACACTCAGGCATGTGTTGTGTTGCTATTGTGACATTACATGGCATTCATATTCTATACATACACTGATGAAAGGTTCAAATCAAGCCAAGTCTACTGCTGTGTGCATGGTTTGATGGTACATTATGGTAATTGCATGACCTTTGGAATCACTCTTCATTTTGCTACCACTTGGGGAACCTTACACATAGTACCATGCATCCACCATGTTCCTTTCCCCTCTGACCACATGATATACTTCCTGCAGAGGAGTGGAAGATGTCCTCATGTCAAATATACATACACACATACATCATGAAGCCGAGTCCTTACATAAGGCTCTGAAAGCCATCTCCAGACAACCACATGTGTGACTGCTAATTCTGTCATGGTGTGGTGCACATGTCCCATATGGACAGTGGCATGATGCAATGTAAACCAACAAATATAAACATATGCACAATAGGCCTACTATCTTCAATTGTGTGTGTGTGTGTGTGTGTGTGTGTGTGTGTGTATATATATATATATATATATATATATATATATATATATATATATATATATATATATATAGGTTCACAGGTTCATAGGTAGGTACTAGGCTATAGGCCCAAGGGCCTGCGTAAGCCTAGCCAACAAGCTTCTCTGGCTTATGCCACCCAAGAAAGTTATTTTCCTGTGCCACTGTCAAGCAGAGACACAAAAGTGATCCCTGGGGTGTATTTCCTATTTCCCCAGATTTTTCTTGAAGAGTGCTAATGAAGAACTTTGCTTGACATAGATGATTAGCCTGTTCCAGAGTATGGGAAGTCTATGGGACAGGAATATATCCCTCCAGCATGTCCTGTTTATTTTGGTGACAAGGTTTAGGTCCCTAGAGCATGTAGCTCGGAGGGATTGGGATTTCTTTAGGTGTAGCATGTCCAACAGCTCTGGGTTTGACATAGCTTTCTATGTTAGGCAGAGATCACCTCGGAGTAGGTGATATGCTACAGAGTAAAGCTGGAGATTTTTGAGGCAGTCAGTGTAGGGCATTTGTTTGAGGCCAGTAGTCCTCTTTGTGAGGTACTTCTGTGGCCTTTCCAGATGCTGCAGATGTCTTGTGAGGTACATTCCAAAAGGGGCATTGTACTCTATAATGGGTCTAATGAGTGTCGAGTAGTGGGGAACAATGACCTCTTTTTTCCTGGATGAGAACCCTTTTATGATGAGGTGTGCCACGTAGAAGGACTTCCTGACTACTGTGGTGATGTGACTATCAAAGGAGAGAATACTGTCCACCTGGGTCCCAAGGTTTATTATCACACATTCGGTATTAAGTAGATTGCTGCCTATGTGGTAGTTCATAGGTACAGAGTTTTTTACCAAAGGGGATGATGCTGCACATTTTGGCATCGAGCTTGAGGCCATGGATCTGACACCAGCATCTGTCTCAGCGAGGCCCTTCTGTAGGATATCCACATCATTTGGGGACTTAACTATGGCTCCTAGTTTGCAGTCATCTGTGACATTCATTAGCCAGAGGCCTTCTGTGTTAGCCTGTATTTCAGAGATGTAGATACCAAACAGGAGAGGTCCCAGGATGGAACCCTGTGGTACTCCACTTGTCACTGCTTTGAGGTCAGATTTGGAGTTTGCAACTTTTACAGTGTGGGTTCTGTCAGTGAGCCAGTTGTCAACTCATCTTGTGATGTAGGGATTTATATCTTGTTTAGTGAGTTTAGCTATAATTCCAGAATGGGGGATGGTGCTGAAAACCTTGGTGAGGTCAAGATAGGCTGTGTGAACCACCTTACCCTCATGTACGGCTTTGATGACTGCCCCAAAGAAGTCGATCAGGTTCAGGAGGCATGATCTGCTTTTCCCAAACCCAAACTGGGTGGGATCCAGAGTTTGGAAGTGACCATTGTCTTTGTTTATGAGTTCCATGATGATACATTCCATGGCCTGGCAGACCAGTCTCATCAGGCTAATAGGTTGATAGTTCCCGGGATCAGTGGTGGCTCCCCCTTTGTGGAGTGGGATAACTGTTGCTGTGTACCATTCAGTGGGTACAAAGCCTAATGCAAGGCTATTATTGAACATGGTGCTTAAGTGGGGAACCAGTTCATTCTGAAGTTTGTGTAAAATGCAGCCTGGGATGTTGTCCAGTCCCATGGTTGCTGTGTTTTTGGCTTTAGAGAGTGCAGCTTTTACCTGCATAGTTGTGATTACAGGGAATCTGCATACTTCCTGTATAAATATGGGCCCTTTAGGGGGTGAGGGGGGGTAAGGTTAGCACTGAACCTATCTGCTAGGATGTTGGCAATATCAGTTGGTTCTGTAAATTTAATGCTGTTGTGCTGTAACTCAGAGCAGATTTGGGTGTTGCCATCAAGATTCTTGACATAGCTATAGAATGCTTTGTGGTTGTCCTTAGAATTAGTGGGGATTTTGTTTTTGTAGCTAGCTTTGGAGGATCTTATAACGGATCTCAGCTTCATACTGAGGCTGACCAGGGAGCTTCTCCACTCATGGGATTTTACTCTCTTTTGCAACAGTTTCTTCCTTCTTTTGTACAGTTTGTTTATGGCAGGGGACCACCAGATTGGCTTCCTTTTGTTGGAGGATAGCGTCTTGGTTCTGTTTGGGATAGCACGATCCATGCACTTGTGGAAGTGCTTATAGAGTGCATTTGTGCAGGATTCAGCAGTTGTAATTGTATTGTCCATCTGCATGGGTATCATGAAGTTCACCACTACTGTCTTAAGAAGCATTAAGTTGGCTTTGGAGAATTGTTTTACCAGGGTTTTCTTAATGGGGGGTGGGGGTGGGATGTGGATATCAAGGGTGATTAGCTTATGATCGGGTCAGACCAACAACGAGTTGACTTCAGTCGTGGAACACCGGTCACTCATGTTGGTAATGACTAGGTCTAGGATATTGTTAGCCCTGGTGGGGGTGTGGCTAACGATCCAGGGCATTGGAGTTTATGAATTCCATAAAGCATTGAGCTAAGAAGTTGGTACACAAGTAGTTTTCCCAGTTAATGATGAGGTAGTTGAAATCGCCCATTATTAGGGTGTTTGGTTGAACCCTAATATTTTCGAGTACATCAAGAAAAGAGGAGTGGGAATCCTGGGGCATGGTGGGGGATCTGTAGCAAGCTACAATTTGTATTTCAGTTTTGCCCAGAGTTAGTTGCACTTGCATAACCTTGGATGCATTATGCTGAACAACTAGGCTGGAGGTGTGGATATCCTTAATGAATATGGACACACCTTTGCCTTTGGCATTTCAGTCCAGGTTACATGGCCGAAAAGTGTATTATGAGTTATAGCCTGGTAGTGTAGGGGTGATCTCTGGATCCTTGAACCAGGTCTCAGTCATTGCACAGATATCAATGTTCTCCATTTTAAGGAGTGCCTCGAGTGAGTGCATTTTGAGATTTAGACTTATAGCATTGAGTAGCATTATCCTCAATTTTTGCTTGCCTGTTCCTGTTATGGTGGTGAATTTGTTATTTAAACCTTGCCTAAAAAAGGCACTATAGGGGCAGCAAGAGTCTTAGCCAGTATCCAGAATCCCAGGGGCGACAGGTGCAGGCCATCTGTGGCAAAGCATTGTGGTCTGTCGACCATGTCATCCCAAGCAGACAGATACTCCTTAGAATGACACCAGAAGCTTAGCCAATTGTTGAAGTCAATCATTTTGTCCTTGTACTGTGGTATCATTCTGGGTGATAGTAGAAAACTACTCAGGGCTAGGGTCATACCTGCTTGGGCTACAAGATCGGAGAGCTCTTCCATGTCTCTTTTCATGTAGTCCAGGGAGGTACATCTCAGGTCATTCACACCAACATGGACAATGACAGAGTCATATTTGTACTTGTTGTGGAGTGACCTGAGTGTGTGGGTTATATGGCGGATCCTGGCACCCGACAGGCAGCTGACATTAACCTTCTCCTTGTTTAGCCTGGTGAGTGGGACATCAGAGTGCCTGACTATAAAGTCACCTATGAATAGTGTGTTGGGTGCGTTGTTTTGCGTTATTGGCTGTGGTTAAGTGGCACACTGAGTCTGTGGGCTATGTGTCATTTGGGTTGTGTTGGGTGATGGAGGTTGCTTGCGTTTCTGCTTTGGAGGCTATTTTAGTTATTATATATATGGGGATTTTTTCATGGTATAATAATGGCTAGGATTTAATGTGATGTTGGCCATTAACCAAATAATGTCCTATGACACTATGAACAGTTGACATATCAATGTCACTGTGATTGACATGTGCTATATTGAGCTGTGGATGTCCAGTATGGCTACAAAGGGTCTTACAATCTGTGATGTGAGCTAATGTACTGATGGCCAGTGTTGCCTTTGCCATACATGCTCCTTCTATAACAGCTGTAGTAATATGCTACCTGAGAAGTGTTGACATGGTATTATACACTTTTATGTATATTTTTGTGTATTATAATGTGTTTTATTGTAGTAGAGAAGATCAACCTTCTACATATTTCACATTCCACCATCATAGTGACACTTGCAGTGTGACACAGGTGTACATATGTCTACATACCGTCATTAAATGTTCTGTGACAGATATGAATATTAGTTCATATTGATTACATGGTAAAACAAGTCTTGTCTCATACACATGTTGTTCTGCTGACATATATACAGCCAATGTACCATATGTTTTGATGCAATTGCAATTTTGTGGAATTCATTGTATGTGCATTTGCATTGCTATACACAAGGATTATTGAGGTGGTCAGCAGCACCATTGTGTGACTATTAGCTTTTGTGTCAGGAAATGTTCTGCATGATCCACAAACAACTGACCTGCAACGTGTCTTGATATGACATCAGGCTGCACAAACACAGCTTTCTCATAAACAGATACAGGCATATTTTGTGTAAGTGTGTGACATTGGTGCAGTTATAGAACTGTGTGCATAGCAACAGCATGTGGAATGTGTTGAATGACCAAGATTGTATTTGGAGGTCTTTTCAATAATCATTTATTCCAATAGATATGAAATGTTACGTGGAATGCACAACTAAACACAGATCTGTGTGTAGATGCCACCAGACATACTCAACTGGAAGTAATAGACAATCCACTAGCTGACAGTTTGTTTCACACATCACACTCCTCTTGACACTGGCCATTATCCAAAGTATACATGTAAAGATTACTCAGTTTTTATTCTCAGAAGGGCAGCTCTTCTGTTTGTTTTCTACAGTTAATAACACAAAATTAATGGACCCTGTCAACATCACAGGTTGCATATAGTGTGACTTAAAACATGACCTACCAGACACAGTTTGACCAGTACTTTAACACAGACTCCATACAGCTTATTTTCTTATAGAAGAGTGTACAGCAACATGTTTCCTTCTGAGTGGGGAGACATCAACTGATGCATGGAGTTATAGACCCATCCTGATTCTGTTACATCTGTTTGCTGTCTTCAAGAAAGTTATCAAAGGCATACATGATGACAACACTATCATCATGTGTAATTTGACCTGGCCAAGGCATTTCACACATATCCATAGTCAGGTCTCAAAAGGCCTTAAATCCCTAAGTCACCAAGTGGGTAGACAACTGGATCACATTGTGCAGTGTGTGAAGTCACCTCTATCTAGAGTTCCGTGACCAGGTCCATATCTCAGGAGTCTATGCTAGGCCCTGCCCATTCCTGTCCATTATTTAAGTCTCAGACATCAAAACTGACTTACACATCTTTTCTCCAACCAGATTTGTGGAGGACTGCAAATTGTGAACAATCATTAAATCCAATTGTGGTATTGGTATAATGAATACAGTATCAACACATGAAAAGGATTGCTGCCACAGCCATGGGGACATGGCAGATGAAGAAAATTCATGGGGATTAGTTCCATTCTGAAAGCAAATACACAATATAATTTCAATATAGACAGAACACCCTTTTGAGCAGACCAAGTGGTATGTACTCTGTGTACTCAGGTAGGTGGTATGCAGAACATCCACCAGCATGTGCCCAGAGTGGTGACCACTCCCTTGTATGTAGCACAATTCTGAGTATGTGTGGGATGTTGCATTGTTCTTAGCCCTCATCACACCAATAATTGAGTACAATGCCCCATTCTGCATGTACCTCCCAACATATCTTCCAGGGATGAGCTTAATCAAGTGTATCACTTTTGCTACAGTGAGCTCCCAAATATAATATCGGCCATAACTAAGTATTCTTTTTGGAGCATAAGCATTAGGGTATGATGGTGCAGAAAATCCTTGAAGGTGTTATACAAATGCATGTTTGATACGTGTTACTGTGATGCACCCAGTAAATACATAGCAACATTGATGTCACTTGTTACTTTCATGAAAGTATGGATTGTGGCACACACACACACACACACATATATATATATATATATATATATATATATATATATATATATATATATATATATAAATTATATATGTCATGCACACCTGTCATCTTTGCCAGGATTGCTCATAATTTTAAATACAGGCATAACAGTATTCCTCCCAATACATCTGACAGACATGACATTTTGATGAAGGCATGCTTGTATCTCCTCAGAGATTTTTTGATAAATCATAATAATTGTGCAAGTGTGTTCTTGCAGTTTCATCTATATCTCACACAATCATATATGTTACGTTGAAGACATAGGATTAGGGTTGGTATTATTCTGATATTGTCCCTGATTGTGCATGCTTCTGTCTGTTGTTGTCCATGGTTCTGTTACTATATTCCCTGGTTGGTTGAGACCTATGTTGACATTACATTCATATTCAGGCAACTCATTTTGCACAGTTTTATAATATGCACATAATCCCTATTGTATATACGATCCCTGATATATGGCCATCCATTGTTCATGTCAGGATGCTTATATCACAAAGATTCCTCCCCACTCATATGTGACTTTGTGTGGCAGTCACATAATATATAATAACTGTGCAGTCCATACTGTATCCTGTCAGTGTGTCATTACTGTTCATGTTACAGCTGTCTTCATTGACATGGCCCAGGATTTAATAAAATCTATGTAGGCATAGTGTAGAACCTACATGGAATGGTACCGTGTCTGTGTACACTGTTCGCCCTCATCAGGACACCATGCATATTAATGATGGCGTGTTTCCGAGGGAGAGCCAATGGACATGGGTATGGAATCAGTGTAGGGAAAAGTGTAGAGCTAACTGTGTCCACAGATGAGTAGGAGACTGCCTGGACTGTCTTGTTGGGTTATGTTAATGATTTTTTTTAATTAAAAAGCATGTTTGCATGGTGCAGAGTGCAGCAATGTTAAGTGACGGCCAGACAACTGCCAGACATCTAAAAATAGAAACTGAATGTATTTAATAATTTATTTAAATGTATGTTTAAGCTTATCTGAGCATGTTTGTGTGGCGGGGTGCAGTGCTCAGCACTGCTTATAGGTAGCTCAGTGTTATATGTAAAGGTACACCTGCTATGTGAATATCCACAAAGGCAAATATGTATTTAATTTTCATATGCACATTTTGCAGACTATTTTAAGTAAGTCAGCAGTGGTATATCAGCAGCCCAGGCAATCTCAGGGCTGTAACATAGAACTCGATCACACATTGTATGTCACAATTAACACAAAAATAACAACGTATATATTTGTGCTGCTGATTGTGTGATGAATGGCTCCACTGTGTCTGACAGCCTGTGTGGCTCAGTGGACTAGGGAAGTTAGCACGGGTGAGGGTTCTGATGCTTCTAATTTGGAAGTAGGCACATCTTTTGCATGTGAGGTATTACTATGTTGGTGTTTTCACACGCTGTCAGTCTGTATGTGGTGTAACCTTATGAACCTCAGTAACATATTAAGTACAGCAGACAGCAGGGGAATGCTGTGGACATTTTGAGTGACATGCATTACTGCAGAAACAGGGACAGATGTCAAAAGTAACATACCTTCCATCCTCTTAGTGCAAGAAATCTGTTCAAAGCCAGACAAAATGAGGGACAAAGGCCCACATAGAGGGCATATCTTAAATATTGCTGTCATAAACATAAACAGTTGCTAAAATAACAGGGTTTGTTTCGACAGACTTTTTTTCTGAATGGTTTGAAGTCAGACACTAAAATGTATGTCACTATTTAATGACTTCATTCCTAAGTTCATCGAAGTGATTTGCCAGAAAACCAAAAATTTTATGAGGAACAGACCAAAACTATGAGCCAAAACTATGGACATTCTGTGAAACTCTGGACAGTTTATAGGCATAATCTGTAACACCCAAAAATCCTGGACTGAAGTGCAGGTAGGTGTGGCCTGGAGTCACTTTATAAGTACTGACAGTCACTCAGGGCATGCCCAAACAGTTAAAAAGAGTGCAATTCTGTTGCCCTGTCATCAGACTGACCTGTTATAGATAGATATGTCTATACATACAAACATATGCATATACATATCCATCTGTCACTATCTCTCTCTCACATACATAGTATATCTATCACTGTCTAGTGTCAAATAGATATATACCAATCTCTCTATATATATTTATCTCTCTCTCTCTCTCTCTCTCTCTCTCTCTATATATATATATATATATATATATATATATGGGTACGTATCACTTCATATAAAACTCATTTCACCTAAACTCATTTCACCAAGACCAAATCACCTAAAGTTAATTTCACCTGAAACTCATTTTGCTGACAAGTAGCAATCTAAAGCAGTTCAATGGTATATGTCCTTTCCACCACTGTAGTGTGATCCTGGTGTTAGTATATATTTATTTTTATTTTACATTTGTTGACCGGGCTAGTCCAACTGGATACATGACCATTTTCAGCAGAGGCCCGGGGAGATAAGCTCCGTGCAGAAAAAAAAAAATAGCAAAATAAAACATTTTTACAAACAATGTTGTTACATGTTAATACATAAATTATCATAGAGGTCTAAGTACCTCACATTTTAAAATTCGAGTACAATACTAAAAATAGGTCTAATATTATACTATAGTCTGGGAGAAATAGGTCTGGGATAAGAGGAAAATAAAACCTTTATATTTACAGAGAGTATTAGAAGTTAGGCTGGAAAAATCAAAGAGGACAGAAATACATCACAGTGCCAAAGGCAGGTACAGTGGACAAAATTACAGAGAGGGCAGAAATACTTTGCAGTGCAGTAGGCAGGTACAGTTCAGATTGCAGATAGAATGCAGAAAGTCAAAATAAAACAGACATAAGTGTGTCTTTCACATATATATATTAAAGAGTTTCCACACTAAGAGTAAGCTTAGGGGATGAACAGAAGGGTAAGGAATAGCAAAAAGGTAAAGTGGCAAGAAGGAAGGTAGAGCTAGTTATAGGAAATAGTGGTAGGCAGTACCTGTTATGAGTGAAAAGTAGAAAACTGATCAGTCAGGTTTAGTACAGGGGCATAGCCAGTGTGTTCTTAGGAAAAGTTTCAGTTTGTTTTTGAAAAGAGACGTGGAAGAAACTGATGAAAGTTCACTGGGGAGAAGGTTCCAGGATTTTCCAACATTGTTGCTGAAAAGAGAGTCCCCAGCCTTGTTATTAGATTTAGAGGTGTTTACAAGAAGTTTGTGTGATGAGCGCAAGGATTTCAGATTCGTATAGGGATAGATGAGGTTAGTTAATATAGGAGTACTGGAAGGTTGGTAAAGAGTCTTATGGGCAATGGTTAGTTGGTGGAATTTAAGCAGATTCTGAATTTCTAGCCATCCAAGCTGCTTAAGATTATAGCAGTGGTGCGTTCTGAATGGGTTGCCAGTAGCAAACCTGGCAATGTTATTGTAGGAGATATCCAGTTTGGCAAGGTTATTTTTAGATAAATTAGTAAATATGGGTGAGGCATAGAGGAGTGTAGAGATTAGATGGGTATAAGCAATAGTTTTTCTGACTGTTGGTGAAAGGAATGGTTTGATTCTGTAGAGAGAGCCTAGCTTTTTATTGACGGTTTTTATAGTATTGTTGATATGGGTGTCAATGTTAAGATTGTTGTCTATGGTAATACCAAGTAGTTTAGTAGTTGGGTCATGTGATATGAGAGTACCATTTGTGGATATTACTGAGAAATCTATTGGGACGGTCTTACGAGTAGGATTGAAAAGGAGGAGTTTTGTTTTTTGGGGGTACAACAGGAGGCAATGTTGTATAAACCATTGTTCTACTGTATTAAATACTTCTTGGGTAAGGGAGTGAAGTTTAGAAGTGGATGTGGCTGTACATATAAGTGTAGAATCATCAGCGTACTGAACACATGTAGATTGGGGGATTGCTAGATGAAGGTCATTGAAAAATATGGAGAAAAGAAGAGGACTTAATATGGACCCTTGAGGGACACCAATGTTAATGGGCAGGTGGGTAGATAGAGTGTTGTGCCAAAGTACTGCCTGTTGTCTGTTATCTAAATAGGATTGGAACCATTTAATAGTGAGTGTATCTAGTGAGAGGGATTTGAGAATATTTATAAGTATTTGGTGATTAACCATATCAAATGCCTTGGACAGATCGATAAATAGTGCTGAGGAGAGCATATTGGCATTTTGTTTTTTGTTAATACAGTCAGTAAAGGAAAGGAGGGCAGTAGTAGTGCTGTGGGATGGTCTGAAACCATGTTGACAGCTGGAAAGTAAGTTATTTTGTATTAGGTGGTCTAGCAGTTGCTTATGGATGCATTTTTCCATTAGTTTTGCCAAAGGTGAAAGTAGGGCTATGGGACGGTGGTTGGAGAAATCAGTAGATTTTCCACCTTTATGAAGGGGGATAATATGGGAGACCTTCCAGATGCTAGGGATGTGCCCTTCACTAATGGTTCTGTTAATCAGAATTGAAATGGGATAGGCAATGGATTTGGCTGATTTCTGTAGATGTTTAGCTGGTAATTGATCTGCTGAAGGAGAGCAAGGTTTAAGTTTTTGGATAAGGGAAGGAATATATATTGCAGGGACGGGTTGGAAGAGAAAAGGAGGGGGTGGATTTGTGTTAGAGATAGGTAAAGTGAAATTATTAGGTGATAGTTGACTGGCAAGTGATTGAATGGCCTCAGTGAAAAAAGTATTAAAGGCATTGGCAGTGTGCTTTGGGTTCTCCTGGTCTGTGCATTGTGGGTTAGGTGTAATGGAGTGACCTGGGTGTAATAGTTGGTTAATACTTGCCCAGAATTTTTGTGGGTTATTATGTTTAGTTTTCTGGAACTGTAAGTAGTAGTTTCTTTTATCAGACAGTATAGCTTTCTTAGTTTCATTTCTCAGTTGTCTAAAGTTTTGATGGTCAGCAGAGTTTTTAGTCATACGCCATTTGGCCCAGTATTTATTTCTAAGGTGGATTTTTTGTTTGGTTTCATTTGACAGCCATGGAGCAGATTTAGTTTTGATTCTAATAGAGTGGTTTGGTGCATGGTTATCTAGGATGGTGAAGAATTTGGAATTAAAGTATTTGACAACTTCCTCCAATGGGAGGTGTCTTAAGGGAGACCAATTGCATGCTCTTAGTTTACTTTGGAAGAGATAAGGGTTAACGTTTTTCTTGGATCTAATGGACTTGACAGTGGGTGGAATGGAGGCATTGGTTTTATGCCTGATAATGTAGGTACGTGAGTGGTCACTAATATCATCAGGGAGGGTTCCAGATTCATATATGTGGGGATGTTTTTTTATGAGAATCCAATCCAAGGTACTGTCTTTCTTATTGGGCTTGTTTATCCTGGTAGGGGAGGTAATGATTTGAGAGAAACCAAATACGTTAATGAGGGTGGTAGGTTGGCTGCTGCAACAGCTGTTCCAATCTGTGTTAAAATCACCTAGGATAATGGCTTCTTGGGGCAGGTTTAGTGATAGCCAGCAGAGGATATCTTCTATGGTGGTATTGTTATTGCCAGGAGGTAGATAAATACAGATAATATAGATGGATTTGAAAGTGTTGAGTTGAAGTTTGGAAATAAGAATTTCATCAGTAGACTCTACAGGTGGTTTAAGGTCATATGTGGTGATCTGTAGACCTGATTTAAATAGGATAGCAATTCCCCCACCCTTCTTTGCTATACATATATATTAAGGGGTGGGGTGGGGGTGTAGCCCCTCACCTAGTTGACTTTTACCAAATATTGTACAATAAAACCAGACACCATAAAACCAAAGTAAGTGGGGGCTACGGCCCCACACCCCCAATGTGGGGGGCTGCACCTCCATACCACCCAACTATCAATACTAACACCAGGATTGCACTACACTTACCATTGGCTTTCATACTGCCCTCTTCTACAAGGCCTGATAATGCCATCCACCTTAAGTCTACCAGCTGACAGTGTAGTGTCGACATTTAAGCTGTGGTGAATGAGATAAATACTGTGATTTAGAGTGGGTAAGTCTAAATAGGCAGGGGTTCTATTCTCACTGCAGGCTACTTGGAGCATGTGTGTCCCAATGGCATAAATATGTTCATCTTGGTAATAGGTAGAGTTTTGCAGTGCTTTATTTGTAGTGTTTGATGTGCCCCCAAACGACTAACCACAGCAATGCTTGCTGATGTCATCATGCATAATATGGCTTGAACTGACAGTACTAGCAGACATGAGGCATATTGCATGCAACAGGTACTGTGATCTGTAGTGTGTACCATTACACAGGTTACAGTTCATAGGTTCATAGGTTGGTACTAGGCTATCGGCCCTAGAGCCTATACAAGCCTAGCCATAACAATTCCTTGGCTATTTCTTCCCACATTATTTACTTCCCTGGACCCCTGTCTAGCAGGGCAACTGACGTGATCCCCAGGGTGAACTTCCTTTCTCCCATCCAATCGTCAAGCTTTCTTTTGAAGATGGCCAAAGAGGTGCTCTGCTTGATGTGTATGGGCAGTCTATTCCATAGTCTGGGGAGTCTCTTGGTCAGGAACCTATCCCTTCAGCATGTTTTGTTTATTGCGATGACAAGGTTTAGATCTCTGGAGCGTGGGGCTCTGAGGGAGTGGGATTTCTTTAAGTGTAGCATGTTCAACAGCTCTGGGTTTGACATGGCCTTGTATGTTAAGCAGAGATTGCCTCTGAGTAGACGATATGCAACAGAGTATAGCTGGAGTTTTTTAAGGTGGTCAGAGTAGGGCATCTGCTTTAGGCCTGTGATTCTTTTAGTGAGGTATTTCTGTGACCTTTCCAGTTGTTGCAGATGTCTTTAGAGGTACATACCAAATGGGATGTTGTATTCTATAATGGGTCTAATGAGGGATGAATACAGTGGGACAATGACCTCCTTTTTCTGGATGAAAAGCCATTAGTGATGAGGTGTGCCACATAGAAGCCCATCTATATACAGCCAACTTGCACTGTGTGTGTGTGCCTTGGTATGTCCTGTATGCAGTGACTGGAAGTGACGCTAGCCTCAATGTAGCCATGGTTGTGTGTGATCTTGTAAGAGCATTTGACATTGTTTTATGGAACCGTAGGATATTTGAACTTCACTGGCATAATGGCCAAACAGACCTCACAATCACAGACATCTTTATACCCATAGTTACAGGATCAGCACATACCACCCCAGTCCAAGAGGGACACAAGCAGACAACCTGTGTTGAGATAAAGGTTACCCAGCCAGTCATACAGCTGGCATGTGATGAGGTCAACTGAGGTGCTCTGTGTGCCTTTAGGCAGGATTCTGTTTCAAGTGTGTGTTTTAGTCTGTTAGACACATCTCTCACCTGCATGTAGTACCAATGTCACATACCAGATTAATATCCTTACAGTGGGTTGTCCTTACAGTGGGTTATCCATCTACTATGCCTCCTACAGATAGGCAGCAAATGCATTAAAGCAGGGTCACACATTGCCCCATATGCAAGATACAGATCACCTCTGAGTAGTCTATATGCCACAGATGACAGTGACACTCATTGCAGACTATCTCCATTGAACACATACTGATGATGTGAAATGACCTTGTGAGGGACCATACTGTTGTGTGCAATTGCCAGTACTGCTTGTTAATGTACACCACCAAATAGCCATTACACTCAAATATTGGCATGCTGAGGGAAGAGTACTTGGAGGTTATGAGTATTTCACATAGAAGTGACTGTGGCCTCATCTATGCCATATGATTCCTACCATACCACTGCAGAGACATGGTGATCCGAGGCACATTAGGTGTAAACCTGTGCAGCTGGGTCTGTGTGGGCAGTTCTTTTACCCCTGAATATGTACATCACATGTTGCAACGGATGTGCTACTTACAGGTGCATAGTTATAACTGATGGAACTGATATTACACATATATATTTGCATGGAGTTTATGGCCATTACTATGTCAACAGGTATGTATTGCAGGATAGTGGCATACCACAGAGACTCAATGAGGGCACACAATTTGCAGGTATCAGCCAATATTGTTAGCACAGTCAGTCAGTAGTCATGTGTATTGTGGTTGAATGGATTCCAAGCAGTAGAGGACCCATGACTGCACCTTGTTGAGCACTGCTGCTGACAGATCAGCTATTGAAGTTGGATGTCCCTATGTTGTGCATGTGTACCAGCAATGGGCCACTTAG
This sequence comes from Protopterus annectens, assembly GCF_019279795.1. NCBI lineage: Eukaryota > Metazoa > Chordata > Ceratodontiformes > Protopteridae > Protopterus > Protopterus annectens. The sequence goes on from NC_056725.1 coordinate 288,046,838, forward strand.
TGACCCTTACAGTGACAGTATCATGGATGCCTAAGTCAGTGCTTTATAAATGTTGCCTGAGTGTGGGATATAGTCAGATCGCTTGGCTGAGTCTAAGGGGTTGTATGCCCTAATATACCCTATCTCATATCCATGGTGACTGTCACGGACAAGTCTACCATGTGTAACAGTCAGGCTCCACTTGTTACACAGCCAAACTGTGTATAGTTAACTGTGTGTAGAACACATATATTTGCGCTGATCAGCTCCATGATTATTGCCCCTATAGCATACATATATGGATACTCAAAGATGTGCATAGTTATATCAGTCGGGGGTGCACCACCTCTGTGCAAGGGTATAACAGTTGCCATTGTCCATTTGGCTGTTGTGCAGCCAGTAGTGTCAGTATGATTGCAAGAGTGTCCCAATGGTGTTAGTAATCCTTTTCAGATCACATGTGGATGCAATCTGAACTGTTACCATGTGCAAAAGATGCTGTAAATATTCCAATGATAGGTCAGTTACGAACTGCTCTGTAAATCAGGTTGTAGGAATGTCATGTGTCACATCTGGTGGGGACAATGGATTGTAGTTGACACAGACAGTGTGGGTGTACAGGTAAGGTATGAGTCCAGACCCAGCATATGTGGCATCATGATGTATGAGGTCAACGACTATCTGGGCCTGTCCTTTGAATTCACACATGTAACTGCACTGTGTGTTGTGGTTTTGATTTGCGGCGGTGGCTACTTTGTCCCTTACCATGTCTACTAAACATCACAACAACACTATCCACTTCTTCTAGCTGAAGAGGTAGTGTCTCCATGCTAGGGGGCACCATCATTGCAACTGTCACACGGCACTGTCCAACTGTTATTGCTCAGCCTGTTAATGGCAGTTGTCCACCAGTCAGGTCTGCAGAGCCATGATGAGCCTGTGTCTGTCCTGTCACATACAGCTGAGTTCATGCTGTTGTAATGCTAGCTAGCATAATGCATGGGTGTAGAGATCTGCATACTTGCATGTCCCATCTGAAGGGGGATGTGCAGTCATGCTATGTCAACCATTCCACATGAGGTAATAAATGTCTGTTTTGAGATATATGTCTGTATTGTCTGCAGGGGGTACAGGCTGGTAGTTCTAAGGAGACTGATTTGTGGCCAGATCCCACCAGGGAGGTCCTCACATTGCGACTGCTGTACTGGTCACTCACTGGTAAACACATGATGCAATATGTTGGTTCCCCGTGTGGGGATGTCACAGCACTGCTGCAGGGCATTGTAGGCAAGGACCTGGACCACCCTTTGGGCAATGGAGCAACAACATGACTAGGCAGCACAGTGTGTACATATTAAACTCCCCTAATGTGTTTGTCTGTGCTTTGCACAGACACCTTGCATGACTAACTTCCTGCAACATGCTGGAAGTAATTGTAACACTGACTTGCACAGAGAACAACTAGCATGTAGTGCCAAGTGATGTCCCCGGATCTCTGAGTCATGTCACCTGACATGCCATGATAGGAGTTAGCATAGATACAAGCATTGACATTGTTGTACACCTACTGACACTGGACCAAACACTGTTACTTTTGCTCAATGCCATATCATACCTACCAACTAACCGGTGGAGCCCATTGACTGTTACACTGTGCAATGGATGTCAGACATATCTCACTCCACCAACCATGGTCTGACAAGGTGTATGATAATATTATGCTGGCAGGCCTTCCTGGAAACTGTATATGCCATGTAAAGAGTTTTACATCAGCTGGTGGATAGGCAAATGTCTGACAGTCATATTCTGGGAAAAAAGAATTGGGAGACCTGTGCTGCAATGATGCCGGTAACCAGTGGGGTTCACCATCCTCCATTATTGGCATACCCCATCTAGCTATGTCCTCTCTGCAGTCACAGCTAGTGTCAGTGATGTGTGCCTGATTACATTAGCAGGTGTTTGCTTACTGGGAGCTGTCACAGACTCCCATACAGAACCAACAGGTATCCAAGATGGCCTAAGACACAGTTAGTTGTACTTTGAGCCACTGACAAAGACTAACTTCCAAATGACTACACAATACTACCCTCTGGGAAATCATTCACCCCTGCAAAATATTGTATTATCCGCACACTACACACAGTTTAGCCATTACACATGGAGTTATGGACACAGAGAGAAATGTTGCCATTGATTCTCACTGCTTGGTAAGATGTGGGGATGCATTCACTGTTGTACAACCTACACCGACAGGTTTTGGATATATATCCCAGACTATCTCTGCTATGCTGAATGTGGCAGTCATCAAGCTATCATTGTGTACAATGGTACCCTTGCTATGTCACTACACATGCATATCAGACAACTGTAGCAGCCACACAGGTTCCATGGTACAACAATACACAGCATAGATAACATGTCCTATGGAGTCTGTATCATGACAGTACATGTGTAGTCTGTCTCCTAAATGCTCTGAAGGGGATGTGTATGGTTGCATAAAAGGAGGTGTCAGATCCCACTGTGTGCCTCCTGTGTATCCATGACAGGACTATCACATGCCTCACCTGTTTCCCACACCTATAACATAACTGTGGCATATATAATACATGCTGCAGAAACAGGTATGTTTATTTATTTATTTATTTATTTAACATTTGTTGACCGGGAAAGTCCGACTAGGTTCCACAGATCCTGTTTTCAGCAGAGGCCCGGGGAGAAATGCTCCAGAAGCATGTCTTTAGTATGTAACATAGACAGTACACTGTACATGAAACAGGCACCCCAAGCATTTGTAGCATACATCTGCTGTGACACAGCATGTGCAGGTTACAAAATGGGATGCAGAACATGAAAATCATAGTGGGTGTCAGGCAACTGGATATTTGTATATGGGTCATGTCTGTCACCACAGCTTCTAGATGCTTAAGTTCCTAAAACCCTGGTAACACTTATCAAGGGTAGCATACCTGTTCACAGATTATGGATGCATGAGCATGCTGAATGCTGTCAGTGTCCATGTTAGTCTGTTATACACATATGAACCTATGGAGCTTTGCACTTACAGTGCTGTACCTTGCTGAAGACATATTTCTGCTGTGCTGACATGCCATGCTGTGTTGCTTTATTGCCACTGTGTATCCATAGGTTATCCCAACAGACTCCTGAAACAGAAACATAAACAGGTCCATGACACATCTGTCATTGTATAACTATACAGCCAGTACAACATCATACAACATAAGGTACACAGAAGTATGTGGAGTACTTGTGACAAATGCCAGAATACAGTATCTGTCATTAACCACTACAAGTGGCATGGCAAAACAACACTGCATTACACAAGTACATGTTAACAAATATAGTTGCTTGTGCATCAGACACATAGCTTCATTTCCCTGCATCAATGGCGAGGATGGCATGGATGTGGCACAGGTATCATTATTTGCACAGGGTGTTGTGTTGTGTGGGGATGCAGGAGGCCTAGACTGAATAAGGTGACAGCCTATGTGTGAGTCAGGAAGGGAAGCAGGTAAGATGAAGCATGGAAAGGTGTTGTACATGCCTATAGCTGACCTGCATTTGACAATGGTGTGTGAGTGTGTACATGTATACTGTCAAGCTCAGTATTAGCCCTATATGTGTGTGTATGCTGAACAGCTTTGGATCTTGCATTTTAGAGTTGACAGTTCACCATCTCTGGCCCCAAACATGTGAACTGGCTCTGCCAGGAGTTGCACTGGCACCTCCATGCCCAAGGCCAAAAGTGGTGCTAGTACCTGATAGTGACTGCTGTCTGCTAGGAATGTGTTCCCCACAGGAATGCCCAGGACCATGAGCCCATGGCCTGCTACATCATGGTGTGGACAGCACACCCCCCCTTCACTGTAGTATGGATGTACTGCCACTATAGAAGTATGATTGTGCATGGCCACATGGACTCTCAGCAGATGGGGTTGCTGACCTATGTCTATGAGTCTGACAATCAACTCCAACCACACATTCCAGCGCAAACAATGTGCAGTTCGAGACAAACACTGTCTCAGCCCACCTTCTGTCCACTGCATCAGCCAACTGATCTAGGGTGTCCCCAATACAGTGGAGGCTGTCACGGGTCTCAGACTGTGTTGCATCTATAACTCTAAGCATACATCTGGTGTTCTGTTCAGAACATGCCTGTGCCTTCATGATAGCCAGAAACATGCACTAACTGACACATGATGTGACACCTGCAACAGATGGTGGATGGACAACAGGCCTCCAGCAAGCACCCCTGTCAATCCACCTGTGTTGGATCTTACCAGCTGTCTGGCTATGGCCAGTGTCTACACTCACTGGAACCATAGTTGCCACACTTTCCTGTTCAATGTCTCCACCCTCTGACTGTCCAATATCTGTGGCCTCCAGGGAGTGGGTATGTATGGGCATACTGTCTGTGTACCGTGACAATGGAGACAGAAGAGGGATCTCTAGCTCTGGGACAGATTCAGCCCCCAAAACCCTCACATGTGCCTCACTGTGGCCACCATCACCATCAGAGTTTGAAGAGACACTGACATCAGGATGTGTAGGGGACACAGACCCCCCGTCACCTGTGATAAGAAAGAAAAAAGTGGTACATGAATACCTGCAGTCTTGTGTACAAAAAATCCCACCAATACCCATAATAACAAATACCCATAACTGGATTAGCAGTCAAACTTTTTTCTTCTCCACTTTCATTCAAAATAGACTTCTTCATAGAAAAATACACATTTGAGTCAAGACCTTTATAACAATCACTTCAAGTAAATCAAGTAAAACATGATCAGTAAAATTTATATTTTAATTAAGCACTATGACACTATACTTGATAAAACAACATATGAAAACCCAGTTCACATATCTTAACAAATATAATGATATACATGTTTCATGGCCTAATTTAATGTCCTTTTGACCTTTTGTTTTTTAAAAGGCATTTTAGAGTTAATGTCTCATTTAAACCAGGAGGCTTATTTTTTTTTCTTAACTGTCACTGCCAAAGTGTTTATATTTGTTCAGCTGCACTCCTGTGATTACCCCCTCTAAGATCCTTATGTACCTGTTCCAGAATGGAAAATAAAAACATTCTACCCTGTTTACACACATAATTATGTTAAAATAGGGCATTATTCTGGCCCTTTACTTTAAGATAATATAAATGTTCCTTAACAAAAAAAGTGTCATGCTTATCAGGAGCAGGACCATGGCCTTGACCAATACCTGACAGAACTGTGAAAAGTTGAGGGTGAGGTAATGTCAGTACCAATGTATGTTGCAACACTACAAGGTAATACATCCATATATCTCACATTTACAGTAGTTACTGTGTTACTTGTTGTATTGGTCACATTCTGAGTATGAGTGTACAACTGAGGTAAAACCCTTACCCCAATAAACAAAAACTTGACACCCACATAAATGTATGTATAGCCTGACACACTGACTGCTATAGTAATACAATGCTGATCACATCAAGCCAACCTGCATGCTCCTCTGCTGTAGGAATTGTGGCACCCATCTCCATGATGTTTGGTGTGATGAATGCTTGGGAGCTGTCGTGTGTGCCTAGGCTCTCCAGAAATTCCTCAGTGGCCGAGAGTGGTTGTTCTACTGCAAGCCAACCACCAGTGATGGCACAATCCCTGGATATATCTGCTGCCCTTCATCATGCAGTATTGATCATGTATGTTCCTGGTGTCAAACTTGCTCATATGTCCTGCCGTGATGGCCCATGCCATTCATATCACAGATAATGTCTGCCCACAATGCAGCCTGCTGTTCAATGTTTTGCCTCCACCTAGACAGTAGGATGTGATGATGTTGCTTTAGTTCTTCCAGTATAATTTCATTTTCTGCATCAGAGAAGGGTGTATGGTCTCTAGGATACGTGATTCCTGATAGACAATAAAAGGGGAACACATTACAGGATCACAGGATAACATACGTGGAAGTACACTATGTAGAGATGCAGCAAGGAAAAAATGTCTGGTACTATCCACTGCTTGCTCACACATGCCATACTCCACAGTGTGCAAACATACACAGCGTGTGGATAGAACTGAGATAATAGCAATAGTGAGCTATTCCTGTGTGTGCCATGACAGATACTGCTGTATGATCATACACCCAACACTCGAGTCTTCTGTAGTGTGTCCCCTACGTCATAGGAACAGTGCCACATAATTAGCAGTGTGCTATTACAACCACTATAAAGGGACAGTCCAATGAGACCAGTGTGCCACAATGACAACAGACAATGCATCTTTGATGTATTGTACCTCTTGTGTATGTGTAAGACAGCAGGAGATCAATGACATGTCATTATCACAGGTCTACAACAGGCTTAATGCTGTAATCCCTAAGCCCTGTATGTCTATTCACCCACCTGCATCCTGTTGTACAGAACATGAGTTACATACCTGATGGAGTGCAATACTCCTCTGTTGATATGTGGTGATAGTAAAGTTTTCACAAAGGTGTGTTCTATGTGAGAAAAGTCTCATGCAGACAGGTTCCCCATAGCCAGCTGCTTTTATTTATTTATTTTAGTTTATTTTATTTTACATTTGTTTACCGGGAAAGTCCGACTGGACACAGGTCCATTTTCAGCAGAGGCTCTGGGAGAAAAGCTCTACATTACAATACATTACATGAGAGTAAAAAGAAGTAGAACATACATACAAATGGCATATATACACATCAAGACAACATGCTGGTGATTAGCAAACATACACATAGCATATATGTACACAACAGGACACCATGCTAGTGATTAACATGTCTTACAGTAGACAATCAGAGGTACATTTTTTTTCTTTTGCAGTTATACATTTTGTAAGGTAAATGTATATGGGTTTGGAAGCTTTCAGGAGAGAAAGTGTTTATACATAGCTGTACCCTGAAAAATTCTCTTGGTATGAATTAGCCTGGTGAGTGCTTGTCTTTTAAACATGCTTCTCATCAGCAGGTGATTGCTTCTAAACCAATCCGTCGGTCTGAAATACTAATTGCAACTAACACAGCTGATTTGCACTATCATCGGCCAATGACATGCAACCACTGTACAATATATAAGGCCTTCATGTAGATTAGGGATCCTTTCTGATATGCTGTGCTGGACATTACTGGGTTGAGGAGACTACATCATCACAGAGGGTAGGTCTGTAGCAGAAACCTTACCATAGAGATGTGTGTGCTACAGGCTGTAGTTGCTGTTGCAGGTATTAGACTTAGGCAGAGAGTGTGAACACTTTGGAGGACAACAAGCTGTAGGAGTAACTGTGGGAGTTGTGTCAGCCTTATTGTAGAGGCAGAGCCAGAGTGAGGTTAGCCTTTCCAGTCCAAATAAGGAATGTGTTTAAGGTAAGTATGTTAGGCAAAGGTATCACTAACAGAGTACTAGGCAACATGTTTGGTGTGCCCTTGGCTAAGATGGGGTTTACATATAAGAATATTCCAACAACATGGGAAACTGCCAGGCCATATGTTACAGTATGGTAGTAATTTGCAGCATGTATGAGGGCAGGCCTTGTTACAAGCAGGGACTTCCAATGTGTATGTTATATGTGCAACTGTGATAATCTGCACAGTGACTTTGAAAGGATTGTGTGATGCATTGATATTAGTGGCCCTCATTTCCAGTACCTGAGTTGACATTCTGTGTGAATGCATATTAATGCATGACGTGACACGTTAGGCACATACAGTTTTGCTACAGGGATATGTGAAGTTTATTCCTACCTGCAGAGGCCTGTGACCTCCATCAGTGAAAAGCAGACATGTCATCTGAAAAGCATTGTGCTGATAAAGAGGGCATGACTCAGTTATTAACTGCTGCCTTTGCAATACTGTAAAATCACTTCTACCCACTGGATTTTAACCCAGGACTGTGTGTGGCAAAATGCACGGTTTGCAAGGCAATTAACATACTGAACTACTGAGTCACTGCTGCAACAGTTATATTTGCAAGATATGTTTGCACACATGCAGGTGTGACATACATTTTTTTCTACATCCATCGGTATGTGCATAGCTTTATATGGATGCATTGTGCACCAGGGTCCCAGATGAACATGTATTTTGCCATTAATGCCTTTGCAGGTATCGTTCTACATGTTGCTGCTGAAGGGCACATTCACCTGCTATCACAGGCCTCACTTAAATCCATTATTATGTCTTTGGCTTTCTAGTGGTGTACTATATTGCACCAGGGTCCAAGGTACACTCCCATTTCTACTCTTTTTAATTTAATTAATTTTTAATCAAGTTTGCATGGCATGGCGGGCAGCTCCGCTGAAACATGCTTAATGACTGTAACTGGAAATTACTATGTTTTCTTTAAAGCAAGTGCTTTAAGTAAGAGTTGTGTGACATAGCAGGTTAATCCAGTGGTCTGCAGGTGTGATGGTCTTGGGTTTGAAATATGAGACAGATTTTATTTTGTAAGTGTATATTACAAGTTTAAAAACACATATAGTCAATATAGCTCTATTTAAATGAGCATAGCGAAGCTTCACAGCAACAGACTAAAAAAATATAAAGAAAAGAAAAATGGGGAGATAGGAAAGTGTTGAAATGGGTGCAAGAAAGGGGAAAATATAGTGAACATATCATATCATGCAGGAAGGGTGTAGGAAAGAACCATAGCTATCCACTTCTAGTACAGCAATAACTGTGCACTTTGACAGAATTTACACATGACTTTGAACTCTCAACCCCAGAGAGAGGGGTGTGGACAACATAACTGTGTTGTCAGGCCAATTGGGCCAAACCACGTGTGTCCAGTGGACATGTGCAAAATGAAGAGCTATGTATGGGATGATATTTTTTTTTTGGGGGGGGTGCCCATTTTTTTTTAAGTTGAGAGTGGAATGTCGTGGAAGGGACATATGTATGTGTGGGGAAGGTAGGTTGGGTAGGTGAGAATGCATTCGGAGACAGACAAAACAAACAAGACAGCAGACAGGTGCAGTGTTTGACACATGGGGGGGTGAACACCTTGGATAGGGACGGTGTTGTGGAATCCAAGTCCCATGTACCACTAGACAGCAGCAGCGTGACTTACATCCCCACCAATGGGACTGTTGGCACTGCTCCTTCACTGCCCCGAGGATAGCAGTGCTGAAGGCTGGGCACTGGGGCAAGGCTGCCACCAGGTTGGCCAGCATGCCCTTAATCCAGTGCATGCAGTGGTTAAACCCACAGTAAACTATCCTGTGCACCAAGACCAGCAGCTCATCCCAAGTGACAACACCCCCTCCACAACTCCCAGAGGGGGGCCGGGCCCCATCCTGTGGGATGGTACTACACTATGCCACAGGTAGAGCAGAAGCTGGAGAAGTGCACCATCTGTCTGGGTCCCAGATGTGCTGTGATCCTGTGCAACATCCAGTTGAGGCCATGTAGGTGTATCAGCCGGAACCAGCCTACTTTGATGTGCTGTGGTGAATGAGGTATAGCAATAAGTTAAGGTTAGTGATAACCAAACCATTGTTATTATTAACAGAATGGAACATCATTTTAATTCATCCAAATGCATATTAAGGTATATTATGTATAATACAACAGTAAACAACATAACAGTCAGTATGTTAATAGCATGCCAGAAAGAAGTAAACCATAAGGGTGACAAAATAGTTTAACAAAGTATGTTAATAGTGAATCATAATAACACATAACAATATTACATCACATTCTGCAAAAATATAGTTAGTTTAACAACATATGTTAATATTAAATCATAATAATACATAATAATAAATAAATGAAGATAAGGGATGGAGAGAGAGAGAGAGAGAGAGAGAGAGAGAAGCACTCCATTACTGACAATGCAGACCATATTCCTGAAAATAATGATAATACATACTCTACAGACATGTAGTGTCAGTTCTGAGTACAGTGACTACAATTCTCCTATAGCTGATGTAGCATGTACATACCTCTGCTGTTAGCATGGGTCAGTATGGGCCAAGCAATAACAAATGCAGGTACACAACTACACAGAATATTTTCACATAATGTGGACTTCTATAGCTACCAAGGTGTTCTGTAAGCAGATTTTGTAATGCATTGCATTCCAGGTAATCATTTTCTGGTAGACTTGAGAGCATGTGTGTATGTACAGTACATAAACTAGACATCAGTCATGCCTTACTTGGCAGACATGGGAATATAACCCAATAGCTGTGACTGCAGGCAACATCTGCAATAAAATGTAACTGTATAGGTATCACTGATAACTGTCTGTGAAATGTTAGCGCAATCATATCTCTTCATAACATGGGCTACCTCACCCATATACCTTTTGTTCTTGGAGTGGGAGAAAAAGACAGCATTATATGACTGAATTTGTTTTGTATTCCAAAAGTATTACAGTGGTATATTTGACTGCAGTTACAGTAGACCACACATGCATGGAATATGGCCATAATGCATTTATTAAATCAGACTTCTGTAGGAATTAAAAATGCTGCTTAACATTTTACTGGTATTGCTGATAAATGTTGGTGAAGTCCACAGAGTATCTGCTCATAGACTGGACTACCTCACCCATATACCTTTATTACCTGAAGGAGGAGGAATAGAGAGCATTGTGTGACTGATACTGGCCTGGAGACAGCATTGGACTTTACTATGAGTTAAACAATACAGTTTGTAGGCCATTAGTTTTGCACTCTACAGCTATTACAGTGTTACACTTGACTGCAGCAAACTTACCATAGACAAGTAATGCATACAGCTGTACTGCAGTGGTTATGACAACACAATCCTGCTGAATAGCATTTTGCTTACTGTTATTGGCATTGTTTATAATTTATTGCAATACAGTTGTTATTGTTTATGTATTGCACTACAGCTCTACTTGCCCATTTGTTGCACTACAGTTCTATGTGCCCACTTATTGGAATGCAGTTTTTATGGCTTATAGTTTATTGCAGTAAATTATTTACTCTTTCTTGCTTATTGCACTAGAATTAGCATAATAAATTCACACGTACTACAATCACAGCGCAACATGGCCAGGTGCCTGGCATGGGACTCGACATTGTGAGCCCTCTCAGCTACAGCTGCTGGGAGAGAAGCACACCATTATGCATGCCAGTTTTGCATACATTCAGCTTGGATATTGGTAAAACAGACAAAACGTGCTTACATATTTGTGGGTCATTCCCAGCTCTAGCTTCTTGGATCCAGTTGTACAAGGTTTCCCACTTTCTCCTCTTTAGGTCATCATAATGGTGACAACACTGCTCACCTGCGCCGGGGGTACAAGTAACACTGGTGAGTTCCCTGGTTAACTGGTTCCAGGCTTCTGCCTTAGACTCTGAGCCCTGAAAACCACTCTGCAGCAGCCTGGGTTCATGATTTGTAACCAGGAGCCCATCAAAGACCCTGGACTCCTCAACACCCCATCTCTGGGTCTGAAAGCATATACCTTCACCAGCACTGCCTGACATATCACCAGTTGATCAGTGCAGAATTCCTACCTATTACACCTAATATAGGCTGTTTTCCTGCCCTTAGACATCACTGAGCAACATTCAAAAAAGCTCTGTATTGCTTAACATCACGTAAACCAGCTAAGTGTAGTTAAGCAGTGAAAAAACTATCACAACCAGAGGTTTAGCTCAGCTTAGCACTGCATAAATAAAAGTAGCCATTAGCATGTTTAAGCAGTGCTCAGCCCAGCACTGCTAAATTTCACAAATTTGTTTTTAAAATTAGACATATGTAATAAATTAAATTCTATCCATCTTATCACTGCTATACACTCAAACCTTGGTCCTACTAAACGTTAGGCTGTATCTCTACCCATTTAGCTACTTGGATAGTCTGAAAACTAGTATACCTTCAGAAATACAACCGGGGTACATGTTATCATTGCTAAGCACTGTGACACACCATGCAAATGCTCTTAAATACAACCCATACATAAATAATTAATTGCATCTGGTTTCGATTTTTAGATGTCTAGCAACTGTCAGCTATGCATGTATGAACACTGCTTGGCTCTGTGACACTCTGTGCCATGCTGTGCAAACAGCAATTAAAAAAAAAAGAAAAAATACAAAAATAGTTAAATTAACAAAAATATGTCATTATGATAATTAATGACATCAGGTTTCTATTTTTAGATGTCTGGCAGGTATCAGCTGTCTATATATGAGCACAGCCTGGCATTGTTGCTGTCTGAGCTGCACCATGCAAACACACAAAAAAACGGGGAAAATATTAAAATAAAATATTACATATTTGACCCAATTTGCAGCATTTCAACAGTAGTGTGGAGCAGTGCAGGCCATCCACAACCACATGTAGCCACTACATTTATCCCTACACTGATTTAATAACCCTGTTCCTATGCTCTCCCTCTGCAGCACACCGTCATTAACATGCATGGCATACTGCGGAGGGGGAACTGTGGTTGTGTACATCGATATATTCAGTGTAGGTTCTACAAGGTGCCTCAACAGAGTGTATTAAATCCTGGGGGTCACCCTATCATTATCATTCACTATATTAAAAAAATATATACTTAACTTTCATTCATGTTATAACGATAAGCAAGAGTGGTAATTGAATATGCAAGCTGCTAAGCAGCCCTGCATGTTAAGTATCACCTTCACATGGCCAGAATACCTGCCACAATGAGGTGCAGAGAGACTTTAGTACACAATATAAACAACAGCATGTAATTAAACTCAGTTCACGTAAGTGACCACTTGCAGACAGCACAAAGCAAGCTAGGGCAACTTGCAGTACATAATTAAGAGACAGGAAGAACTTAACGAGTAAAGTGTAGTGCTATATAAGTATGTTAATATATAAATACCATTAATTAAACATTATTGATAACTATAGAAGTAAGTATGTACACTTAGGGACACATCCACATAATATAGAGGAAATGTTGACAAAAGGATGTGAGAGAAACACAGCTACAGTGTAACAAAGGTAGTAAATGTGATGCATGTAAAATGATGATAAGTGGAAGAGGTGACAGAACAGTTATCAGCAAAAGTAGTTGCATTATGGGATATTGCATATACTGCAGGTAGTGCATATCATTTGCATTTCCAGAAAATTATAAGGTGTAACAGACAATTATTCTGCTGTCCCCACCTATCATTCAAAAAATTTTACTCAACTTTCAAATTGTTGCCATATTCTCTTCAGAAAGTGGCATTTTATTATCAGTATTTGATAATTGTAACCATACAAATGCTGTTTTATAGCTATCATTATCTTAGCAAAGCATGTGTTGCATAGGAATTTACATTATAGAATAGTATATAGACTGTTAATATAAAACGCTGTTTCCATTATACATTTTCTGAGACATGCTTAAAAAAAAATATTCTCACAGGAGTACACTGAGTATGCCTAGCTACACCCAAGGTACAAATGCATGGAACTACTCTGCCATTGTGATATATACTTTGCAAGTAATCAAAGGAAATCATTAACACATCTTCATAATTTGGTGTGCCGTAGTTAATAATTCCACAAGCTTGGGCAATGTGCAGTGTAATAAAACATATAGGTCAAACATATAAAAGTGCATCACTTAATAACACTCAGCAAGTATGTGTGCAAAGATCACACATCATTGTACATAATTTGCAAGTATAATGTGTTGGACTGCAAACGTAATTTACAGTAAGTATTGTTAAGACAGCATCACACTGAAATGACCATATCTTGAGTACAGCAGTCCATTACAACATACACAAATAATACAAGCCACTGATATTACATAATTTTCCCAAATATCTTCCTGAATTGCACCATCTACAGATTTAATTACAAGACCAATAGCAAAGTGTGCATATGTAAATATATCTGGAGGTTTTGGACTTACAACAGGAATTAACAGTTGTCTGTGGTACTCCATGTAAACCATTGTGCAAATAAGGAGTACAGACATATAAACAGTTCTGCTTCTGATCTATTTCAGAAAATATATGTTTTATATTAATGTATTCTATGTCATGATTTACACATTTGTCATGCTAATAACAGTAAACTAGTTATTATACTGATATTACAGTTGCATAATTCAACAGTTCTCATATCTGGTGACTGTCAATAAATTTAAGACTGTTACTTACCATAACTCCTTGAATTGACTAAATGTGTTGCACATATTGTTGGGAATGTATGAGAATGTTTGGAATTATTGTGAACCATGAAAGGGACCAATCAGGGTTATTCCTGTGGAACAACACATGTAACCATAATTTCACAGAGAAAAATTTAATAAGAAATGATAATGTTCATAATGTTATACCTGACGCTGGATTCAAACACCAGCCTGTATAAACAGTGTGTAGCTATGATAGCATATCATACCACAAAGGAAGTCAGATGTCAGATGCTAAAACACACACACACATTTGAAGGCTTTATGAAAACAGCATGAAGCAAGGGAGTACGTGTACAGTATAATGCATAATAATAATGACAATTGAAACATCTCACGTGGTGCACATTCAGCCTTACAGCCAAATGACACTAACGGTCTCCTCATAGTGTATCAGTCTGTCTTTCCATAATATAGTGAATATAAGCACAGTAGTATGGAAGGCAGAACAATAATTCATCCAAACTCACCAGTTTTTGCCATAATGTGTCAACTGCCATGTACTGTGAGCTACATTTGCTGCTCAGTGCCAGGTGACAAAAACATTTTTGATAATGGGCCACTATAGCCACTTCTGTAGGGTTTTACTCATATTTTTTTCTCATTATAATGATTCTGTCATGTTCCGTGCAATAACATTTTTCCAATAGGGGGCAAGCAAGGTTAGGACAGTAGAGACATGAATAGGATCTAAGCATGATGCTGATAGGTTCATAACAAATGTAACCAACTCATACACACATAATATTAACATGAAAATACATTAAATAAGGTTTGGCATCCTTTTGTATCTGAACCTTGACGCTATGCTCCATCCAGTCTGTAGAACTTAGAATTATCAGAGCACACAACATAGGAACTCATATTTCACATTGTAAAAATCACTCAATTGAAGGGAACATTAAAAATAGAATGCAGTAGTGCAGAATTAACAGTAAAAGCAATTGTAACATGCCATAAGGTGTGCATTACATCCTGTAGCATGATAAATATGTATGAGCAACTTTCTCGTAATAGCACAATCAGTCTATATTTCAATTCCACAGTCGGGGTAAGTACATTTGCATGATAACTGTACTAGTGTAGTCAAAAATAAGATCTTCACTTATTGTCATACAATGTGAAATGCAATTTACCACTATTAACCACTGGTGTGTTATGTCAAGTATTGCACAAATGCTGAGGACAAAAATTTTTTTTTATGGACTAATTCTGGCTATGTGATTGTGTGTGATTCTATTTTTTGACCCGACTAAACATGTGAAAAAGGAGCTGATAGGAAAGTGGCAGAAATGGGGGAATGGGGGTTATAGGGTATGGCACAGGGGAAGAATAAAAGAATGTGCAGGATGGTGGTGGGATAGCACCATAGCCATCCACTTCTTGTCAAGATAACTAAGCACTTATATCAAGAATGTGATGAATTTAGATAGTGACTATACCAGGGCTGAGTGATAACAACTGAAAAATGTTTAATGGTCAGTTGCAACAAATCCATTGGGTACAGCAGACTCCCAGGTGAAATGGAGAGTTATTCATGGGCTTATTTTTTCTGTGGGACAAGTACCCTTTTTATTTTATTTTTTTTCAGAGAGATGACTGATGGGAAAGGTGGTTAGGAATAAGAGAGTTAAGTATGTAGGGCAAGCTAGGTAGCACGCACAGACATGCAGGACATAAAAGTCAAACAGTTGTGGTGATGGACACAAAACATTGGGGAACACAATTGCTGTGGTTAGGTAGGGGACAGTGTCCTGTTCCAAGCATGAGCACATTGAGAATATAATCCTCACTGTCAGAACTGTTATCGTTGTCTCTTGTCACAGATCCTTGAGTTCTTGAGCTGGATACAGCATTAACTTTGCAATTGATTGCATGACTTTCATCTCTCACTATTTGTGCAACAAGGCCATTCTCCATGATGTCCTCCACCATCCTTGTCAGTTGATTTTGGTGATGGAATCCCCACCTGCACTAGTACTACTCCTAACAGGTACCACTGCATCAGCACCTGGGAAAACCTTCCTCACACATCTGGTTCACATAGTGCAGGAGTTGTATAAGTAACAATGACAGTTTGGGTCTCAGATGTGCTGGGTGTCTGTCCTGCCTGTGGTGGTGCCACAGCAGCCACCTGTAGAGGTACAGTGGTCTGAATTGCAATGGATGGTCTAGCTCTCTGTCATAATGGTCATTTGAATTGCAGCAGGAACGTTTCAACAGAGTAAGAAAAGAGCTAGATATAGGGCTGGGGAGAGATAACATATATAACATCAAGTCCATGTCATTTCAATATTTCAGAATATAAACAATTGGAAGCATATGTATGGTGAATTTTGCCATATAGAGGTATGATGTGAAGTCATGAATGCATTATAAAATACATCAGTCTCAGTGCTATTATCAACATTAGTCAGAGAGTAAAGTGAATATGCATTCACAAGTAAAGGCATTTGTTTTCAAAAATGGTAAGTTTAAGGGTATTTAATATTGCAGAAAATGCATGCAGGATATTAATCTGTACTCAAAGCTAACTGCTGCTGTTTGGAATTGAACCCCCCCCCCAAAAAAAAAAAATCTAAGTTGATTTAAACATTGCCGAAAACAAATGTCAATAGCTATTGAAGAAGGAATATATGTATGATATATAGCTAAAGTATTTTACAGTTGTCTGTTTCTCAAGCTCATAAGGGCCGATGCCCTGAAATCTGGTAAATTAATTACATTTCAGATGTATTCTGATCTTGCTTTCATTTATACTAGAGCCACACTTATCTCATGCCTCTCTGAGGTGTGTCAGTCATTCTAGATATTCCTCCCTGCATCAGTCTATATCTTTAGTATCTGTACAGAAAATAAAACAGAAAATCAGAAGCATAATGAATAAGTGTATTGTCTGGCCAATCCATGGTATTGTAGCTATTGGTGATGTTTCACTATACTTCCACCACTGAGGCTTGCAGTTCAAAACACTGCCTCCCATTGACTCATGAGGTCCTGCTTGCACTTCTTCCTTCACAATAATGGTAATGACATTGCTCACCAGGGGTCGGATGCCAGCTGCAGTGCTAACAGCCTTGCTCAAGCCATACCAAGTCTCAGCCTCATGCTGAAACCAGGTATAGTCCTCCTGCAGAAGCCTACAGCTGTAGTGCTATACAAGAAGATCCTGGACTCCTCTTGACACCACCTTTAGGTATAACTGATCCTATGACTAAAACAGAAGCTAAACTGATAAATGCTGTTTATTAACAATTAGTGGCAAAGGAGAACTAACATGTTGAGCTTGTAAGTTTAGGTAGAAGCCTCTATGAGTTCAACTTTCACTTGCTATGTTATTGGAGTTGCATGTAAAAGTTGTTATCCATTTTTATAAATCAATTTCATATTAATTGATTTGAAAGAATTGAGTGAAACATGTTACGGGTAGGTGGCATACATACTTTACATGGTATACTGTTCTACATACCTTACAATGATATTTGTCTTGACCCATTTTCTTTCTGAAAAACTATTTTGAAAATTGCATATATGTAATTGTAGTTTAATCTAAATTTATTTATTGTTATGCTTAATATACTTGACACAGATTATGGTTATGTAGGAGTCATTATACAGAACTACATTTTAAATTTCATTCTAGTAGTTATCAGTCATATTTGATGTCAAATTCCTAATAAAAATGTCTGCAACAATATTTATTCAGATGCCCTCAGTAACATTTTTCATAAACTGGATTTAAACCTTGCATTACTTCAGCTGCTCCTCCAAACATAATACAGTTGGTAAAGACATTAAGGTTGTGAGCTGTAGTTCTTGTTGTAGGGGGTTTAATTCTCTCAGACCTCATTTGCCACCTGTGTGACCTTGAACAACTCACTTAAACAGACCCTACTCCTGGATTACCACTGAAAAGGGACAGTGGACCTGCCTGGTTAAGAAATAGGATTATTAACACTTTCAGCCACAGAGAAAGCTAATTGACCACTATATTTTCTTCACTCAGTATTGCTCAAAGTGCTTACAGAAATGCAACAGTGCCAGTGTCATTTGCACTAAAGACAGCAGGACAAATTACATTTTTGAGTTTTTGCCTTCAGTTGAACTGTCATGCACTGCTTGCTACATCTGACAGATGATGCTATACAATTCCAAGTGTCATGCAATGACAGAAGTCAAACATATATATATATATATATATATATATATATATATATATATATATATATGTGTGTGTGTGTGTGTGTGTGTGTGTGTATCTAGCTATCTATATATATATATATATATATATATATATATATATATATATTTATATATACACATATGCACACACACACACACACACACACACACACACACACACACACACATATATATATATATATATATATATATATATATATATATATATATATATATATATAATACACATACACACACATGCACACATACATGAAACCAGCAAATTTGGCTTTACCCTGAGACATTCAATGTTTTAACAATGTATTTGGCACATGACCACTTGCATTTCTGTTACACAGCATCATCCCTAAATGTAATTGCACTTCTTGAGGAGAGGGCCACACAGGAAGTGACATAAACTAATTTTGCACACATCATATACAAGAAAGAAGTGCATACCTTTAAAGTAAATGCATTAAAGTCATGCTTACTATTTCAAACATATGCTATTATTCTGGATTAATTACCATTATTTCAACATTCATTATGCTTCTGATTTTATTTCCTTACAGTCTTTTGTAAATGTTATATTTGTTACATTGTGCATATAAAATTTATTACTAATAGCAATAGCTCAGGTTCCAACAAGAAACTTTTAGTGTATGTGTGAATTGTACATTCAAAATATCAATATCTTGAAATGAACCCTGCATTAATGCTGCTGTCACTCATATGTTAGTGCAATAACATGTTACATAACACTTTTTTTGACAAACAGTACTAAGTATTGTAAGTTCATAGGTTCATAAGTACTAGGCTATCTGCCCAAGGGCATTTATAAGCCTAGTCAGAGTGTGTTGGCTTTTGCCACCCCCCTTAAATTAGTTCCCTGTGCCTCTGACCAGCAGAGCCATTAGTTCCCTGCACCTCTGTCCAGCAGAGCCACTGCAGTGATCCCGGGGTAAATATTTTGTTTGTTATCCACCCGTCAAGGTTTCTCTTGAAGAGTACTAGTGAGGGGCTCTGCCTGATGTATATTGGAATCTTGTTCCAAAGCATGGGGAGTCTCTTGGTCAGGAATCTATCCCTCCAGCATGTCCTATTTATAGTTGTGGTAAGGTTTATACCCCTAGAGAGTGTGGCTCTCAGGGATTTGTTTTTTTTTAGGTGGAGCATATCCATCAGTTCTGGGTTGGACATGGCCTTGCATGTCAAGCAGAGATCACCTCTGAGTAAGTGGTATGCAACCGAGTACAGCTGGAGTTTCTTTACTCAGGCTGCATAGGCCATCTGTTTGAGGCCAGTAATCCTCTTGGTGAGGTACTTTTGTGGTCTTTCCAGCTGTTGCAGGTGTCTTGTAAGGTACATCCGAAATGGGGCATTGTATTCTATAATGGGTCTAATTAGTGATGAGTAGAGAGGCACAATAACCTCCTCTGTTCTGGATGTGAACCCTTTTGAGATTAAGTGGGACACGTAGAAGGATTTTCTAACCACCTTGGCAGTATGATTATCAAAGGAGAGATTGCTATCTACTTGGGTTGCCAGATCCCTTATTACTTTTTCTGTATTTTGGGGACTACCACCTATGTGGTATTTTGTGGGCACTTTGTTTTTTCCAAAGGGGATGACTATGCAATTTTTGGCATTCAGCTTGAGGCCATGATTTTGACACCAGGTATCCGTCTCAGTGAGACCCTTCTGGAGGGTGTCTGTATCAGCCAGAGAATCAATTATGGCCCCTAGTTTGCAGTCATCTGTGAACTTGGTCAACCAAAGTCCTCCTGTGCTTGCCTGTACCTCTGCCCTGAGCCCTGGGGGATGCCACTTGTAACTGGTTTAGAGTAGGACCTAGAGTCTGCAACTCTCACCATGTGGGTTCTGTCCGTGTGCCAATTTGCAACCCATCTCATGATGTAGGGGTTAATGTTTAGGTTGGTGAGTTTGTCTACAATACCAAAATGGGGAATGGTGTCAAAAGCCTTTGCGAGGTCTAGGTAGGCTGTGTGGACCTCCTTACCCTCATCTAATGCCTTGCTAACTGTCTCAAAGAAGTCCACCAGGTTTAGGAGGCATGATCTGGCCTTAACAAAGCCAAACTGGGTGGTGTCCAAAGTTTGGAGGTTCCCAATGTCTCTGTTAATGAGTTCCATGATGATACACTCCATAGCCTTGCAGACCAGGCTAGTCAGGCTTATAGGGTGATAGTTCCCGGGGTCCGTTGTGGCACCACCTTTGTGGAGTGGGATAACTGTTGCTGTGCTCCACTCTGTGGGTACATAGCCTGTAGATAAGCTGAGTTTGAACAGTGTGCTTAGGTGAGGGGTTAGTTCATTTTGGAGCTCTTGTAAGACACAGCCTGGGACACATTTCTGTCTCATTGAGGCTGTGTTTTTGGCTTTGGATAGGGCTGTTTTAACCTGTGTGTCAGTGATTGCCAGGGCCTTACATTCATCTGGTATGGTTATGGACCCTTTAGGTGGTGAGAGGGATGTAAAGTTTGCACTGAACCTGTCTGTCAAAATGTTGGCAATATCAGTCAGTTCAGTGTATTTTGTGTCATTCTGCACCAAGTAAGAGCAGATGTGAGAGTTTCTACTTAGGTTCTTGACATAGCTAAACAACGCTTTGTGATTATCTTTGGAGTCCTTGGCAATTTTTCTTTCGAAGCTAGCCTTGGATGATTTAATGATGGATCACAGTTTCTTGCTGATACTGATCAGGGATGTCTTTCCTTCAATGGATTTTGCTTTTATCTGTACTAGTTTCCTCCTTCTATTGTAGAGCCTGTTTATGGCAGGGGTCCACCAGACTGTTTTCCTTTTCTTGGAGGAGTGAGTCTTGGTTTTACTTGGGATAGCATGATCCATGCATTCCTGCAGGTGATCATAGAGTGCCTTTGTATAGGTTTCAGCAGCTTGGACAACATTGTCCATTGGTGTGGGGGCTGTGAACCTTTCCACCTCAGTCTTAAGCAACGTGAAGTTTGATTTTGAAAAGTTTTTCATGGTGGTTTCTTTGACTGGGATTGGGGGCGGAATGTGAATATCCGGAGTGATTAGTCTATGGTCTGATGTAACCAGCGAGGGATTGATGTCAGGTGTGGAACACTGGTCAGCCATGTTGGTAATGACCAGGTCCAATATGTTGTTCCCTCTGGTGGGGGGGTTGACCAGTTGATCCAGGGCATTCGAGTTTATAAATTCTAGGAAGCACTGGGCAAGGGAATTAGTACTTGAGTAGTTCTCCCAGTTAATGTTTGGGTAGTTGAAATCACCCAGTATTAGGGTGTTTGGTAGGACCTTCATATTTCCCAGTGTCTCCAGAAATGTGGAATTGGGTCCTGGGTCATGGTGGGTGATCTGTAGCAAGCTACAATTTGTATTGCAGTTTTGCCTGTTGTTATTTGTACTTGGATGATCTCTGATGCATCGTGCTGCGCCACTAACCTGGAGGTGTGAGTATCCTTGATAAATATGGATGCACCCCCACCTTTTGTGTTTCAGTCCGGGTTCTGTGGCTGAAAGGTATGGTATGAGTTAAAGCCTGGTAGTGCTGGGGTGCTCTCTGGAGCCTTAAACCAGGTTTCTGTTACTGCACAGATATCGATGTTCTCCATACTGAGGAGTGCCTCGAGTGCATGCATTTTGAGGTTTAGACTTCTGGCGTTGAGTAGCATTACCCTCAGTTTTTGATTACTTGTGCTATTTACGGTGGTGCGTTTGTCTTTTGAGCCTTGCTTAAAAAAGGAACTATGGGGGTTGCAAGAGCCTTTGCCAGTATTTGAAAGCCTAAGTGTGACAGGTGCAAGCCATCTCTCGCGAAGCAAAGTGGCCTGTCAAGCATGTCATCCCAGGCAGAAAGATACTGGATCCCCTTTGAATGACACCAGAAACTTAGCCAGTTATTGAAGTTGATCATTTTTTCTTTATACTGTGGCATCATTCTTGGTGAGGGCAGGATGCTACTCAGGGTCAGGGTCATACCTGCCTGGACTACACGATCAGAGAGCTCTTCCATGTCTCTTTTCATGTAGTCCAGCAAGGTACGTCTCAGGTCATTCACACCAACATGTACAATGACAGAGTCATATTTGTACTTGTTCTGCAGTGATCTGAGTGCTTGTGTTATGTGGCAGATCCTGGTGCCCAACAGGCAGCTAACTGTAACCTTCACCTTGTTCAGCCTAGTTAGTGGGACATCAGTGTGCCTGACTATAGAGACGCCTATCACTAGTGTGTTGGGTATGTTATTTTGCCTTAAGGGTTATGATTGCGTGGCACACTGATTATGTGAAGTACGTGCTTGATGGTTGGTGATGGGTTGTGGAGGTTGCTTGGATGTCTGCTTTGGAGGTCTCTGTTGCTTTTGCAGATTTTTATTTAGAGCCTCCGAGTATGTTTTTGTGTCTTTATGTGTGTTATTTGCCTGTGTTGGTTTGTTAGGTCAATGTGAGATTGGTGGTGTGTTGCAAGTATTACCCTTCTCCTCTTGACAGTCAGTTACAGTCTGGGGTTGAGAGAGCTTTGCCTCCAGTCTGGCTGTATAATTGCATCTCTCACATATATTAGTGTTTGGTGGTAGAAGGAGAGGGTTGTCTGTGTACATGAGGCAGTTGTAATATTGCCTCAAAATGCCCAGATTCACCAGTTGGACTGGAGAGTACACCAGAAACTGCCCTTTGGACATGCCTGAATAGGAAGAGTGAGCTGTTTTTCTGACTGACTGGTGTGGACGAATAGAGAGCCTTGTCCTTCTGGACAGTATAAGGGGGGCTAGTGCTAGGGGTATTTAGTGCTTGTTATGAGTTTTAAGCAAGTGCTGGAATGCAAAATGAATGGTTTGAGTGCTAAAGTTAAAGGTTTGTCTAGTTCCAAGGGAAAAACTTAAGAGTAGACTTTGTGGAATCGGGAATAGTTTAACCCTAACTAACCAGCGCTGCCTGGCATGCAAAACCACACAAATGCATTTTTTATATCAGAAAGATTAAAGAGATAGAAATTAGCCCAAAATGGCCAATAAAACTACAGTTTCTGGGCAGAAACCATTGCTCCAATGGCAGGAAGGCTGTTCAGAGCTCCCCACTATCACTGGTGAACTTCCTTTTTGCCCAAGTAAGGCATGGCCAAACACAGAAGCTTAAACACAGTCCAGGTATCAGCAGGTATCTGAAACTGGATTTTTCTAGCTTAGTAAGGCAGGAAAATAGCAAGATTTTTTTTTTCAAAAAAACAATAGAAACAAATGCAAAAACACTTTATAGTGCAGTAATGGCTGTCACACTTGAGTGGGAAGCCAGTAACAGTTAAAAATACAATTTACAATAAAAAAATGAATTTTAAAGTGCAGGCACAAATAAATGCAATTTCAGTGTAAAATGAGCATTCTGAGAAGCAATAAACACCAGAAAACAAGCATTTAGGTGGAAATAGCAATAAGCAACAATAAAAACAAAAAAAGGCATTTAAACACTCCAAAGTCTCTCCTTTTGTCTGTCTGGCATTGTAGGTCTCTGTAGGAGACCTGGGCAGGATCTGCTGAGCTTATACAAACACAAAAAATGTGTCATTTAAAGTGTGCTTTAAATTTTATTATTTTATTTATTTTATTTTATTTACATTTGTTTACTGGGAAATTCTGACTGAATGCAGGTCCTTTTTCAGTGGATGCCCCAGGAGAAAAGCTCCACATCATGTACATGATAGAGATACAAAGTTGCAGCAGTACTAAACATTACAGGTTGTTGTCTTTAATACAATAACAAGATATTGATTTTCAACAGTATATACAGAAAATGTTGCAAGTTAAGATAGTTTCTTGTCGTTTATAATATTAGTAACAAAGTTGTCTGACAAGATGTTAAAGTATGTAAAGACAACTAGCTAATTCTGACTGTGGTTAGTAGTGGCGGTAGTATAGCTGGGTTAAGAGTCTAGGTGGGGAGGGGAGGTAACGGTGGAGGTGTTAGTCTGGATTAAAACAAGGACAAAGCCTGTGCAAATTTAAGTGGAATTTGAGAGCAATCTTGAAAAGGCTGCTGGAAGTCAGAGTAGTTATAGAGGATGGAAGATTGTTCCAAAGTTTAGATATGGTACATGAAAACATGGCTTTTCCTGCTGAGTTTTTGGGTTTGATAACAGTTAGTTGATTTTTGTTGCTTGATCTTAAATGCCTAGTGGAGTGATAGGGTTGAAGAAGGGTTTAAAGGGAAGAGATGTTAAGGGGGTGTTTAATAAGTTTATGAGCAAGGGTGAGTTGATTAAAGTGAAGGAGTTGTGGGAGTTCTAGTTAGTTTAGTTCTTTAAGGGAGATACAATGATGGCTGTGGCAGGAGGCTCCAGTGGCAAATTTAGCAATTTTGTTGTAACAAGCATCCAGCTTGTGTAAGTCTGTCTGTCTAAGGTTGGTAAGTATGGGGGATGCATAGAGTAGGGTGGAGATTAGCTGGGAAGTGGTTATGGAGATTCTAGCCACCTTGGTTAGGAATTGGCAGCTTCGATATAATGCACCAAGTTTCTTGTGAACTTTTTTATTGTGAGAGATATGTGGGTGTCAAATCTAAGTTTGTTGTTGTCTATTTCCACACTGAGTAATTTTGTGTGTTGTGATGTAGAGATGTTGGTATTGTCTTTGGCAAGAATGTCAAAGTGGGGGGGGGGGGTGTTATGGGTGGCTTTGGAAGGTTGGAACAGGATAAGTTTTGTCTTACTTGGGTTGAGTAGGAGCTGAGCACTGGATAGCCAGCTTTCTACAGAAGAGAATGATTCCTGTGCGATTTGTTGTAGTTCTGGTAGAGTGGGGGGCAAAGCAGATGAGAGTAGAGTCATCTGCATATCATATAAGAGATGCTTGTGTGGTGTCAGTATGTAGGTTGTTAGTGAAAAGTGAGACTACCAGAAGGCCAAAGATCAATAAAATATCTATAGCTGACATCTCTGCTCTGCTGGTATAGTTACTGCAAAATAAAAATATTTTCTTTTAGAGTTCTATAATTTACATGTCAACTAAGGATTGTAGATATATTTTTAATATTTTTGGATTTAGTTATTGTAGTACTTGTGTTTAGGGAATTGAAAATTGTTGCCATGAATTGGTTTTCTTTTCATAATTAAAAGAAGATTAAACATATTGCAATCATTGTGCATAACTTAGGTTCCTTAAAAGATGGTTGAATATCATGTTTATTTTTGGGGAAAAGTAAGAAAAAAACTTTTAGTATACTGAATTCCAAATTAATTTGCTTGATTTTGGCATGAACATTATTTTGCTGTTCTTGATTCCATATGCGATTATTTTTTGAATTTTTCTTGGTGAAATGAATCATAATTTATATCAGTATGAGACTAAAAGCCCAATAAAAGAACATGGCAATGTATAAAAAGCCAGAGGAACTGCAGAATAAACTGCAAAAAAACTTAATATCAAATAAAAACAATGGTAAGTGTTTTCACAATCAAAGGATTGCTTCTTCAGACCATATACATCACATCCATTAAACGAATACATATATAGAGGGATCAATTAACATCAATATTCTCCAACCAATTCCTACCTATTACAAAAACTATATATAAATAAATAAATAAAAACATCTCTAAATACAATTCCTGTAATACAGAATCAGTAATATAAAAAATATAAAACATAAATCACTTTTTTTAACTTTCTAGCTTTCAGGGCTGGTTTCAAAGAAACATATTCATTCAATCCTAGAACTCTATGTGAAGCCAAAGAGAAAATCCATCTTAACTTTTTATGTTCAGTCTCATTAATTAAGTCACCCACCAGTATACTTCTACCAACTACTTCTATCACCATAAATTTAAACCTATCACTATCATCTCTTTCAGTAATCTGTTTGCCAATGACACTATATTGAAGCCCTTTAGGGGCACAGTAATAATGGTCTCTAATATACTATCTTAAGTGCCTATTGGTTTTACCCACATAAAACATATAACAGATTTCATAGTATGCTAGTTATATTAAGTTTTTTTCTGTTACAGTCAGCATGAATTTTAAAACTAAAAACTTTGCTAGTTTCTGGATATACAAACTTATTGGACTCATCAGTAAAATCACAAAAAGCACACCCATTACATTTATATGTTCTAAAACCATGAGTAGGCATCTCATCATGAACTATAGTACTAGAATGGCAGAGTCTACGTTTTAAAGATTTTTTATTTTTATAAATAAAAACAGGTTTAGGTCCTGTTAACTCAGCTATCTCTTTATCAGTGTTCAGAATATAACAATTGTTGGTAATAATGTTTATAAGTTCTCTACTATCAGTGGAATAGATCATACAATAAGAAGCTTTGTTATCGAAACCTGTTGTCCTGTCCAATCAGGAAGTCATAGTGGAAAAATAAGGGTTATCATGCCCCCTTTTGGAACTCCTAGCTAAATTTGCATACAACTTCCACTTCTTTTTTACTGTAACCTCTCTCTAAAAATCAGACCTTACCAGGTCCAGACCTTTTTCAAAATATTTTTCTCTGTCATGAAGCCTGGAAACCCTTTGCTCATTAACAATATTCTGAAAAATATGTTGGGGATGCATGCTAGTGAAATGCAAATATACATTGCAATAGCACTTCTTGCTATACATGTTAATATGAATCATCCCATTCTCATCTCTATCTATTAGTACATCCAAATATTTAAGGCATTTAAGTGAATATTTCATAGTAAATTTAAGAAAGCTACTAGTACTGTTCAGGAAGGTCTCAAACTGTTGTAATTGCAATAAATCTCCTCTCCATATAATAAACAAATTGCCCACAAAGTGATGATAAAAACCTATATACCTAATGTATTTAGATGTTCCTAAAATATAATGACTGTCCCATTCAGCAATGACTAAACTGGCATAGCTATCTGCACATGATGTGCCTATAGCTATGCGAGAACTCTGCAAATAGTAAGTCCCATCAAATGTGAAAACATTAAATTCTAGAATTATTTCCAGTAAGTAACATATAAGATCTATTTGCTTTCCAGTAAATTGGCTATTCTTCCCAAGAAAATCATGTGCATTCTCTATTCCTTCTAGATGAGGTATAACAGTGAAGAGAGACGTTAAGTCTAAAGCAACCAAATATTCCAACCCTGTAGGTATATGTTCTGTTTGATATATGAAAAGATCATTAAGAAATTTCTTATGTCATGTAATACTATTCTATGTGTATCGAGCACAGGTCTTTACTGTTTTTCAACATACACAGAAATCGGGGATTTATTGCAATTACAACAGTTTGAGACCTTCCTGAACAGTGCTAGTAGCTTTCTTAAATTTACTATGAAATATTCACTTAAATGCCTTAAATATTTGGATGTATTAATAGATAGAGATGATAATGGGATGATTTGCATGGTAAGCCTTATTTTTCCACTATGACTTCCCCATTGGACAGGACAACAGGTTTTGATAACAAAACGTCTTATTGTATGATCTATTCCACTGGTAGTAGAGAACTTATGAACATTATTACCAACAATTGGTATATTCTGAATACTGATAAAGAGATAGCTGAGTTAACAGGACCTAAACCTGTTTTTATTTATAAAAATAAAAAATCTTTAAAACGTAGACTCTGCCATTCTAGTACTATAGTTCATGATGAGATGCCTACTCATGGTTTTAGAACATATAAATGTAATGGGTGTGCTTTTTGTGATTTTACTGATGAGTCCAATAAGTTTGTACATCCAGAAACTAGCAAAGTTTTTAGTTTTAAAATTCATGCTGACTGTAACAGAAAAAAATGTAATATATCTAGCACACTGTGAAATCTGTTATATGTTTTATGTGGGTAAAACCAACAGGTGCTTAAGAGAGTGCATTAGAGACTATTATTACTGTGCTTGTAAAGGACTTCAATATAGTACTATTGGCAAACACATTAATGAAAGAAGTGATAGTCATAGGTTTAAATGTACGGTGATAGAAGTAGTTGGTAAAGGTATGCAGGAGGATGACCTAATTAATGAGACAGAACGTAGAGAGTTAAGATGGACTTTCTCTTTGGCTTCACATAGAAGGCTAAGTCTGAATGAATATGTTTCTTTGAAACCAGCCCTGAAAGCTAGAAAGTTTAAAAAGTGCTTTATTTTATATCATTTTTATGTTACTGATTCTTTATTATAGGAATTGTATTTAGGGATTTATTTATTTATTTATGTATATATGGTTTTTTAATAGATAGGGTGGATCCTGTTCAATTAAAGGAGTCAGCTGACTGGTTGGAGAATACTGATGTTAACTGATTTCTCTATATATGTATTGCTTTTATGGATGTGGTGTATATGGTCCGAAGAAGCAATCCATTGAATATGAAAGTGCTTACCATTGTTTTTATTTAATATAAAGTTTTTTTTACACTTTATGCTGCTGTTCCACTGTCTTTTTCTACATTGATGTGTTCTTGTATTGGTCTTTTAGTCTTTTACTGTTTATTTGTTTGGTGCCCTTATACAAGTTTTTTTGCCAGAGCTTTATATCTCTTTTTGTGGAGAATTTATATTAGGGAAACAAGGATATAGGATGGATTGGTCACTTTCATGGATAAATGAGAAATGGTATCTCACTAAATATAGATAAAACACATTTCATTTCACTTAAGAAAATATCCCATCAGGTAAAGTATACTGTAAAAGAGATAGAGGAGGAAATTAATAGCTACAAATGCCAAGCTATGTGCTGCAGTGAGCAAGAAATTAACATTTAAAGTACATGTGGATGTTTTATGTAAGGTTGCAACTGCAACAACTTCTGCAATATTGATATTGATAAGACTGAAATACATAAAGCTGACACAGTGCACTTAATTTCATAGTGTACACTATACCTGAAGATGCAGTGTCCATTTAAAATCAATATGAGTGAAAACACAACAGAAGAACAGAGACATTTCAAAGGCACTTCATTACAAATAATTCTGTGATGCCCCTGCACTGGCCCAGTAATCAAGGAGCCTCAATCTTCATCACTAGCACCAGTGAGGATCATACACATTGGGAGGATGACAAGGACACATACAAAGTGCAATTTCCCTTAAGACCACACACAGAGATCACAGTCAGTCTGGGTCTGGTTTCTCCTTCTTTCTCCAGATCCCTAATAAGACTCCCCAGTGGCATAGCTATACAGTTAAGAACTCAGCTGAGGGGACAAGCCAAGACCTCCAGGACCCTCTCTGTCCAATCAGTGCTTCGTGACCCTGCCCAAGTAGCTGACACACGCACACACTTTGGATTTGATTATATACAAACACACACACACACACACACACACACACACACACACACACACACACACACACACACACACACACACACAAACCTGAGGAAGGTTGGCACAGGTTTACTAACTATGCCTCCCTCTGCCCAGACTATAAGGTAGTTTCCACTGCTACCAACCCCCTTCTATTAAGCTACTATAAAGTCCTTACAAAGGGTGTCCAATCCTACTGTGTAATGTTACTATTATCCAGATGGTAGTTTTGACCAAGATTTGCAAGGCTATTTAGGAGTGACCTGTACAGTGTCAGCAAATACATATCCAAGTATTCTAAGAGCTTACATATGTATCACAAATATCAGCCACAAAGATAGGTTTAAATATATTTAATAATAAATAATAAAAGAACAAGACAATACTCAGTAAAACAAACACAGTTACTTCAGAGTTCAAAATCACAGGAAATATCTAAAACAACATTACAGGACCGTCTCAAATAAATTCAGAAAACATATAAACTAATATTTACTACATTCCTATCTATATCTAAGAAAGATACTATGCCCTAAATCTTGCTTACAGCCAACATGCAGGCAAAAGTGCAGATGATGATGATGAGTGGATGTTCTTGCTAGGTCCAAGACAAAATACACAATGCACAGTATATCTCTGAGACGGTTCTTAAATCAGTATCATATATTACTGCTGAGTTAGCTTGGATGGCATCACCTTTTGTCATCTGACTTCATTTCCCAGGCTAAACAGGAACTTAACAGAATTGAACATCTATGTGTTAAAAATACATATCTCTCAAAACTGTGCATCTGCTAGGAAGTCATTAAGCAATAAAACACTTTTTACATTTTAAACCTAGTAACTACTTCTCTCCAAGACAACAGAAAAAATTTTAACTCTAGACATCCCGTCTCCTTGCTGCATTGAAACTAACTTTTATAGCATATCATAAAGCACAAAATTTCAACTTATTTTCTTGATGTTTTGTAAGTTAATGTTTTATGTTCCAACAGCGTATGCTGTGGTTACATGCTTGAAGCTCAGTACTTTACAAACCCTGTTCAACACAGACTTCTGTACCAGTAGTTTAATATACACATAACATATAGCTCTCTTACATTTGTAAGACAAGCATATGAACCATGTTGATATTCACAAATGACATATGATTATTTACAAAATTTCAGATAGCTGGGCTAGCAGTATTTCCTTCTGTTACATTTCTATAAAACATATTAATATTCACAAATGGCATAGAATTATATACAAAATTCAGGATAGCTGGGCTGGCAGTGTCACAAAGTCTATTGATGGAAAACTACATCTACTGAATTACTACTGCCTTGGCTACACAAAATTGAGTGGTTGGTTGTTTCTTGCATATAAAAATAAAAGGATAAAAACCTGTTCAAAGAGTTGAGATTAATAAAAGTTACAGTGAGTGCAGATCACAAGACTGACACCTAAGTTCGCAAATGTATTTATTTATTTGACATTTGCTCACCAGGAAAGTCAGGCTGGGCCAGAAAGTGCCCATTTTCAGCAGAGGAGCTGGGAGTAAAGCTTCACAATCACAATTTTTCAAAAAACGAGTACAGATATTTTAAATCACAAAGTATCATATTACACTACAAAATACGAGAGTGAAAAGAAATGTTGTAATTAGAAAAACATGGAATATATGTTTCATAGTAGAGTGCAATAGCATGAATTGGGGAAAATAAGTGAGGAAAGACTCTTCAGTCATATTGTTACATAGATTAGTATGTGATAAATGAGTCTTGTGACAATTCTAATAAAATATTTAAATAAATATTACAGCTTACATTATTAGAGACAGTAAGGGGAAACTTAATGATATGTGCAAGGCAAAATACTGATGCTTTTAAACTAGTTTAACAGTATAGTAATTAGACGATAGAAGTAGCTGGGTATACAAATCAGCATTAGCAAGCATCAAAATACTTAATCCATGTATTAGACAAAGTAAAAGTATAGCAATCATGCCTTCTGGGATGACTCATTCACATTTCAAACGACTTTACATTTACTTATGGGTTATGAATATCACACAGAAATGTGCATTTTTTAATGTCTTGATATGTTTTCCAATGTAACTTCAGCATCATTATGTTGCCTTTCACTGTAAAGCTTCCATTTCCTTTGAGGCTATACAGAGACTGGGTCTCAAGAACACTACACAGTATCCAGATATGGTATAACCATCTGCCTGTACATAGAAGAAAAATCATATTAACATCTCTGCTGCAATGCATTTGCAAATTCATCCCTAAATCCTGCCATCTTCCTTTTTGGCTTGCTTGTTCTGACTGTTCACATTTATGCAACCTATAATAATTATACAATGATCCCTTTCTAATTATGTTGTTATCAGTCCCATCCATAATTCTGTTGTCTTTCCTTTATACATTTTTTACAACAAAGTCAGTTTACCTTTCAGTACTCTTCACTGCTTTAAGCTACTTTGTACTTGTCAGCTTCAGTAAAAAAAGTTGTCCCCTTAATGAGTCAATAAACAGTTTTGCATTTGTGACCAATTCATTAAATAACCATTAAGACAAAGCAACAACTGGCAAAATAACTCCATGTAATCATAATTAATGGTAGAAGTAACAAACTTGAACATAATGCAGGAAGCCAATTGGTATCAAATAATCAATTCCAGCCCCTCATAATAGTGTCTGAATGCATACATCAAGCCCAAGCTTGATCACCTAAATGTCTTGTCTGTTTGGCCTGTATCAAACAGACTACTGAGAGGTAATCTTTGCCTGGCATACAAGACAACACTAAACCCTGTTCTGATCGGTAATTTTCACATCCACAAAACAAATAACATCAGAATTACTAGATCAAAAGACTTACATTTTGCCTGTGAAATAAACAGGATATATTTGAGAGATAGACATGTTTCTCAGAAAATTCCCATTTTTCTGCAAATGGCTCCCCATCTCTGTGAAGAAGAGTTCCTCCCTAATCCTATTTAAATAGGAACCAGTGGATGGGTAATTAGAAATTCATACCTGATGTGGTGCCTATGTTTCTTATGGACAGAGGCAATCAGTAAATCGCTTCTTTATAAATCAAATTTATGGGTCACATTTGGGTTACACAGTTAGGCTTATATGGGTCCTAGCAGTTGTTAGCCTAATATGTACCTATGAACCAACCAGTTTGGTTCTTGCCACGCATTGCCTCAGAGAACATGCAATCTGATTGGAAGACCCAGAAGGTCTATCAACCAACCACCTCAATAAGAGGCTGATGAACCACAAAACAGAAATACCAGGGGGACAGAGGCTACAACATGACAATTTAATACCTCAAACTTATAAATGAATGGGATGTATGGGTGAGATTTTGATGAGTCAACTGCTGTAGGTTATTTTATTTGGCCACCACTGACTTACTTGATGGGCTACTATGCTTGCTGGCAAGCTTCCCTTGTACTGGTGAACTTCATATTCTGCACTGACCCTGCAACAGATTGCTTTGCTATTTGCAAAAATATTATTATAAAAGAAAAGGTCACATACCAAAGCTTGTGCATAAAACTGTAATCAATAAAAAACAAAATGAAAATGAATAAAATACTGTATTCTGTCCGGTGCTGATATATGCATGAGGACTGAAAGAAACTGTGGCATCACTTACTTTATGTAGCTATACTATCCTGGACTGTTGCAACCACTATTAAACATTATTATGCAAATACTCAATGATCATTCCTCCTAAGTGACTTA
This sequence comes from Protopterus annectens, assembly GCF_019279795.1. Taxonomy (NCBI): domain Eukaryota; kingdom Metazoa; phylum Chordata; order Ceratodontiformes; family Protopteridae; genus Protopterus; species Protopterus annectens. Next base: position 288,080,187 of record NC_056725.1, read on the forward strand.
CTACTAAACGATCAGTGATTTTGTGTGCATTTGTGTGTGTGTGTGTGTGTTTCTTTCACCATTGCTCACAGTTTTGTAAAATGTAGATGAAAGAGAAAAAAAGGCCGAATATTCTATGTATTTCCCTAATGATTTCTCTGTATTTATATGCTCCCTACCAAGCCATGATTTGCAAAAGTCAGTGGTAAGATTTGTACCTAATACTCTCTGAGTTATCTTGGAACTGTAGGGTGAATTGACGGAGCTTTGTTTATTTGATTTAGGTGCATAGTTGTTCCCTTTTAGAAGTACTACACATCTCTTCATTATCTTCTTTCTCACTTACAGTTCGGTCTGCATTTGCTCCACTTTGCTTTGTCTTTGCATATCATCAGTATTGTATTTGTTCCCTAATATATCTACAAAATATTTTGCATTTCAAAAGAGTTGGTTGTATTTTCTTCAGTTTAAGCCTTTCATTTTCTCATTGGCTTTATGTTTCCCTCTAACTGAGGTGTCATTCTCTTTCTATCTGCTCCATCTTTGGACTCTGTTATTCAAAGATACCATTATTTTATCTTTAGCATTCATGCACAATTATTGAGTTACAACAAAATCTCTAAGTTTGCCACTAATGCCTCATACAAGTCACATCACTGTTTATCACTTAAGCAGTTCACATGGTTTGAACTCCCTCATCTCCTTCACTTTAATCAAGTAACCTCTTCAAGATCCCTCCACTCTAGTAACAAACTACAAGTCACTAAAGCAAAACACTCAGCAGGAGAATCTTCTCCAACTATACCTCTAAACTGGAATAACCTACCTAACGCACTAGTGTCTAATACTTCAAAAGTACTGTTAGAAAACTCCTGAAAACACACCTTACGAGTCATGGGTCTGCTTTTGCGACTCCCATGGATAGCCCATTCTTTTCTTGTACTTTATTAAGTTTTCTTCCAACCCTCCTCATATGTTATAGTTGACCAGTATGAGAAGGTTATATGTTGACTGTCCATTATTATATGTGTATATTCAATATAAGTCTACACCTATGCAGTTCATTGCATATGTATATTCAAGCTATGTCTACAACAGTTTACATCTAGACTGTGCTTGGTATTCACCCAGTAACTATCTTTGTTATAATTACTATTACTCTAATAATGTTATTTAACCATTGTTTTCTATGTACTCTAATAATGTTATTTAACCCTTGTTTTCTATATACATTATTTCTGTGGCTTTTCTTTCCGGACCTCCATTAAAAAAGGACGTGTCTAGTTGGACTTTCCTGGTAAACAAATGTGAAATAAATAAATAAATCTGATTTAAGCAATAGTTTGTATCCTTTGCCAATGGTATTTTCAGTTTTCCCATAGTTCATCTACACCTCCTTCTAGACTGTTTTTACTTCTTCCTGATACTCTCTCAGCTTACCAAAACCAGCTTGATATTATTCAGCTCACTTACTGACTGGTCTGTGAAATGTTAGCTGCACTAGAATCTTTTCTTCCTTCCTCCCTTTCTAGATGTCACCAGATGTTTCATATTCCATCTCTATGCAAAGATCAGAATCCTACATACTATTTTTCCACTTGAGTTGGTTCAAATACAAGTTGACAAAGAGATAATCCATACATGGCATTTTGTATAACCTTTCTCCTCTTCGGGGTAACTATGTTATAACTCATGCGTATAGCACCTATACTATTTGGATCCCAGATCTGGTACAGCTTTTTTTTTAAATTATTTTTACTGGTCTTTCTTTGAATGTCAGCTCATCGTGATCTGCTTAAGAAGATCTTGAAATACTTTGTGAAATGCCTCTCTACTGTCTTCATTTTGTTGGTCATATTATATTGCATTCTTTCCTTTTAATTTACTAGTTATTTTACTGTCTGTAAAATTGTACTTATTAACAGAGATAGCTCCTAAAGTGTTTATCAAACTGCTTATAAACTTGATTAAACTGATATTCCATTTACGTTTTTTGCAAGCATTTTTGGGTAACCACCTAAATTGGAGAGACATGCAATGCTGAATCCTGGTATGAACAGACTGAATGACAGAAAATCTAGATGTGCATATAACAAGCCTGTGATCACCATTTCATGGAATATTCCATTTTTTTTTTTAGATATGGTGATCTGAGAGATGATACATTAAGTTAAGTGTATGTGGAAGGCTTGCCCCCACATCAGGGGTGTCATCAGAAGCCGTGGCTTCTTTAATAAACAGATTTAAAGGGAAAAGGTAATTTGCAATATTTGCTTCTTTCTTCTATTTTTGGTCTTGTACTATAGTGATATTGATATGCAAGTTAAATTTGATACAAATATTATTTGCATAGTTACTGCATCAGTGTTGGGAATACTGCCAGCACCATCTGCTTTATAACTTTTAAGAATGTTTAGAGGAATGCTGCAGTTATTTTTACATGTATTCCAGAGTTTGTTTTCTTTTTTTGTCTCACTTGTAATTTAGACAAATTTTACTATATCTATTTGATCAATCTGTATGTGCAGTTAAAAAAATATTGTCTACCCATTCTATAGATGCATCTCCTGTGCTTTCCAGACAAGACACTATGCAAGCACATAACTTCCTTACTTCCCTGTTTCCACTTATCCTTTCATTTTCCCTTCTAATGTGACTTCCCCAAAATATTTTTTTCTTTTGTTTTCTGGGTAATGTCTGACTCCTGCTACTATCATACCAGATGGCTCTCAGCATTACAATGGTTATAACACAATAAAGGGATAGCAGTAGTTTCAATCATTATGGAAATAGGAAAATCAGTCAGTTATATGCACATATCATAACATACTTTGGCAGAGGTGGGGAACCCTGAAATGAATGTCCCTTTATGTTTCTGTGATAAGGATAAAGAATATTACTATCAGGGAGTGAATTCAAAGTAATTATCTGGCATTTAACGAGTTACAGTAAGTGACTACATGGACTTATTTTGAATGTTGTTGAATATTTCACTCTATAAACCCAAAACAAAACAGGGAACACTGAAAGTTTAATAGATATTATATTCATTAATGGCACAGTATATAAAGCATAAATCATGTTGTACAAATGCATAGTCAGATGAAATACCACCTTGGCAATTTCACTGTTTTCTTACATTTCACTGATTATTTTTTCTGCATTATTTGTCAGATTAAAACATTTTAGATGGAAATTTCCAGATACAGCCTTGTTCAGACCACTAGATACAGTACTTCATAATTAATTTAGAGTGATGGCTATCATTAATTTCATGATGTTCAGAATATGGACATTCCATTACTGATGTCTGGTTGCAGTCTTGCAGATAACCTTGTATGCATATGAGCTGCACAAAACATGAGCAACAATACAGCTACTTCAGGATTATGTTTCTCTTCAGAACATTATGACCATGAATGCTATATTATACTTTTTGCCATTGATGTTTCTTACAGTCCTGAAACATCTGAAACTTGTACACAAATGGCAGTATTTATGAAGTGTAATTTACTAATATTGCTACAATACGTAACTATAATGCTAACGCATAAATCATGCAGTACTGTTTCTAGGTTTGTACATGCTGCATTTTTAATTCCCGTTTTAGTTCAGAAATCTTTTCACGCTAGTTTTTAGCCCACTTAAGAATCTAATAAAAGAGAAAGCTTATGTCTTTTCTTTAAGTGTTCTATTCACCCAGAAATGTCTCGGCTGCTATTTCTGACTGTGGAAGCTGACCTCAGCTATTGGCCTTCATGAAAAAATCTTTGCTGTAACACAATTTAGTAAGATAACATATTTCAATGACTGTGAAAAGCACTTTTAGGGCTGTGCAAAGTGTTCTTAGGGACCTGAATACTGGAAGATCCCTGTGTGTCAAACATTAAGGGTTAGGTTCGTGCTAATAAAAGAAAATATAGAATCACAGTTTTTTTTTTCTGAGATAATCACTGAATTATTATAATACTGCTGTTCAAGGGTATAATGCTACATGCTAAAATCTGAAGCATATTCTACTTTGGATAGACATTTTATTCTAAGCCTGCTATGAAAGTTTTATATATATATATATATATATATATATATATATATATATATATATATATGTATATATATATACATATATATACATATATATATATATATATATATATTTTTTTTTTTTTTTTTTTTTGAATTTCAGTCATATGTAGGCTACTGAAGTCTTGAAGTGAACTATGCTTAATCTACTTCCATTTCATTTTCAGGTATTCAGACATTCACCACAGTCAGCATGTTTCTGTACTGCTTGACTCATGCTTAGTTTTCACACTTCTCCCCAGTACCAGCATCCTCCCATAATTAAATGATACATATTTCAATCTGCCCATAGTGTTTTCTGTCATCTATCGGTACTTGTAGTCTTGATTTTTCATTTTTTATTCTACTGCATTGATTTTCCCAGTGTTAAATTACACTGATGTGAACACTGGTACTAGCAGAGCTGCTGTCAGGAAATGAATGTATCAAGATATCAAGAAAAGCCAGTGATATTAAGAGTTCTCAGATGTTCGATATATATATATATATATATGTGTGTGTGTGTGTGTGTGTGTGTGTGTGTACGTGTGTGTGTGTGTGTGTGTATTTGCCCTGTTTTCCTACCACTGATCTTATTATGTAGCCCAAAGAAGAATGAGGAAAGGTGACAGAAAAAAGCTTAAGCATAAAATAACAGTACTAAATAAAATAAAATAGAAGCTTGCTTAGCATTCTGCTACTGTGGTGAGTTTCTTTGTGAAAACTGTGAGAGCTGCGTGGGCTTTTTGTACATACCTGCTCCAGGAATATGACAAATGGGCATGCTCCAATCTCTATTATGTTTTCTAGCTATCATACAGTTTCAGTCCATCTGTTATCTCTCAGCTGTCCAGAATTTTACAAAATATACAGATTTTTTTTACTTCATATTTTTGCAGTGTCCTTCATCAAATTTACATTTTTGGGAGCAAATCATCGAGGATAACCATCACTAAATATCGGCACCTATTTGAGTTTTAGAACTCACATATGTCAGGGAATACATGCTAATACAATATCTTCATATTCTAGTAACTTTTCAGATTTATAAGAGCAGTAATTTAAAATGTGCCCCCTGACTGTGGATCTTTATCCCTTATTATTTTTGGTTTTGTTAAGATTTTTGCAGTAAGAGTTTGAGAGGTATGTTGCAGCTGGTCTGCTATGCTAAGTATCTATTTATTAGAGTCCATTTGTCAGTCTCTTCTTTATGTTACTTTTTTTTTTTTTGTGGTTGATTTCCTCCTTTGACTATTGGTCATCACTCCATCATGATCAGTTGGCAAATTTGTTCTCCGTTAGGTGAAAGCCAATCAGAGAGGTGATCATTCAAGTAACCATCAGGAGGTTTTGTGATTTATGCCCTAATCCTCACCCTTTGGTGGCAAAGGTGGGTGCATACATAATCAAATTCTTTCCCCCACATGCCAGTGCTCCCACCCTCATGACAATGTGGGCTATTATCATCAACTTGGTATGACAATTCCACAGCCCTAGTCCTAGTCATATTACCTGCAATCCTCTAATTGCATTGATAACAATCTATGAGACAACCAGTCTACCCCTCACTCTAATTTTGGGTAGGAAATTCTGTTTGTTACTCATTTCTACCCTCCCTTGCCAAGTTCTTCCAGTTCCTGACATGCTAAATGAACTTAACAGCTCTTGGGTGACAGTCATAACTTTATCTCTTATTTTACAGAGCAGGGTTATTGTCGCTTGTCCCTCTCTAGTATAGATGGTGAACAGGTGGGGTAGATTGTTTACATGCTTTATTGCACAGAAACACATCAACATGGATAGCATCATAACAAAATATAACCGGACTGATTAAATGACAGGCAACACAGATATACATGTTTACATCTCTGCAGATCACTACAAAATGATAGACTCACATGTGCTCAGTATTTATACACTTGTGCAAGCTCCTGGCAAGCTTCTTAAAGACTTACATGCATATTGATCTACATCCTGTCTCTAAAATAGATTTCCCTCAGTGAAATGATATTAGAATAAGACGTGCAATAACACAGACATTAGAATCAAACACAATATTCATGTTCAAGTTGCCATGTATCTGTAACATGGTCTGGAAATATGACCTGATCTGGTAATATAGTAATCAGAACTAGGATTAGCAAAAGGACAGTCTTGGGTGAACAACTCATATCAGGAATTTTGGGATTCATCTTAGGAACATGGATATTTACTGGAACATCCTTTGGAACTGGAACATTGGATAACTCACTCTGAGATAAAGAGTCTTTCTTACAGGCTAGGTGCTGTGCTACAGGCTCGGACACTGTCATCAAATGTTTCCAATTCTGCCTAAACTCTACTCCTTGTGATTCTACAATATATGATCTCCGATCTAGACAAATATTCTTCATGACTCCAGTCCGATCATAACCTTTACATGTTTTCATTCTCACTGTCTCTCCTTCACGTAATGGATTGAGTGGTTTGCTGGACTTGTTATAATAAGATGACTGGGACAGATGCTTCTTTAACAGATGGGTTTTCACAGATCTGTTATTCTTAGCACTTGGAGCCAATAAACTACTGCTGACTGGTAATGCAGTTCTGGTTTTCTTGACAGAAGTGTCTGGGCAGGTGAACCAATATGTTTATCATGAGGAATATTTCTGAGATTCAAGAGAATCAGGAAAACATCACTATTGTTTCATTTCAACTTCTCTAGTAACTGTTTCACACTTTGAACTGCACATTCTGCCAAACCATTTGACTACGGGTACTCAGGCCTACTCATAACATGGATAAAGTCCCACTCTTCAGCGAATTCTTGAATTGTTGGCTAGTGAACTGTGTACCATTGTCAGAAATAAATTTGTGTGGTCTACCATGGACTGCAAAATGATACTTTATCTTAGTAATGACAGTATTGGATGCTAGATTAGGAAGTAAGTCAATTTTGAACCAATATGAGTAAGAGTCTACTAACACCAAGTAATGTTGACCATTGTATTCTAAAATGTCACTGGCTACTGTTGACCAAAGTAGTTCAGGAATCTGGTTTTGCTGAAGTGGTTCCTCCTGTTGATATGGCTTTGTACTATTACATACAGAACAAGATGAAAGTACACTCTCAATATCTTGTAACATTAGAGGCCAAAATACTAGTCCTCTCACCCTTCTTTTGGTAGTTCATGGGTGACCACAATGCAAAACAGTAATATACTCATATTGCAAGGACTTTGGGCAATTACTTTTGGACCTTTCATGATGATACCATTGTCAGACAAAATCTTATTTCTGTAAAGAAAATAAGGTTGTGCTTCTTGAGGTAAACTAGATTGCTTTTATGGCCATCCTCAATTGATAAAGTGGTTGAGATTCTGAGGAACTGGATCTGTGACTGTATGACTTCTAGGCTCATCAAGAAGTGTGGAAGGAAAAATGTCTCACTTATATGACTTCAAAATCAAGTTGCTCATTCTTATGCTGTTCAGTGATATTTCTGGGTGATCTGGATAATGTATTAGCAAGATAAAAAAGTTTGCCTTTTGTGTAGATAAGATTGAAACTATACTTTTGCAATCTTAACATCATACATTGCAATCTGGCTGGAGCTGAATGCATAGGCTTTCTCAAAACAGTAACTAGAGGTTGGTGATCAGATTTGATCTGGATAGGTATACCATAAATATAATCAAGGAACTTTGGAAATGCAACCACAATTGTCATAAGTTCTTTCTCTATCTGAGCATACTGCATTTCAGTTTGGGTTAGAGTTCTGGATGCATAGACTACTGGTTGACCCTCTTGAAGAATGACTGCACCAACACCAAATTTCAAAGCATCACAGGAAAGAGTAACTGGTTTGTGAACATCATAGTACATGAGAGTTGGTGGACTGGCAGTTCTCTGTTTCAGGACATGAAGCTCTCTGTTGTTGTTCCAACCATGATCAGGATACATCTTTGTGTGTTAACTCTCTGAGCGGTGCTGCTAGTTGGCTCAAATCTGGAATGAACCTGCCAAGATAATTAACCATGCCAATAAAACATTGTAGGGCTTGAACATTGGAGTTGGCATCTCAAGAATTGCTGTTTGCTTGTAAGAGTCTGGTCATAAGCCTGAACTGGTAAATAAATGACCAATATAAGTAACTTCTAGTAACCTGAATTTTCACTTTTGAGAATTGAGCTTAAGATTCACTTGACATGCTCTTTCCAGAACATTCTTGAGGTTTCTGTCATGCTTAGGTTCACCATTACCTTGTACTAGAATATTATCTACTATAATAGCACAAGGATACCCACAAGAAATTTGCTCCATTGCACCCTGAAAGACTTCACTGGCAGAATTTATCTCAAATGGCATTCTCAATAATCTGAACCTACCAAACAGAGTACTGAACATAGCTAGCAACAAGGATTTCTTGTCAACCAAAATTTGACAAAATGAACTTTTTGCATCTAAGACAGAAAAAACATTGGCATTTGGCATCAGAGCTGCAACTTCTTCTACTGTGATCATTGGATGACGAGGTCTTTTTAGTCCTTTGTTCAAATCTCCTGGATCAATACATATTCTGATATCATCTGAGCCTTTCTTATGAGCTGCCACCATGGAGAATATCCATTCAGTTGGTTCATCTACTGGACAAATCACACCTTTTTGCACCATTTCGTATAGGTTGGCTTTGACACTGCTCTGCATAACTACTGGAACTTTCTGGGCTGGTCTGACAACTGGACTGACCTCTGGGTCTAACTTCGTGGAGTACACAACTGGAAGCTTGCCTAATTTGTCTTTGAAATGATCACCATAGGTGATCACAAATGGGTGACGTTAGAACAGTGGTCTTTTAAGCTAAAATGAGGAATTTCCTTATTAAATTAAAGCAGTCCCATTTTCAAACTGTCTCTAAGCACTAATAATAACTGTACATGCATTTTGACTACATAAAATAACAAGTTGTAGCTCCTCCAAGCAGAGTGACATAAAAGCATCACTGAGCCTTCAGTTTCAATTTCTTCACCCCCATAAACAACAAGCTTCACACACTTTGCCAAATCAAGCTTCTCACCAGCACATACTCTAGTAAATGTTTCTGCAGACATAACATCACACTTTGAACCTGTGTCAACTTTGAGCTCTGTGGGTATTTCATTTATCTGAACAGTACAAAATACTTCATTCACGTCATTCCTTGGCCATAAATCTACTTCACTGACTGTTTCATGAAGCACAGACACACCATAAATATAAAAAAGTAGGGTCACGGCTTTCTAATTGATCAGCTTGTTTCTTTGAATGTTGAATATTCCCTTTTAGTAAAATAATATGTCCCTTTTGATTTACAAAAACTCTTGAAATGATTCTACTTATTGCATTTGTGATATTGTGACGCTGACCAAAAGCTAAACATTTTTCTGTTTTAGACTCATGATTTCCACCACAGTTATGACAGCTGACTATGAAACTGGGTGACTTGCTGACTCGCACTTATGCTTCATTGAGACTGTGTGCACTCTGGAATTTGCTAGAAAGCTACTGGGTTTCCCAGTGACTGCTGCAGGGGTTACAGTTGCCATGTGCTTGGCCCAGTTTCTTTTAACCACGTGCTGCATATTATCAACATGAGCACTAGAAGATACTGGATGCATGCATCTCTCATTTGTAAGCATATTTTTGTGCTTTCCTGTGAGCTCATGTAACTGACAAATTTCAATGGCCATATTCAAAGTTAAATCACTGTCATGAAGCAAAATCTTTCTCACAGCATCATGTTTAATACCACACACAAGTCTATCTTTTATCAAATAATCTCTTAAATCACCAAATCTGCAAGTTTTGGCTTTTTTTCTCAAGTCTGT
>NC_056725.1:288090573-288095573 GCF_019279795.1 Protopterus annectens
CTATTCAGCTTTACATAAACACATCAGGCTCAGATGTGCTCAGTATTTATACACTTATGCAAGCCCCTGGAAAGCTTCTTAAAGACAAACATCCATATTGGTCTACAGTTATCATTGCCTTCATTACATCTCATCTTTCAAAGAACTTTTGTTCTACAGTTTAACCTTACTCAGTTTTAATCACTTCCTTCAAATAACTATATTTTGTGTGCACTAATGCTGCTGAGTTTGCTTATTAAAATAGTAATAATAATAATAATAATAATAATAATAATAATAATAATTGTGATGATAGGAGGTACTTCCAGCTTTGCCAGGAGAAGTAGGGCAGTGGATGTGTAACATATGCCAGCACAGCTAGCTGGAAATTTGTAAAAAAAAAAATTATGTTATTTAAATATCAAACAGATTTGTACAGATACAGATACTTGTGTTGAAAATGTATCTGTAAAGTTGTTTGTGTTAAAAATGTATCAATAGTGTGCCCTGCTGTACAGAAAAGAAATATACATGCATTATTGTAACTGGCTAAATGTATATATTATAACATAGGATACTGGAGGGTAGGAGGTTAAGCTCAATCCACCTGAATTTGAGAAATAGTAAGAAAATTAAATTACTGGGACTAGGCCTTGAAAGATTATCTCACAGTTTTGAATGCAGCCATTGACAAAAAGTCTGTACTAGGAAGTTGTCTGCATTGTCATTGGGGTGAACTAATTGCTAGTCAAAAAGGGTGGAGGTTTGAAATTGTTCTATGAGTTCCAGGAGCTGTAGCAGATCTTAACAATGTTGTGTGTGTGTGTGTGTGTGTGTGTGTGTGTGTGTGTGTGTGTGTGTGTGTGTGTGTATATTATTGACACATATGTGATAAATCCTAACAGCTTCTAGCAATGGAGAGTTGCATGTGAACCAAAAGACAGATGTCCAGATGTGTGTGATGTCATTCTGTACAGAAATAATATTTTAATATTAGAGGAAACTGAAGTCTCAGGATCAGTCTGTTTCTTGGAACCTGACATAGAATGATCCCTCACCTACTTCATCTTGCCTTGCTCTAGTATGTGAGACAGGGAATAGTAACTCTTTAAATTAGTCAGGGAAATATAGTCAGATTAGTTAAGTACTGTTTTTTTCTGTATCTGTGTGAATCTATTCATATGTGTTATTGTAATATTCCCCGTGGTTGAAACCCTGGTGTTAACTGTAAATAGATATTTCATATTTTCATGTTCTTTTATTCTTATATATATTTAAACCTTTCATTGTGTCTGGTCCTTTTAAAGAATAGTATTGGTGACACTGTGGCCACTCTTGAAGCTTAGCTGTTTGGTCAACATTACCATCAGTATTAATATTAACTTCACTCAGTATAATTGGATACCTTTTTAAGAACCTTATAGGAACTAACTGGTGGCAGTGAACCTACCTTGTAGTCTGGGCAAAGTTGGTAGAGTGGGTAATCTGTGCCAGCCTTTCCCATTTGAGTGTGATTGAAAATGAAATCTCAAAGAGTGCATGTGTCAGCTACATAGAGCAGGGAAATGAAGCATCAGTTTCACAGAGAGAGTGGGGTGGACATGGCAAGGGCACTCAGCTGAGGACTTAACTCTGCAGCTGTGCCAGTGGGGAGCATTCTTGGGAACTTGGGGAGACAGAGAGAGAGAAGTGCAGACCCCGTGCTGTCTGTTCCTTGTGTTCTTAAGGGAAATTTTACTTGATGCGGAGAGGTCTGCACCTAGAAATACTGAGTGTATCAATTTGTATTCCAAGTGAACATCCCTCTCCAGTGTTGATGGTGAGGATTCAGGCTTCTTGATTACTGGCCCAGAGTGGGCATGTCACATTAATAATAGTTATTACCTAGAACTGCAAATTGACTTCACAAGCTAAAGCAATATCAGGGCTGTTATTTCTGAATAAAGACAATAAAAAACATAACTTTTTTCATGAAAGACATACCACACTAATCACTGACCAGAAATACACTGTGAGTGTGAAAAGAACAAAATGACACTATCCTGGAAACAAAATAAAAGTCACAAAGCAATGAAAAATAACACAGACCAGTAGAGTGCACCCCAAATAAAAGCATTACTAAATTGGAATAAAATATGGAATACAACAACAAAAAATTATAATTCTGGTGCAAGTTAAACATTTTTCCACTAATAAACCATTAAAAACTTAAATGTAACTGTACTACTTGATGACGAAAAGAAAAGGTTAACCAAAACACGTAAATTTTATAGGCTTGATAGAACTGAAAACATAACTGCAATTTCACAGACCGAACAAATAGGAATTTAACATCTGTAGGCAGGTTCAGGAAATAAGTAAATTAAAACATTAACAAATAACATAGGTCATAAAAATTAACTGAAAAAATTAGCATTTGCATTCTAAAACAAATAAAACCACTTTCATGAATTTAATTATATATAACTCAGATTTATCTCCCTGTACTGTTCTCAGCTGATGTCTACTACTTGCCTAATGACCCCCTTTCCCTTCTATTTCTTTTCTATGCACCCAAACTACAGGAAATCATCACTGGGCAGCTCCTAACTGCATCATTTAAAACAAAAATAATAAATGCATATGTCGTAATAACATCCTGGGCTGCCATCTACTAAGTGCTAAATATACCCCCTTTTGAAACCACTAAACCTAAGATTCTCTGACTGGCTATTTCTCAGAGGTAAGCATTGGTGCCATAGTGAAATAATTCCATAAGGACAGTCCTACCAATGATCTTAGTATTTATAGACACATTATTCTCCCCAATATCCACCTCCATATCACTGAGGAAATCATCATTACTGAATTCATAAACAAAGACGTGGGTTAGCTACAGTCCATTGAGCCAAACCAATTTGGTATTTGCAATGTGGATCAACTGTAATCTGGCCAGTTGATTTATTTGAAAGAGTTACTTAGGTATTAGATGGGGAGGGGGCTACTCTGTTTATGATGACTGCCTTCATCTGGTCACGGCCTTTGATACATTTTCTTTTGCAGCTATTTTCAGCAAGCTTACAAAACAAAACATTAACCACTACATTGCACAGTGGACAGATAACTCACTTCCCAGTAAAACCCAAAGATTGTTGACACTAAAAAAAAAAAAAAAATCAAATATGGTGTCCAACAAAATTCATTCCAATGTCAGCTCATTGTTGGCATTTACTCCACTAATGAGAGAAAAGAGGTAGAAAGGCTGAGGCTTAAATATGATGACAACTGCAAAGTGAGTGCTTTGTAAACTCCCATAGCAACACTTGTATATTCTATCAAAGGCATGAACAAAACAGAACTGTGTTTGGTGTAATGACTATGGGCTCAAATCAAATACCAAAAAAATATAGTGTTGTTACATTAGTGAAACTGGACCATATAAAGTACCCGCCAATTAACTATGTAAATGCAAATTACATTCAGTCACTATATATCTGTCATACTTAAAAAAATATATTTTAGTCTAGCACAATTAATTTGCAAGGGAGTCTCCCTTTAGTCCAAGGAAGTTTTAGGCCCTTCTGAATGCATAATATTTAGTGCAATCGCAGACTATAGTATTCCTTTTTGAATGCATCTCCACCCCCACTCCTACAAAGAGACAATAAGCCATTGCACTATTCTGCAACATCATATTCTTTACCAGATGTTGCACATTGCACCTAAATAGCCGCATAATGCAAATGGCACCTACATAGTTTTATAGTTACTCAATACAATGGGAAGTACAATATCAATCAATGTGTGACGGGAATCTGTAAAAGTAAATGAGAACCAGAATTACAAACAAGATGAATAGTATTAGAGATACATTTCTGAGATCTGTCTTATGAGGAAGATTTGGGGATAAAAGGAGAAGTGTAGATATTAATCCAAGGTAGGTACAGAGAAAGGTGAAGTCTGGCATGTGATTTTAAGAGATGCAAATTTGTTTAGAGTCCAAATACTGGTCATTTCCACTTACAAGATATCTTGAACTGTGGTAACATATGAGTGGTGACAAAAACTAAGACGGAATAGTCAGATTAGCAGGTCTGCATGGATAAATCGAGGGGGGTCACAGGAAAAGAAGATCAAAGTTTTATTGATATGAGTATTTTGGACTTACAGTGAAAAGAAGTTGTGATTGTATTTCATTGGTCTGATGGTCTGAAAGACAACTGAAAAGAGAAGCAACAATTGTATTAAGGATGGTGTAAGAAGATATGTAAGGGAAAAGAATATGACTGGTGGGTGGGACTGGGAGTGTGTGAGTCATGAAAGGTGCTAGTAGAAAATAGAAGAGTGATAGTCATAGAAATAGGCTGGCCTTACATAAAGTTATTTTGTCAGCAGTGGTTCTGAAATGGTAGTTAAGACAATAAAAGTTCCATTGCTCCAAAACAAAAAAAGATATGCTCTAAGTTTAATTACTATAAGCAAGTTTACTAAAAGAAGGAAGGGCATTATGTAGTCATTGGTTTGGTATGTTGAGAAACCGGTCACCTATATCCTTGTGTGTTCATTGATTACCCAATCTGAAGTCATCAGACAATATGTGTGGTGTTGCAGGGTGAAAGCAGCAGATAGGTTTATTATATGCCTAGAGGCCTATGAATCTGCAAGTCTGCTGGCATGAAGCAAATGTATCAGGGCTTCTGACACAGTCTCATTCATTGGAGAGCTATCAGAAACTTGATGGCTCTTCGTTTGCTCTAGTGGCAAATTTGACATCTCTTTTGTAAAGGCTTTTCAGCTTTTATATATCAGAGTGGGATTATGTGGTTAGGCTTTATCTCCAGAAGGAAAGGCAAGGAAGTTGTTTGTTTTTTTAATAAAGTGGTATAAGGCAGTATATTATAATGCTGGTATTTATATTTAATATATCTGTTGTTTGCTTATTGTCTAAAATGTCCCTTTTTCTGTGAAAGCCAGCTGTTGGATCAGATTTACTCTACATATTTAAAAGTTTCACCGTATCAGTAACTAAGCTATCATATCAT
>NC_056725.1:288098073-288120573 GCF_019279795.1 Protopterus annectens
TCCTTAGTATTTGTGCCATTGCTTAGTGAGAGGTGTATTCTCTTGGAAATAACAACAAAACCATGCTGTTAGTCACCTGAGAGACTGACGATCAAATAACATTTGGCCTTGCTTATGAATTGTTTTAGCCTTCTTGTTGTAACCAAGGGAACATATACATCATCTGTAAACAAAGCTGCTTAGACTTGGGTCCATATTTCTGGTTACAGAGAATAATTCACATCTACCAGCAAAAGAAAAGTATTGTCATTTATCTCTCCAGTGGTTAATTTCCCTGAAAGTGTGAGGCGATCGAATTACAATAGTATTAAATATAATTTAGAAAAATGATTTTATTGGAGCATACCACAGGGCCTGAAAATTTAATTTTGATGGAGCTAAAAGTAAGGGAGAAGCTGAGGGGTAAAGAAACCTCTAATAGTTGCTGAAAGGGCTTGAGGATGTGTAGAGGTGAAAATAGGTGAATAATCAGGTGAGTCAATGATTCTCCTGTTTGACATTTTTGTCTTTAACAGGACTTCTTTTCAACACCAAGAACAGTCAGTTAAAGCTATTTAATATACAGTTACATCATTCTTCACGACTTTAAACAACCACTCAATTACTTATAAAAAACAATTGTAACTTCTGATTTGTGATTTAAATTACAATGAACACGTCATAGAAAAGGTCTCATTAATGCCAGGATGCAATGAAAATTTTAATTTCAGCTGTCATCCTTCTCCCTTTTTCCAATAAAGTTAAAAAATCTCCACCTTTTGCATTTAACTCCATATTGCCTAAAAAAGAAAAACAAATGCAAATTTCATAAACTATGTATAAAATAATCTTGTCTCTTTAGGGTATTTATTTAGTTTTTGTCTTGCTTCTTCTTAAGAGTATAGCAGTGCTCATAACGTTTTTGATTCTCCTTGCATTCTTGCCCACACAAAATGTCCACGAACTGCCACAATTAGCTAAATAACATAGCGCACTCCCATGGATAAATGATAAGAAAGCATATTAGAGTCAACTGCTAGGTTGTATCCTGTCACTATGAAATAAGACGTATTACTGCAACTGTATGTACACTTTGATTTCCGCATAATCACTGTTGTAGAACTTATTGCTGTTCCCAATAAAGATACACTATTAAATATATTTTTGATAATAAAAATAACTTTTTACACAAAATACGGGCGTTATTGCAATTATTTTTCCATTTACTAAAACAATATTATTAAAAGTACAGTCCTTTCAGTTTTTTTGTATCTGTCTCTTTTTCAACAGGTATAGTTTCATTATGACTTACAATCAATATATATGCACACTCTTATTACCATTTCCTCTTAAATTAAACAGTATGATGCACAGGAGGCACTCCAGGTGCAGTTAACCATTGACACGACCCTTATTCAAATTATAGCTAGCTACAGGCCCCCAAATTTGACTCAAGATCCCCACTCCACTTATCTGGACCTCTTCAAATCTATCAAGATTCAACCCTTTACCCTGATCCTGGGTGAATTTAATTACCCAACCATAGACTGGAAATACTACTCATGCCAGAATACAAATGCCCAGAGATTCCTGGATTTTATCACTGGAAATGCCTTGGAACAGCTTGTCAATACCCCCACAAGATGTGATAATATCTTGGAATTGGTATTAATCAACATGAGTAACCACTGCAGCACCCCTATGGTATCATCTTACCTGGTAATATCCGACCATAAAGTAGTCACTTTTGAAGTCACCATCTTCCCTGACCCCCCCCCCACACTAGCTACGAATCAAACAAAAAAGCTTCTCCAAAGCAAGAAGCAGGTGCCCATTTGGGAGCAATGTCTCCTTAGCCTGAACCAGCAAGTAGTAGCACTAGTGAAATCCTCTAAAACCAGTTTCGAGTCCAAATTCATCACATCTACTAGAGACAATTATAAAGCCTTTTTCACATATGTCCACAATCTTAAAGGAAGCACCCAGATCTGTTCAGAACTAGTGCTAAAGGACACCACATACACAAATGCTGTAGATATAGCCACTCTACTGGCTGAAAGATTCAGTGAAAATGTCTCCCCTCTGTTACCCCCATCAGTAAATCAGGACATCCCCAGTGCCTGTCCCCTGCCTGTTATCTATAGGGAACAGGTCATCACTGCCCTCTCAAAGACAAAACATACAATTTCCATGTTACCCGATGACATCCCAGGCTGCATCCTTCATGAACACAGGCATGAGCTTGCAGAACCATTAGGCACCCTAATCAAACAAAGCCTGAGTACTGGCTTTGTCCCAGATGAGTGGAAGGCAGCCACTGTCACCCCTTAATACAAAGGCAGAGCATCTACCAATCCAGGAAATTATAGACCCATCAGCCTAACTAGCCTGATTTGCAAGGCCATGGAATGGATTATCATGGACCTCATTAACGGGGACATTGGCAACCTCCAAACACTTGACCCCAGACAGTTTGGCTTTGTCAAGGAGAGGTCATGTCTGTTACATCTGGTCGACTTCTTTGAGACAGTCATCAAAGCCATGGACAAGGGGAAGATGGTGCACACCACCTACCTTGACCTGACCAAAGCCTTCAACACTATTCCCCAGTTGGGAATAGTAGATAAACTCTCTCAACTAGGCATCAATCCATATGTTACCAGATGGGTAGCAAACTAGCTCACTGATAGAACCCACCTAATCAAAATAGGGAAAGTCACCTCAAGCAATAGACCCGTAATGAGCGGCATACCCCAGGGATCAGTCTTGGGGCATCTGTTATTTGTGATATACTTCTCTGAGGTGCAGGCCAAAACCAGTGGGCTATGGCTGACCACGTTTGCAGAAGGCTGCAAGCTGGGAGCAGTCATCAATTCCTCAAGTGATGTAGACATCCTTCAAGAAGGTCTCACCCAAACAAATGACTGCTGCCAGAAACATGGCCTCAGGCTGAATGCCAAAAAATGTACCATCATCCCTTTTGGGGAGAATGACGTTCCCACATATTATCACATTAATAACAATGTCCTAAGTACACAGTCGGTAGTGAGGGATTTAGGCACCCAGGTTGATAGCAACCTGACTGTTGACCACAATGTTGCCTCCATTGTATGGAAAGCTTTCTACATGGCCCACCTCATAAATAAGGGTATCGCATCCATAGACAAAGATATCATAACATCCCTGTATTCTTCCCTTATAAGGCTAATTATTGAGTACAGTGCCCCCTTTGGCATGTACCTCGCAAAGCACATGCAGCAGCTGGAGAGACCACAGAGGTTCCTCACCAGGAGAATCCAGGACCTCAAACATCTACCCTACACAGATAAGGTAAAAGTCCTGTCCCTCTACTCAGTTTCATACAGACTGCTCAGAGGTAACCGCTGTCTGGCATACAAAGCATTCTCACACACCGCCTTGATGGGACTGCTGCATATTCGCAAGTCAATCTCCACTTGAGCAACCCATACGAGTGACCTCAACCTGGTCTGTGATATCAATAGGACTTATTGGCAGGACAGATTTGTGTCCCAGAGACTCCCCCATCTGTGGAATAGACTCCCTCTCCATGTCAAGCCGAGTACCTCATTATCCCTTTTTAAGCACAACCTAGATAACTGGATGGGAAACAGAAAATATACCCCTGTGATTACACCTGTGTCCCTGCTGGACAGGGACTTTAGGTGCTGACTTGTCTAATCATGAGCTAAACTCTTGAGTAGGCTTATAAGCGTCTCAGGGCCAATAGCCTAGTAACCTCCAATGATCCTATGATCCTATGAATAATGTTAACTATTTGTTAAAGCCTTTACTCTTGGTGTAAAAATATATTTTTTTAAATTTCCTGTCTCTATTAATATTCACATCAGATGAAACTAGTTTTAAAACTATTGTTTGTTTTTCCCAGGTTAGGGGTCACCACAGCAGAATGCCAGTACACTAATAATTGGCAGTAGATTTTTATGGTGCCGAGTTGCCAGCCCGACACCCACCCTTCAGCAAAGGCACACTCATTCACACATGTCTTTCAGAGGCCACTCAACCACAGGGAGGACATGCAGACTCCACACAGAAGGCACTCCAGCTGAGAATCGAACAGGAGAATATCTTGCTGTGAGGCAGCAACGCTACCACTGTACCACTGCGGCTTACTGATTAAAAAGCACTGCATAACAACTTAATGACTCCCAGATAAGTATTAGTAAAAGATGACAAAAAAAATGCAAATTCCTATTTATGTCAGTGCCTAAGTTGTAGCTTATTTGGAATCAGTTGACTCAGACTTCATGTAGTCTGTGGTACTGTTGAAGTATATTGTAAATTCCGACAATACTGGTTCTCTACCTGTCCATGAAAAAAAAAGAGTTGTCATTAAATAAATGTAAAAAGTTTAAACAATTTTATATGAACCATTAAATTTCTCTTCCCAAGCTGTATGTATAATCTTAGAATATGATTGAGACCATACTACATTTCAAGTGTTTGACTAGTTCTTTAATGACACATAATCAGTATTGTAATATATATATATATATATTAAGGTTTTAATTGGTGAATTTTGATGCTCTGAAGTAGTCTTATTAAAGACAAAAACACTAAACAGTTTGAATAAGTAACTCTTCTGTCTAATTTTCATTGCTTTTTAAAGAATATTTGTTGTTTATCAGTGAATGGTTCCAGCTGTGTTTTGGTTAATAGAGGATGGCAAGGTAGTGATGGAAAGGTTTTGGCAAAAACAAAAGCTGATAGCCTTAAATATAGAGCAATACGATTGTGTTTCTTGGTCAATAAGGGATAACACTGTCCAGTTCAGATTGGCAGCCAAGTTGTTTTCATTGAAAGAGCTTCCCTTGACAAAATAGTTGAGAATACGATTTGCTCTCGAACAGAAGAAAATGTCCCTTCTGCAGCAATAATGCTTATTTGACCTTGTGGAACAACCCTGTATTTAATCCTCCTGCCAAGTATGGTAGGGGTCTTGTACTCTTTACATGCTACATTCTTTCTTTTGTAATGGACAAGGGAGAAAATGAAATATATCTACATTCCTGTGTTTTAAACTAATGCTTTTAAAGGAATTATGATGTTTGGAGTTTTAAGGAATGCTACACTGTATTGCATTTTTCAGAAATGAGTCTGAATGGTTGCCTATGGAGACAGCCTGACTAAGAGGACAATTTAAGAAAGGTTCACAGTAAGATGGGTAGGACATGACTGGGAAACATCTCACTGCAGCATCAATACAGGACCTTCTCCACATTGCAAAATGGGTGAGTAATCACTCAGAACTAACTAAGGTGCAATGCTTACCTTTTACAAGGTGTGGTTAGGTAATTTTAATTCAGTTTATGAAATTGTTATAACTTGCATCAGCATTCATTTTCTGAAGGTTTAGAAACATGAAACTCTAATGACATGTATTGTTGACTGCAATCATCAGTAATTTACCAGAAAATCAAAAATATTAGGAGGGACAGGGCAAATATATCAAGGAGTAATAGAGACACTCTGCACAGTCAAAGACAGTAGAGGTATGGTGCTATGTATACAGTTTAGTGTGTGTGCGTGTGTGTGTGTGTGTGTGTGTGTGTGTGTGTGTGTGTGTGTGTGTGTGTGTGTGTGTGTGTGTGTGTGTGTGTATATGCACGCTCATGTGTACATGAATTTATGTTTGTTTGCAACTACCGCTAGTGGTTATCTTACACAATCAGTTTGGTCTGAGTAAGGGAAAGCAAAATATTTTCCCATATAGGTAGGTATGAACCAGGTTTTTGCTCCCAGTAAGACATTGTGTTTGTACTGAGAATCTCAGATATAGCAGAATGCTATTAATAATGTACTTGTTAGACTGAAAGATTCCTAGACCTGTCCAAGAAGCTTGGACTGATCCAATGATTCAATGAATAGAGAAGTTGTTAATGGGAAGGTAACAAGCACTGGAGAAGCCATGATGGCAGCTTTAGTCTGGCAGTTGGCATAGAAGATTGAGACAGTCCACTACAGTTCCTGTTGCATAAAGTTTGATTTCCTCAGCCATTATTTTACATCTGTGTGACCTTGAGCAAGACACTTCTCTAGACAGTGTTTGGGGGCATCTGGGAACTTGGGGGTAGGTTCGTCAATGGTCACCTGGGTTCCAGCCCTACTAAGTACCTAAGAAGACAGCAGAGGTATTAGAAAACTGATTGATATCTTAGAGTGGAGTTTTATGAGGCTTACAATGAGCAGTTAATTTTGAGATGAGAGCATACTCATGTCTCATGAGGCTAAAAGTGTGGGCAGCTATAAATGAGAATGTCCAATAGCTTAGGACATTGAAAGTTGTATTGCTAAATGAGGGATTCTTGCAGCACAAAATAGGGTGCAAATAAAGATAATGGGACTGTGGCTTACCATAATCAATTATGAGCTTTATTAAAACAAAGTGCATAGCTCCTGGTAGCAGACAGAAAGCTGTTTATGTTTTAGGGATAAAATCAGCTAAAACATGTGATAATAAACTGAATAATTTTTTGACTTCAACAGGGAAGAGTGTTCCAGTTTGTAATACGTGAAGGGAACAGGTAAGGAGAGAGGTGCAAAAAAGTAAAAGACAAATAATAAAAGTCTACTTCAGATTGTAGATGTGGCTAGAAGAAGCTGGTATATAGCAAAAATGGTTTAGTGAAGGTGTGATTAGCTCACCTGTATTAACAAAACTGTCTCCAGCTTACAGAAAGTAATTTAATTTCAGAGCAAAGTCAAGGCACATTAAAAGCAGATAATTTCATGTCTCATCTCTTTAAAAATGACCAGACCAGTACCAGGATGCAGGATTAATTATCAGAGAGGCTGAGTTATGCACAGAGAAGTGCTTGAAGATAAATAAGAGAAGTTAATTGTGCAGAGTGCAAGAAAATGACAGAATGACAGTTCAGATTTCCTTTCTCTTAAGACAGTGTTTGTCGATATGGAAGAGGAAGAAAAGGAGGGAGGAGCTGGAATGATGACGTGTATTTGCAGCCACTTGTAAAAGAAGTTAAAGAATAATGTAGGAAAAAATGTGGAAATAAGAACACATGAGACTAAGCAGTGAGTAGAAAAAAATTCTAAACATCGTAGACTGGAGAAAATTATATAGTCAGATAAAGATACATATTGCATGCCAGAAAGAAAGCAATGAAATACAAAGTGGAAAAGATATTAGCATTTATAATTTGAGAAGAAACTGTTGGCACATCAGAATAACAAACATGTAAGTTAGGATTTACAATCAATTATCAGGTGGTAATCACCAGCATTATACCATTACAACTATAAGGACAATTTATACAGGATTGCAACCCATAATAATTTGCCCAAAATAAAATAGTAAAATTAGTGTGTTTTAATAAAAAAAAATCATTTCATCAAGTTCATCAGTGACCTAAATATCAGGTTTTAGACTTCAGCTGGAAAAATTCTTTTGACATAATTAGACACATAAGCACTGAAGGATGTAACAAAATACAATAAAGTAATTCATCTTTACATACATGATTTGAAATTGGTATTCTAAAGACTATGAAAGCACTGACGATTTACTAAATGCCTGTCACTGTTATAATAAAATAATCGAGGAATATAAAGCTTTGTTAAATGTAGCAATGACATTCAAACTACCAATTCAAAATGCTATAACTATTACTGCAAATAAAATTCCCAATTAAAACTGACACAGACTGTTAATTTGCTTTAATGTCTTACATGAAATAGACCACAGATGCAAGAATATGGGTGTTCAAAGTCCAAAACACACAAACCACTTCATCAATAATAATGACTTAAAGTGCCTCAGCTTCAGAAACAACCAGTTAAGTTTCATCTGGCATTTGATTTTGTTTGTTAAATACATCCCGTCCTGTTTGACCAGCAGTTCATCATGGCATTGACAATTAAATAATTGTATAGACTGGAAAAACAAAACTAAAAAGTTTTGCAGACAGAAGTGGCAGAAACTTACTTCTGCCAAATGAAAACACCACAATGGTTTTTAGTTATATATCTAATGAATTTCATATTACTGTCTGTAGTAAGGCTTAAGAAATATAATGTCTTCTGTTTTACATTCCTTTTTTTGTAAATTGTGATTTTTGGCAGCTGTCTTTCTGTATATTGTTTGTAAATCTTTTAAACATTTTTGTAATCTTTTTGTACTATTATTATGGAGTTTATCTCCCCGGGTCTCAGCTGAAAATGGGCTACTTGCCCAGCCGGACTCTACCCAGTTAACAAATGTAAAATAAATAAATAAAAATTACATTTCAGCAACAGATTTAAGTCTCTAAAAACATTGCAGATAAGATTTGCCAAAAGCAATATATTTCATCAGCAGATCATGATAATTTTAATTCAGATAAGCAAGATGTTGTCTTCGAACTCAGGAAAGAGTCCATAGAAGTAAAATGGTCAAGGATATAAAGTGCTGCAAAACTGGACAACACATTGGAAATTTGAGACTCTACACTGAAAGTCCTGCAACTATGAACATTTAAGTGCAATTAGAATTTAAAAACAGTAAACTTTGAGACTTACTGTTAAATACTAAAAGCATTCTTATAGGTGCAAATCTCCTGCATCTCCCAGTGTTGGAAACTGCACCTCCCCCCTATACACACACTCACTACTTATACATACTAACTCCAATATCACTATATCGCAGAGAAAGATAAAGCCTCTGAAATAAAGAACATTTTAAGTTAGTACATAGTCCTCACTACTTTAAAATAAATGCGCAAAGTTATACGACTCCGGAAAAAAAGTCTTGAACTTAGAGTACTACAAAAAGTTTAAAGGCTTATCATGCAGGTTCTTTAAAATTCAGTGTTTGTATAAAAGCCAAACATGTCACACAGAAGACTTATATTTCCAGAAATGTAGCTCTCTACTTCACATCTTAAAACAGGATGATATGATGGCAAAATAAACATATCTATAAATCAGGTCCCATTTTTTTAAGTGAAGTTTATCTGCATTGTGTAAATTGCATGCTGCATTTGAAAGTGATGCATAACTTATAAAACAGTCTCACATTAACTTGTAAGCAGAAAAGTCTGCCGATGTCACAGTCAGGTGGTTAATTATACCAAGTAACTGCATCCATTGCTGCTAGTGGAAGAAAATGATGGACTATATAAACTGATTAATGCTAGCAGCATAAAAAGCCATTTAGGTTTATTTAACTAGTCTACAGTTTTGAAGTAACTCAGCAAGCGTACTAAGGTATACACAGTGGTCAAACTCAAAGCAATGAAAACTATGACGTATAATAGGATTGATGTGGTATTTCCACAACTGACTGAAATCCGAGTCCAATCAGATCAGAACCAATACAGGAAGTGAAATACACTGAAATGAAACCAGTAGCATGTTTTTTCTGATATCTCAGAAAAATGCAGTATTAAATTGTTGTTTTACAGTACATTGAGATGGACAATATGAATGCATTTATGATAAAGCTGACCAGTCATTTTGAGGATAGTAACAACACTGCTAGTTAATGAAGATCAAAATCTAAGGAGTAAAAATGACATTACCCACACTCAGCCACCTTACTTTATGCTGACTTCCTTGTAAGTGGTGACATGCTGCCATAAAAAAGGGTTTCGATGAGTTGAGAGATGACTTAGTAAAGGGTCATCTGATGTAATCATGTGGGAAGAGTCAAGTATTAGTAAGGGAAATATTTCTGTAGGAAAAAATAAATACTGTTAGTTTAGCACAAACTGACAACATGCAGCCAGTGTGAAATTGCAAAATATGGAGGCCAGCTTTGTAATGCCATTGTAGCTAACTTAATAGCACTCCTCAAAATAGATCCTGTAACTCTTGTCCACCTCAATGCCAAGAAGGGCTTCAACAACAGATATTTCAGCAGCAGACAAAGCATTATTGCTGTAAGTGCCAAAATAACACTTAGCACAACAATCCCTTGTGTAAGCACTTTAAGAATGTTTTAGAAAGTGGCGATCATAGTCAGGTTATCTAAAAATAGCCAACTACTGTCATCCTAATAACTGTAAATAATGCTTCCATTCCCAAGCTAGCTATCACCTAATACAAGTCATACTGACTCATCTTCGTTATAATCATTACTGCTCAGGCATCATGTCTCATATGCTAAGGCAAGAACTTTGGTAGCTCAGGTGTCATCAGTATTTATCCCTGGTCAGTTAAAGAATATGCACTCTTTAGATATGGACTTCTTGTTTATATACTTCTCTGCATGTAAACCATAACACAAACCTAGATCTCTGCTTTAGTCAAACCTATACAACATATCTGTCTACAACCCTATTTTTCATTTCAGGCCAATATCCTTATTTCCTTTATTTGCCAGGCTTGCTTATATTTTAACAATGGATAACTGCATTGAATAAATATAATATTTTAAAGCTATTATCAACATGGATTTACAAAAGGAATTGTACTATGACTGGTATTCTTATATTATCATATGCCATGTTGACAAAAAACAGTCAGGATCTTTTTAATAATTATTTTTCCATGGTTAAATGATGTGTACTTTTAGACACATCATAAAGTCTATTATTCTGTCAAGGTTTCGAAGAATAGATGTCAAACTATTTGTATGGCAGAACATTTAAAATCAATTTTTGAAAACTTTGCTTTAATTTACTTTGTTACTGATGTTTTCTATTTTATAGTATTCATTAACATGTCTATTTATTTATATCTGTCAGATTTTTATTGTTAACTATGTCTAATAATTAATTTTTACAGTAATTAAAGTATGGCATAGAGGATTTGCTAGTACTTCATCACATTGCATCTAATATTTCACCTACTTCATTTTTATTACCAACATTGTTGATGTCAAATATACTGCATTTATGTAATTTGGGTGTCACAACTTCTTTGTGATTGCTCCTTGGTGCATGAACCTGATTGGTGAATGGATTTTTCTCTACCCTAGAGTAAAACACCTCATTGAAGAGTTTTGGAATGCTTTTATGCTATACCCAAGGCTGGTATTTGTCAGCTTTTGCAGTATATGGGCCCTGTCCTTCTCTGGTTCCGAATAGGATGTGGTACACCACCACAAAATCCAGCAATGTAAAGTAGTATAAAATCTATCTTTAACAAAATATGAATTTAATCTGGCTTAATGTGTGATATTGATTTTGATTTTATAATAGTCATGGTTTATTTATTTATTCACCTTTATTTATTTATTTAATTATTTATTTATTTATTTATTTATTTGTGTATTTGGCTTTCCCCTGCAGCTAAACATCAACTTTTCCCAGAAGCCTCTCTTCTTTCAGTGGGTCCACTGAACTGATAATCCTTCCTTTAATTTTCCCTTTCCCATGTTTGGTATTGGTGAGGAAATCCAGGTATGTAGGGGCACTGTCATATTGCTGTCAAGAACATTTTTCTTTTGTTATGGGCTAAAATTCCCTTCCCGTCACACACTTTTACCTGTCCAGGGGCAAATGTGCAATGGGTTTTCTGGTGTATCATCCTGCATCAACAGTGAATCAGTGAATGCCTTGATTTCCTATGTGCTAGGCCCCCTGTATATTCCCAATATTCATCACAGACTGTGTTGTGTGCATGAGTGCATGCCCTTCACCCCAGGATGGATGGATGCACACATCCTCTAATGCCACTATCTCAGACCACTGAATCACTAGGTGTCCTAGATTACGAGGGCCATAGTAAGAGCTTTATCCTTCTACGCCATGGCATTGGCTAAAAGAGACATGATTTAATAATTATTCTGGCCCCCATTTGGTGACAGCTGTTCCATTAAGGGTCTTATGTGAGGCAGTTGGTTGAACAGTGGTGATATATATTAAATATGGGCATCAGGTAGCTCAGGATGCTAGTATTTCCTTTATGTTGATGGAAAGAGCTTGCCAAAGAGTTGGTGTATGAGAGGAGAATGTTCATGCAGTGCTATGGACTTTAATTCTAGGTTTCTTCAAAAGTTTCATGAACTCAGGTCATTAGTAGAAGCAATCACTGACTTTATTATTTATGTTCTGTGTCATTGGAAACACGTTTCTCTTGGTGACTTCATGGTAAACATGCCAATGGCCATTATACAAGGACTTCTGTGTATTTTATCTAGACTTGATTTTCCTATCAGATTGATTAACTCTGAGTGGAACTTATAGCATGGTGTAACAACTTCAAGGTTCAGTTTGTGTGATGCTTTCCTCACATAGTCCTCAAGCATCATGATCTGATAGAGTACATAGGTAACCTAAAGATAAGAATTTTTACTCCATTCAGAGGACAGTGCTAGCAAGCTAGTAATTTTGATCAGCTAGATTCTGATTATCCTTTGTTCTTGAACTACTTGTCTATGTCATATACATCTCATCTCACATAGTGCAAGTGAGCTATGGTTTGTTTTTTTAATTGTGTTTCCTATGGTGGACAGTTCAGAGGCTGCAATAGTACTGAAGAAGTGTAGGTCTTTGAAGTGACAATCTTAATCAAAGGGACATAATATTGTCCTGAAAGAAAGCAGTTTTACTATCAAGGGAGATCTCTGTGACTTTTAGTTAGCTAGCCATGCTCCTTTGAATCAGCTATGCAAAAGTTCATGCCTTTCCATAAATTACTTGAAGCTTTAATGTCACACCAGTGTACAACCTGCCCAGATATTCTAGGCCCAGTTATTTATCAGATTTTTTGTTATCCCAGATGACCAACTTCCTTCCATCTTGCTGAAGAAGGCATTATTTATCCTGGTCTTCTAGAAACATTTTAGGCTCTATGTTTCCTAATAGTTTCTGTCTAGCTCAGCCCTTCACATCTCCAGTAATGCTATCCAAGAAATTGTGTGCTTACAAGATGAGCCTCATTAGATAAATATTGGGTTCATTGACAAACAAAAGTCCAGTGTTCTCACTTGGCATAATACTGAGACTGCTTTTATTCAGGTAGTTGGCAATATTCTTGTGGCAAAATATTAACATTTATACTTGACTTGTCCTACTTGGGCTGTCATCAGCATTGATGCTGTGGAATAGGGGATCCAGTTACCCTGATTAAACTACTATGATGTTGTTGAGTGGTATGTCATCTATTTCTCTGTACTGGATCACTCCTCCTATATTTACAGTCATACAAGGACCATCATTGTTTCTCTTAATCTTACCTTCTGGAAGGTGAAGCAGCCAAGAGTCTGATCTAATATTAATTAGACAATGGGCTTACTGTACATCAGTACCCTGACTGAAAAACGAGCATTCTCCAGCAGAGTATTAGTGTACATGTAATGCCCACTGAAAAACGAGTCTGCCACTTCATGGCAGCATATCAAGCTGTGGAGCTCAGACTGAGAAAATGAAACAGCTGCCATTATTTTACTCTCACTAAACAGCACTTTTGCTGTTTAGAGAGTGTAAAATGTAAACAAAAAAGAAGACAAAAAAAAAATGTGTGTGTGTGTTTGTCTGTATGTGAGTGTATGCATGCATGTCAGTGAAAGTGAGAGCAAGTAAGCCATTATTTTACATTCGCTAAGTAGCACTTAATATGTTTAACACCTCTATTACACTTGTGTATAGAAGTGCTATTGTATAATCTTGTTTACATAACATATATATTCATTTTGTCTGTAAACTGCTTAAGGTGTAGTATGCTGATATGTTAGACTGTGCTTCTTTGATGTTTGCTGACAAAGCACTGACATTGCATATTTTCTTTTATAAACTAGTACCACTGCATTTTTCTGCTCATTTCTGTATCCCTTGTATACTAGCAACTGTGCAAATGCAACATATGAAATGTAATGAACATGATTTTTACATTTACATTTTTGTATTGTTAACAGTACTTGGTTTGTGACTGAAAAATATCAGCAAATCAGCATACCTACAATGTAAACAAATGGAAACAAATAAATAAATAAATAAATAAATACATAAATTTCACAGTTCATCTTTACAAAGAAAAACATATTCAATGAGTTAGTATCAAAGAAGCAGCATTCTGAGGGTTACACTTCATTTAATAACAGGACATATGTACGTTATTCTTGTGCTGTAGCAATTGTAGAGGTAGCTTGTCCAGTTATGTATAGTTTTCAAAATCGTAGTGCTGCTTTTGTTTCCTATATTACTTGGGAACATACTCCCATGTCATTTAGGCCTTTGTGGTAGTTCACCTTTTGTTCAAAAGATGAACATCCCAGTGCAAGCTGGTGGTGCATTTTCAGTTTTCTTTTTTCATTAATATTCAGTATAAGATCAGCATCTACTCCCAAACCTTTGATACTATCACTGCTGTATAGCCCATTGTCTACCAAAAAGCCATGATATTTTCTTAACTCACACCATTTATCAAATAATATAAATTTAATGAAGTGTGTTTTCAGAAGAGGATTAGAAGATCTCAGGAAGTAAAGGTGTTAATTAGCCTTTTGCTGCTCAGGATTAAATTAATTAATATTATATGAACAGCTCCTTAAGTGGAATAGACTGAGGTCAAGTATTATTGCAGTTTTGTTGCCAAACACATAAGCTTTAAGATGAACTTAGTTTAATATCCAGTATATAGTATGGCTGTGGAATTATTAATATAAATATGAGCAAGCAATAATGGGTACCTACAGAGATCACCAGAATTATTCTAGAGAAACAACTGGAGTCATCAGTGAGATTTAATCTGTTAAAGTTATCAAATGACTTTACCAGATCTCCTCCTCAGATTAGGTATGAGGGGAGGTTATAACATGAATCTAATGATTTCCAGAGCTAAGAACAGATGGCATCCCAATAAAAATTAATACACAGGAGGAAAATGGAATTACCTACATAGATGAATTTGTATAGTCAGTTGGAGGAAATAACGTCTTTGCAACTTTATAACGCTTAGGAAGAATATCCCCGGGATTCAATAAACTCCATGCAGGAATAGTGCTATTCCTGCACGGAGTGGTTCATGTCCTTTTAACCTTAGATTTAACAGCAGCGCATCTTGCATATTCATGAAGGCATGATGCCGTTAAGGCTAAATAGACATGAACAATGAATGAGAGCAGGGGGCATGCTTAAATAGTACACAGATATCAAACACACCCCCTGCACTCAGAAAGTACCATACAGCACTTTGAAAAGAAGTACAGTGTCCATGGAGACTGAAAAGTAAAAATACAGAGGCAGATACATCCTTGAACTGTACAGACTATCACAAAATGTCCACATAGGTATGCTAGTGCACAAGCTGGCATACCACAAATTCTATGTATGTAAGAGCAATATTTAAAAAGTGTCCCTAGTAGAGACCAGACTCCCCCCATGTATGATGTAGGTGTCCTGTTCTAAGTGGCTAAGAGGTATGCCTATACCCTAAATTAAAATTAAAAATAAAAGGTATTTTTTTTTCCATTCCAAGTAAACTGTAGGTGTAGATGAGCAGGTTTGCACATCACGCCGCTGTGCTCAGCATAGCTGAAACATCCCTAAAGAGCTAAATAGAAATATGCATCTAAAATCATGCCTGTGAGATGGTACATTGGTTAAAGCTCCTGCTTTGCATGTAGCCATTCACGGTACAAGCCCCAACACAGTGTCTGCACTTTTACATGGGAAAGCAGTGTTAATATCATTATTTTTTTATTAAATGAGGTAGTAAATAATATCTGTCAACCAGGGGAGTGTAACAGGTCCAAAAGTGAAGTCTGAGTGTATAAGAAATGTGAAATCGCTATGTAAACATAAGTGTCCCATGCATTATAGTCACACACTAATGTAATGTAATGAAAGCACATAGGGGGATGTCATGGAAAGCAAACATATACAACAAGTAATATGTCAGTAATGATGAATTAATCCACAATCCTGATTACTAAAATGTCCATGTTAAGCACTAGTTAGCTTAGCTAAGCAGATTTGCATACTGTTAAGCAGTGCTCAACAATTTCCCATTTAAGCATTGCCAAAATCGACTTGCCATGTTTGCGCACTGCTAAGCTGTGCTCAACATTTTCAGCATTGACTAATGAAGGCAAAGGGTGGGAATAATGCCTTATTTAAACTGCACAGGCAGAAACACAGCCAGTACTGTTATAGTTCAACCTGTGCAGGAACCAAGGCTGGCATAGGTGAGGGTTCAAGCTTTACGGCGCAGCATTGGGGCATCCTGGACTCCAGGGTCATGGCTGGACTCCTCGTAAGTAACCATGATGAAATACTGCTCCAGGGCCAGTACCAAGGCTCACAATATAAAGCGGAGGCTTGGGACCATCTTGCCCATGATCTCACCAGTGCTACTGGCATCCCCTGAACTGTTGAGTAGGTCCGGCACCACTATGCCAACCTAAAGCAAAGGAAGGGGGTGCTCTTGGACCAGTGGATCCAATATGCTAGGGACAACCATGTTCCAGCAGTTTATAAGTATCACAGATATAGGTGTATCAGATTGTAGCCTGAGGATGTGATAGATAGGCATGCATAATGTTAGTTTTTCTCCCCTGCAGCTGCAGCAGCAAGGGCTAGTAACATCAAAGTCTATGCTGACAGACTGCTGAGGTTGAGCCGACAGGTTGGTGAGTAAAAATCTATTTTGCAGTATATTGTGCAAATAACTAAGAGAGAGTACAGTGTATACTGCTAGTAGGTATATTGTTACTGTGTTAACTGAATACATAAAGTCTGTCCAACTAATATTGATCTGTAATAAACATCTCTGACTGAAACTGTTGTGTTTACTCTGGTATGTTGTTGTAAACTTAGAATGGAACTGTAAAACAAGATATAAATGAAATGTGAAATATATACTGTACTAAGCTCTGAACCCAGAATAGTAATGTGTAATGTATCAAAGTGTGCTCTATGCAGCATTCCCTTGTGTTAACCTTTGCTTTCCAGATTGTAGTAATCCAAAGGATTAATGCGCAGTACACTATCTGTCATGCATGCATCACAGGATTACAAGTTCAGACTGTCTAATCAAGAGACTATTAGGCAGAAACCAGTGAAACATGAAACAGCAGTAGCTCAGTGTGATGAAAAATAGCTTAGTTGTTAATTTTGCACACCTAGACCTGGTTCGAATCCAAGGAGTGGTACTAAGATGTGTGCATATCTACACACAAGGATTCAGGAATAAATGTAAAACCAGTCAGGTAGTGTTAGCAGATATTTTCTCCACAGGTTTTACAGGTAAGGAAATTGTAGTAGCTGTATGAAGGGTATACTAATAAACTATGTACAGCTGTTCAACTGTCCCACCACATGCTTGCAAATGAAAGCAGGATAGCTACATACAACATGCACTGTTCCCGATACATGTCTCTGAAGTGTCACACTGTCATGGTTAGTAGTCACTGCTGCAAATAACCCTGGACACAGAAAGAAAACCAGTTGAAGTATGCCAGTAGCACACTCACATAGCAGTTCAGGGTACCCCTTCTGTGCCAGATATGTAACCATGACATGTACGAGTCCCCTCTAGTCATGTACACCGAGTTATCACAGTTTGCTCCATACCATTCCAGACTGACAGTTTAATAGGTATGTTAGTGCTACAGAAGTTATGAGCTATAGGTAGATGGAAAGTGAGGGCAGACCCATAGAGTATTGAGCAGTCCTGCTGTGGAAAATAGAAGCATAACAGTTGTTAATGGACTTTTTGTCTCTCCTTGCACCCCTTATCTGGATCAATACTATAATTCATATACTACGGGTATGTTGTTCTCCAAACCTAATGTTGGGACTTGTGTTCTATTATCGTTCATATATTTGATTGGTTGCATGTTAACATACCTTGTTCAAATACCATTGTTGGTGGCCTATTTGCTGTTCCATTTATACATGTGTTCTGTTTGCTATGCAACTGTTTCAAATCTGTTTTATGGGGTTAATTGGAACACCCATGCATGCTGTTATAACAAATCTTGAAATGTGTTGCTCATGACTAGCCAACATATTTTGTAAAACCTCAACACCATAGCACATTTGGGAAGGCAGATCCCAGTGGATCCACCTGTCCTTCTTCATCTGGCCATGGCTCCAGGCCCCAGCACATCTGGGACTGAACCCAGGACTTCCTCATCCGTTGGTCCTGCACAACCTTCAGGTGGAACCACCTCAGGGGATGGGGCCTGTCCACACCGGGAGCGGGCATGGACAGGAGCCTGCCACCTGCATGCAGTTCCGGGGTTTGGTGTGCAGCATCATCATAACAGAGTTGGATGACTAGCTGTGCCAGATGGAAAGCCTCCTGGTGGACCTCGAGGGACAGGCTGCCCTTCATGTCCAGCCCCCAGCACAGCCACCTTTGGGGCGATGAAGGTGCAGTGGTGACTGCCCATGGGTGGGGACCTCAGTCCCACTGTATCCATTTGGGGGCTCATGGGCTTCATATTCCTAAACACCCTCCCCTTCAAAGGTGTTTACCTCCTTCATGTGTCATATACTGTCCCTGTCTGCTGTCTTGACTGTCTTGTCTGTCTGCAAATGCAACCTATCCTACCCAACTTACCCCTCCAAATTTACTTACTGCCCTTCCCGACAACCAACTCTCACCTGAAAAAAAGACAAAGGGCATCTGTCCCGCATAAAAAATCACAGCACCATACATAGCTCTGCATTTCACCCCCATGTACAGTGAATCTAATCAATCTACACACAGATTATTCTGCAAATGTCTGTTGCCAGCAGCCCTCCCTATGGGGTATAAGGCTGGAAATTCCGAATTCTGCACATTATTTACAGCTGTTGCTGCAGAAGAAATTTAGAGCTATGGTCCTTTAATACACCCATCCTACACATCCCTAGCTGGTTTTCCTAATGTTTTCCCCCTCCTTGCCCCCATTTCACCACTTTCCTATCACCCTTTTTTTTTCTTTAATTAAAATTAGTGTGGGTATAAGCAGGAGTAAGTGGCGATAAGTGAAACTAAGAGGACTTAACCGTCTGTTAGCAATGATTAGCTCCACATAAAGCCACGCAAACCCACTTACAACTGCTTAAAAGTGCCTTAATCACTTTGTCTCCATCAGCCCTTGTTCTGCCCAGCAACAAAATAAACAGCCATGTCAAGT
Organism: Protopterus annectens; assembly: GCF_019279795.1. Taxonomy (NCBI): domain Eukaryota; kingdom Metazoa; phylum Chordata; order Ceratodontiformes; family Protopteridae; genus Protopterus; species Protopterus annectens. The sequence continues at coordinate 288,117,101 of NC_056725.1, forward strand.
CTCAAACCCAGGAAGCTGTGCACTGCAGTCACAACAACGTACCACTACACCATCTGGTCTGTGGGAAAGTGGAATGCTTTTACAAACATATCATGCATTCTGGTCATTTAACATTAATGAAAAATGTCTGCACTTCCAAGTCTGGAACCCAGAAACCTATGCACTACACTCACAGCAATGTACCTCTAGACCATCTGAGCTGTAAGAACTTGCAATGTTTTAACAAGCATATCATGCACGACAGTCAATTAACATAAGGGAAAAATATATATCCATAGTACTCTTAAATATATATAAATATATATGTACATGTACATACCAATATATATATATATATATATATATATATATATATATATATATATATATATATAAACAACCTCTTACTGCCAAACATCTGCAAAAAAACCAACAAAGTGGGGGTTAAAGGGCAAACAATAGTGACATCTTTGAAATATGGCTGTCATATGAGTAGAAGTCTGCTACAGTGGCATGGTTTGCTTTATCATATAATTCCAGATAGATTCCGGGTCTGAAACACAAAGGAATGTCGTTATTTACTGATGTCAATGCTCACATCATCCCAGTGGTTTGTCAGAAACTCACAACTGTTATGGGCAACATACCAAACATATGACCCACGGATCTGGACAGTGTCTAGACATCTGGACAGTGAAGAGGTATGACTGCAGTAATGTAACAGAATATAAAAACCCACAGCAGCTGCCAACCATGTCACCCAGCACCTTCTGAACCACAGTAAGACCAACACAACACTACCCCAAATCAGCTCTCGGGAACTACCCATGTATATCCAAATATATCATGCACTACAGGGATGGAACTGTAGGAAATTGCAGATATTGGTGCAAAAATGTCCACCCAAAACCATGTGCACCACAGTCTCAGCAACATACCAGTCATCAAATGAACACTAGAGTAGAACAACTGTTTGAACAAATATATCCTGATTGCCAGTCACACACTACACCAATATATACTGGCCCAGCTCCCAGTCTACTGAGAATCATGAGGTGTTACAGGACATTTTCCACTCTGCTACTACAAACATATACACCTGATAGACCACCAGCAACCATAGCAGCATGCACTGTTAGATAGAAAAAGGATCTATGGCACTCAGATTTGATACTCTCTCTACTCAGCCCAGCAAACATTTACACACAACACTGCTACACATTCTTGGCATTCTGTTAACAATGGCTAGACATACATAACTCTCAATTATACATATTTCCACAGAATGTCCAGGGTGTGGGACCATATTCATGGCCACTGCCGCATATCACTTCCAGGAGTCTGCTAAGTCACTGGGATGATACCTGGAGTGCAGCCACTAAATAATGATATACCATACATCTGAACCTCTTACGGTATGACATCTGGATAAAGCATGACATACTTGGGGGACAGGGGGACAGAAAGAGGGACATATCTTACATAATGGTGTTACAAACTGAAACAGTTGTTGCTTTTACAGGCTTTGTTGTAACATAACATCCCTGAAGGATATGATGTCTGAAACACCAATGGATGTCAACATTTACTGACTACAATCCTCACATTATCCTACTGATTTCACAAAAACACACATTGTCTGAGGAACAGAAAAACATAACAGGCAAACTTCTGGGCAGTCTGTGGACATCAGGACAGTTGAGAGGTATGTCAGAGAAATATCACTGTCAGACATCAGGTGACACAGAAATTGCATGTCCAGACACACCCTGTTAATCTAGCAACCCCGCTATGTCCATAACAGCACTACTTACAATCTGTACTCATTTCTGGAGCTTTGTCCCCCATGTTGTTGTGCTGTTTCCACATTTCCTGTCCTAAGAGGTATTCCAGCCTACTGTCTTTGAAGCTGTATCCTCCACACCTCCATAATGTCCTCCACACATGCAAGGAAACGGGGCAAGGCCCACATGAAGGATGTAATTATAGCATTGTGTTGCTACAGCATTGGCTAATGAAAAGACAACACAGCTGCTCTGGATGCAAGTAGCAAGTGTGAGACACTGGTGCAAAGGCCATCACCTGCTCATGAGCAGTACCTGCAAAAGGCAAGCTGCTGCCTATACGACACAGGTCTGAACCCATCTACACAAAGACAGACTGTGACTACACAAACCTAGCCATTTGCAATGTTGTGAGGAAACACTTCAGCACTATAACAGGTATGTCAATCATGTAAGCTTGTAATGGAATGCAAAAGGGGAATGCAATAATGTCAAATGGGACATTAAAGACTAGGCCGCAACAAGACCTGCTGGACTCACATGCTGCTGTCTGGCACCTATGGCCATTCCCACTTGTCCTGTCTGCATTGACATGGAGCACATCTCTGGCACCTGAGTCACCCCAGTAAAGGTCACCTCATGTATGACTACCACTGGAGTGTCTGTTGTCCAATACTGAGTGCGTCACTGCTAGGCCAGCTCCCTGGGATGTTGTAATTATTCATATGTCACCTGTGAATGCTACTCTGATACATATGCTTGTTTTACAAATGTAAGAGACTTGTATAGGGTATGTGTATAGTACACAATAGGTGCAGATGTGTGTGTTGAACTGTATGTGATATACTAAGCCTATACCTGACAACTATCCAGAGTTTTGCAGACTGACCACATGTCTGCCACATATTTGTAGTCAATGCCTCATACAGTCGTGAATTGTCTGGCACATCACTGACAACCCATTAAAGACTGAAGTCATAACATATTAGCATCCGTTTGATTGTCAGATGTCATATCCTGCATAGCAAACCTTTGAATGCAACACTGTATTTGCTGGCAACTAAGTGTGTTTCAGCTAGATGCATAAAGTGACACTATTTACTGGCCTTTGCCCACCACTGATGTGTGCCTTTGTGCAGATGTCATGCTCTAACAGGAGCTAGGTGTCTTACTATGAAACCCATGTAAATGCAAGTGTACCTTGTCCTGTAGGATGCCGATATTTGTGAAGTCACTGACACCTGTTTTGTCGCTGTGGAGAGAAAACCAACCTTGTCAGGTCTCTCATCCCATCATACGTTTAGACCCCAAATAGAGGCCAGTAAAGCCACAGGAGGTGGAGTGTTGAACATTAGCATACACATACACACCTACAGGCTGGTCAAACAGTATGACTCATGGGAGACATCCCAAGTGCAGTTAACAGTTGACAAAACACCTACTCAAATCATAGCTAGCTACAGGCCTCCCACCATGACTATTGGCACCCACTACACCTATTGGGACCTGCTGGAATTTGTCAGGATTCAATCATCTACCCTGCTCCTGGGTGGCTTCAAATACCCAACCATAGTCTGCATGACCTATGCTACTTCAACATGTATGCACATAGATTCCTCGGCTTTGTCAATGGCAATGCAGTGGATCAGCCAGTCAACACTCCTATGACAGGTGGAAATATCCTGTACCTGGTCTTACCCAACATGTGTA
>NC_056725.1:288125573-288248599 GCF_019279795.1 Protopterus annectens
GCAAACATTATAACAGTTCCTTAGGTAAAGTTATTCAGCGAGTGAAAATTGGATTATATTACATAGTAGGCTACAAAGCAGATTTACAGATTCCAGACAAAAGTTAACCAGGCTTGATACAGTGACATAGCCAGTTTGTTCCCATGTGGTGTTTGAACCTAGTTTTAAACTGCCCTAGTGAAGAAAGTAAGGTAATATCAGCTGGTAGGGAGTTCCACGATCTACCTACACAGTTTACGAAGAGAGAGTCACCAGCTGAGTTATTAGTTTTACATATCTGAATAAGGAGTCTGTAGGAGGAGCATAGCAATCCAGGATTATTATATAGGGTGACAAGATTTTTGAGTGCAGGGGTATTGTCAGGGTTATATATGATTTTATGGGCCATAACCAATTGGTTATATAGGATTAGACTGGGTAGTTCAAGCCATCCAAGCTGGATTATATTGATGCAATGATGTTCCCTAAAAGGCAGCCCAGTGGTAAATCTGGCAATGTGGTTATAACAGATTGAGAGTTTATTCAGGACAGTCTTGTTAACATTAGAGAGAAGAGGGGAAGTATACAGAAGAGTAGAGAGAAGGTGAGATCGAGCTATGGCAACTTTGGCTGGGGGGGGTTAGGAAGGCTTTTATTCTGTAAAGGGACCCTAGTTTTTATTGATGGTTTTGATCAATTGGTTGACATGTAGGTCAATTTTTAGATTATCATCTATAATGACACCTAATAGTTTAGAAGAGAGGTCAGGGGAGATTATTGTTCCATCATTTGCTTTTATTGTAAAGTTAACGCCAGTAGACCTTTGTGTATGTAAAAATAACAGCATTTTATTTTTTTTTTAGGATTTGGTATCAGACATCGTTCAGAAAGCCAGTTTTCTATTGTGTTAAAGGTGGTCTGGGTGGCTAACTGTAACTATATTGGGGTTGTGGCCGAGCAAATCAGGGTAGAGTTGTCAGCATATTGGATACAGCTGACTTTTGGGATGACAGTATTCATATTGTTGATGAAGATGGAGAATAACTGCAGTCCTAGTATAGAGCCTTGTGGTAATCCAAGGGTGTTAGGTAGTAGGTTAGAAAGTTTATTCTGCCAAGGAACAGCCTGCTGTCTACCACTTAGGTAGGATTTAAACCATTGAATGGCTTTAGGATCTAGACAGAGTGTTTGCAGGGTGTGAATTAATAGTTGGTGATCAACCATATTGAATGCCTTGGAGAGATCCAAGAAGAGGGCTGAAGAAATATGGTTATTGCTTCGATTATGGTTTAGGGTGTTGGTAAAGGCTAGTAGGGCTGAGGTAGTACTGTGGTATGAGGTCTGAAACCATGCGAGGTATCTGCCATGAGGTGGTTATGGATTAGGTGGTGCATGAACTGTCTCTGAATACAGTTTTCCATAATCTTTGCAAGAGGACAGAGTATAGCTGTAGGCCTATAGTTGGAGAATTCAGTAGTGTTACCTCCTTTATGAAGTGGGATTACATAGGATATTTTCCAGATAGTGGGAATTTTAGCTTCTTCTATGGTTTGATTGAAAACTATTGATACCAGGTAGGCAATAGCATCAGCTGATTTTTGTAGGTATTCAGCAGGAAATTGGTCAGCTGAGAGTGTGATGGGTTTTAGTTTTTTAATTAGGGTACAGATTGGCGTGGTGAGAGGTTGAAAACTAAATGAGAGTAGATTTCCAGAGGTGGCACTTTCTGGGCCAAGGGAGCTAGAAGGTAGTTGGCTGGCTAGGGCCTTAAGTCTCTTGGTAAAGAATTGGTTAAAACTATCTGAAACATCTTCTGGGGGTTTATCAGTAGTGGCAGCTGGGACAGGGTATTAGTTTGTCCAGGGTGTAGTAGATTATTCAAACCTGCCCAAAACTTCTGAGGGTTATTTTGATGTTCTGTCTGTAATTTGCAGTAGTATTGTTTTTTGTCTTGTAGTATGGATTTTTTAGTTTTGTTCCTAAATGGCCAGCATTTAATTTGATCTTGGAGGTGTTTAGTTGAACGTCATAAAGTCCAGGCTTTATTTCTATGGCTAATTTTTAGTCTAGTTTCTTTTGAAAGCCATGACTCAGTTTTTGCCTTTGTTCTCTTTGAGCGAATAGGTGCGTGTAAGTCAAGGATCTCAAGGAATTTATTGTTAAAGTACAGAACTGCTTCCTCTAAAGGGAGGAGTTTTAGAATAGACCAATTGCATGATTTTAGTTCCTGTTGGAAATTGGCTGAGTCAAAGTTTTTATTATTTCTATTATTTCTTGGTAAGGGTTGTTGGGGATTGATAGCTTTGTGCTTAATTATATATGTGAGATGGTGATCGCTTAGACTATCGGGGAGGGTACCAGAGGTGTACAGATTGAGGTGACTATTAATGAGTACCCAATCATGTATGCTTTCTTTTTGGTTGGGTTTGCCTACCCTAATAGGGGTGTTAATTATTTGCATAAATAAATGCAGGTTAATATGGGTGGTTGGGGATTCTGATGAACAGGTGGCCCAGTCTACATTAAAGTCTCCAGGAAGTAGGGTTTCTTGGGGGTAGTGACTAGATAGCCAGTGCAAGGTGTCTTCATGTGTAGCTATAGTGTTACCTTGGGGAATATACATGCAGATGACATTAATGTATTTACTTTTGTTAAGTTGCAGTTTGGTGGCTAGAATCTCTAAATTGTGAATCTGAGGTAGTTGTATTACATCTGTGGTTACATTTAACTTTGATTTATAGAGTATTGCTACCCCACCCCTCCCTTCCTAGAAGCATGGTCCAGCCTGTGCATGTTATACCCAGGAGGTAGTACTTCATTGTCTGTAGTGGTAGGTTTTAGCCAGGTCTCTGATAGACAGAGAATCTCAGGAGAGTGAACAGCAAGGAGTGCATGCAGCTCATGTACCTTGTTATTAAAATGACAGGTTAGGAGAGAATTAGATGGCCTGTAAATTGAAGGTTTGTAGCTTAGGTTACAGGTAGAGGGGGAGTATGTGTCTAAGGTGGATGGGCCAGGGTTGAGGTGTATGTCTCCACCAAGTAATAGGCTAGGTCTAAGCTTGGAGATAAGTTTCAGGAATTTATCTACAAGTTTGTGGTAGTGTTTGAGTCTAGTGCTAATTTTCCTAGAGTTGATGTGTAGGAAGTGTGAACAAGATGTTGGATATGTCCTGGTACTGTAAGTATGGTTGAAGGTGGGATGATTGACAGCTGGGGTGATAGTATGGGCCTTTGAAACTTGAAGTCCTGTGTGAGACTGATTTTCATATAAGGAAGTATGGGGCTAATAAGAGGGGTAGTAGAACGCAGTGCAACATTGTTTGATGTGTGGCTAGAGAGATAAGAAACTGTTATACCTGGAAATGAAGTACCAGAAGATAGTGTGGTTAGGTAACTGTGTTAGAAGAGAGTGGGAGGCTGCCAGATGAAAGCTGATAGGTGCTGGTGAAAAGTAGGTAGAGGGTTTGGGTGGGGAATAATTATCTCAGCAAGAAGGTGATAGAAGCTAGTAGATTGGGGAGTGGCTAATTATCTAGAAATCTAGAGGTAGTGGGGGTGGGTGAGAATTGGGGGCAGGGAGGGGGGTACAATGAGCCCAAGCATAGTGAGGGTGAATGGAGTGGGGCTATTGCAAATCCCAAGGTTTTCTAGTCTACTTTAGAGCAGTTAGGTAGGTATTATGGCACTTTTTATGCACTTAATTATGTTAGCTTTATAGGTTCAAATTATGTTAAGTTAAGCCTTTAAATCATGTCCTTTTGTAGTACAATTTTAAAGTTAGTTTGCTAGAGTTAGTACAATTTTGGTGGTGTTTTAATGGTTGAATTTCAAAAGTTAGATGGCAGGGGTAAGCTACTTTTTAGTAAGGATTAGGAATAAGCCAATTCAAAGAGGGGACAAACTATAGGTGCCTTAGACCTCAGTCAGCAAGCTTACATTTTAAACTAGTAAACTGTAATAGTAACCACCTTGGTACTTTATTATGAGCTGAGGTGACTTCTATAATTTGTTTTAAGCAGGCTAGTGTCCTTTCCTTAATCTGGGAGCACAGTGAGGGACTTAATCACAGGGAAGCTACCTAGAAATTAAAATAGAGCAGGTTAGAATGTTTGGGTGAGAGGCACATTCAGTATTTGTTGTTTACTAGACTTGTGCTATCACAGGACAGGTCAGCTGGTTTTATTTCCCATACAATGCAACCAGCCAAAATCAGTATAAAAACAGCATGGAACAGTAGGTATGCACTCTAATTAGGTTATATATGGTACCTTAGGGGCTCTGTGAAGCTGCAAGCACCATTGGCTTTTAGTTTCTGGCTTTACAAATAAAGCATGCATACCACCTCATTAGGGCAAATCTTTGACCATACAAGTGCTGTATTAAAAATATTAGGGGCTCAATCTCTTCTAACAGTAAAGCAAACCATCTACTGGGATAATTCAACACCTTTTTACACTAGGCAAACTGCAAGTATTAACTATATAGGACCTGCAAGTGTAATTTCAGCTGTAATTCAACAGGGCAGGCATGCACTAGCGCTTATACTATGATATTTAACAACTAGCACTAAAAACATTCCATGAGCATTAGTAATGTAACCAAAAGCTAGAGTTTTAACAAAGAGTTCACAGGCAAGCAGCTAGAGTTTCAACAAAGTATTCACAGGCAAGCAGTAACTAACGTTTCACTGTAACTTACACAGGACACTCAGAAACATCAGAGAATTAAGGCAGGATATAATTTTAGCTGACATTTCATTTCTAGAATAAAACATTACACAGGGCACTCAATAAGGGCACTCAATAACACTGTTACACATACCATGTGAAAGAGGATGCTGCTGACAGGCATTTGAAAATGGTGGGTTTCAGTAGGTAGATATGAAACTTCACTTGAGTTTATCAGCCCGGCTATGTACATTCTTGGACAATAAGGCCATTTGAGAGGTGTTGCTATGGCCAGTTGATTGATGATGCTGTTTAAACAGTCCAGCAACCTGGTGATATACTGGCTGGGGATCTCCTGCTTGTGTGGTATCTTTCTTACCTGAGATGTCATATCCTGGTGTGGCCATAGCCCTCACCTGTATATTTCTTGGCAGATTGATCAATTGTTTGCCTAGAGGTTTCATCCAGTCTACATAAACTTGTGTTTTTATGGCAATTTAGTTGCATATAATTGAAGATTGATGTTATGGAATAATGACAAACATTACTGTTTCAGACGTCATAACCGTCAGACAATTCCCACTAATGCAAATCCCTCATCCTACCAACTTTCTCATTATATAAGGGAAATATTTAAAACACATGCCTATCATTGTACCATTGTCCCACTTTTATTTCTGACCTTGCCCAGATGTCTTGTTGTCAGAGATTTGGAGGTATGGGTGTGGGTACAGAGTACATTCTACTGTGCAGATATGTCCATTATATGTGTAGTATATTCCACATAGCACTGTGACTTCCAGGTATGTCAGTGGCAGAGCAATAGGTGTAGCTGACATGCATAATAGCTGGCACTGCAGTTATCTGCACATGGCCCTGTCAAAGACAGCACTGTACCTAGGCCACTACAACAAGACAGCCAGGAGTAAGTGCTGACCAGACCCTGACAGTATTAACCACACATATACATAGCTCATTGACCCCTGCATATTGTGGACATGCAACATGTTTTCATGTGTAATGGGACAGCCCTGGGAATGTGTTCTCTGCTGCTATTGCCCTGCAAACATGCATGTTACTGCATTTCCATGGGAATATGGGGGGACACACCAGTCAACTGTACACATCTGCACAGACTGTGCTGATATTTGCTTTACATTTTGGTTCCATTTAGCGTACTATTGTGCCCTGTCTTGGGGACTAGAGGCATATCACTGAAGACCACAGGTCAAGTTTGAGTTTCAGACTTCTTACCCTTCAGAGCCTTACTGGGGTGAGTATGGGACCCCCACACTGACATACATGCCTGTGACCTATGACACCCCAGTTAGTTGGCCCCCCACATGTACTGCAGTGGGATTTGACACCTTGGGTACTACTGCATAGTGTGGGCAGGCCATGATTGGGCAGACATCTCCTGGTGTCCCACATGGCTGTCAGTTGCCTGCTGCTATTCCAGTAGGCCACCCCATTCCCTTGCATGCATGCAGCAATACCATTGATATGCTACCATAACATACTGATGCATTCATTTATTGTTAAGAAGACAGACTTACCTTTTGCCTGTGGCAGTTGTGTAGACGGTGCTTGAGGGCTGCCTATGTCTGACACATGCAGTAAACTTTCTATACATGGTAGGTTACAGATAGTGTGATGTGTGTGTCATCCATTTTTACTGTGTGTGTGTGGGTCAGAGAGAGTTGTCAGTCCCTGGGTGCCTACAGTGTCAATGTGTGTGCTATGCATTGCCTCTTTGCCAAGGCCTGGCCATACTGGGCACTCCTCCGTCTGCCTACAGGGGCTGGCTCAAGGGGTTCCTCCTCTGAGTCCCTCTGTGCCTGTGGGGACCTTGGCAATGGTGGGGGGCTGTGTCGCTTTCACTCATGCTGTTCCTGCTGCAGCTGTTTCTGCAGGATCATATTGTGTAGCATGGCACAAACTATGAACATGTCTGCACATGTGACTAGAGAGTACTGCAAGGCTCCACCAGATATGTGAAGGCAGTAGAATCGTGACTTGAGCATCCAGAACACACACTCTATGATTCTGGTTTGTGGGTGTGACTCATTATGGCATTCCTGAGTGGGTGTGTGCATTTCTGATGGGTGTCATCATCCATGGCTCCAGTGTATAGCCAGCATCCCCCACCAGATGGCCATATGGGATGTCCTCTCTGGCAAATCCCTGATACAGCTGTGAGGAGAGACAGATGTGGGAGTCATGATAGTTTCCAAGGCTGCCAGCACACACATTCATGATAATGCCTTGGGCATTGCACTTGACCTGGCAGTTGATGGAAGGAAACCCTTGTGGTTTATGTAGACCCTACCCTGCTCACGGTGCTTTGATGTGGATGTATGTGCAGTCTATGGCATACCCAGTACCTCTGGATATTCTGCTACATGGTGGAAATGGCACATATTGTTGGTCAACTCCTCCCAGGTGCAGGGGAAGTGAATGTGCTCACTGGCATGTCATAGCATGGCATCCAGGAACTGATGGAGTACCCTGGATGCAGATGCCTGTGAGACCCCCATGATGTCCCCAGTAGGTCTTTGGAAAGTGCTTGTGGCTAATATTCTTAAGGCTGCACACACCTTGGTATCCACTGGGATGGGTTCCTCTCTGTTGGCTCTGCATCTGAGTTGAGGCCAGCACAGCTCGATGATTTGCTGAAGTATGTCTCTGTCCACCATGTAGCACTCTACTATCTCCAGATCATATATCCCATGGTAGGTTAACCTGGGTCTGAACACTCTTCTCCTCCTCCTCAGTCTGGGGAAGTTGTCAGCATTATACTCCTCACCACTGTCAGCCTCCAGCACATACTGATGTATCAAAGCAACAGCAGCCCCTAAAATTTTGTCAGTTAAAATTCCCCCGGGTGTGTACACCAATGGTGCAAAGTTTGTGGGAAAAACCAGACTGAAAGGTGTTTGCACAGTTTATACTGTTGTGCTGCAGATGCTGCTTGTATGACTGGCTGGCTATTACACATTCCACCTGCATGCTATTTTATTTGTACTTAAGTGCCTTTATTTTGCTATTTCCTTCTTTTTTTCCCTTCCCACTTCCACCCCTTTTAAGCCCTGCGGCATACCATGCAAACTTGGTGTAAAAATATAAACAGTTCTGCTATTTCCGGTTTTTGATTATTTACTTATTTATTTATTTTTGTACACTCAGTGCATGCCATGCAAACTCATTTAGCTAAGGTAAACAATGAGAAATGGCCCTGCTGTGGATACAAACATGCTGTTCATTTCATGGAATAAGTCAATACAGCCACAGACACAACCCCTTGCTTAGCTGTGCTTAGCTAAGCTGAAATGGGAGCTGTGGAGCTCAAATGTTCTTACAGCAAGCATGACACACCACCTTTTCATGTCAGCTGCTTCTCCTGCTTTCACCACTGCCTTATAGCTCATACACGGTTAGGTGCAGCCAAAGTATGGTCTCCCATTTAGTGATTCAGTAAAATTTGCTCATTTGCATACCCCACTGTCTTATTCCCCTGGTTATACCAATACATCAAAGCCTTTCTCCTTAGAAACCAGTGTTACCTGTTATTGTTTTGATTCTGCATGCCATAGACTATAATGGCAAATTGCAGATTTCAGTTAAAATTGCCTTTTCACATTTTTTTTTTTATTTTCAGCATGATCCCATTTGTGCACCGGTGCCCTATGCTTAAACGGCCGAAATCAGCAAAAAAAGAAAAAAATTTGATTTTTATGATTTTGCAACACATTTCCATGCCAATGGCCATATATTTGGCTATTGGCATGCCTAAGGATTATAATACATGCTTTACTTTCAGCTGTTATGCCTCCATTTTGACACCGATGCTTGTCTGCTTACTGAATCACTAATTTACCTCATTTGCGTGGTTTTCACCAGCAAATGAGGCAATTAGCATTATTCAGGGGTGTCCATGCAAGAATAGTGCTGGCAGGCAAGTGCACACTCCCAACCTTGTTTACTGGATCACTCAGCAGCCATATTCCATGCAGGATCTCCTACACTATTCCTGCATGGAAAAAACTGGTTATTGACTCCCGGGGTATGACTAATATCAATCACTGGCAACACTTGCTGTTGAAATATACAGTAATAAAGTCAGTTCCCATATCTCAGATTAATACATCCTTTTCCCCACCGAACAACCACTTGAACATCAGTAAGCTGAACTGAAACATTAGAGTGGTATATATGTATAGGTTGCCGACACAGCTGGGAATGAGCAAAGTTATGAAGAGGTCATCTTAAATGTGTTTAACATTACCACAGATACAACTCTTTCCTCTTGTACATATCTAAGATCTTTAGTTAAAATATTGAATATATATGTAACGTTTATGTGTTAGAAAAATATATGCTGTTTTTATTAAACAGTTTATATTCACTAATTTAAAGTGTTTTCCTTTATTGGAAAAAAGGGCCAGTTCAGGCTATCAGGAACTTTATCTTTCTATGTTCCATATAATGTTGTCTGCAATTATATTTATCAGCTTTAGAAGAGCTTAATGGATTCAGTGTCAGTCTGTTTGGGCATATCAATGGCTTGCTTTCAATAGCAAATGTTTACATCTGCATGTTATAAACAGTCAACTGTCATACACCACATTTGGACTGAAATCACCCGAGTCCATTAACATAAAAATTTTGAAGCACTACCTGTTACTTTTCAGTGATATGGTTGTCATGACTTTTCTAATGTACTTGATATTCACCTGAGCACTTATTATTGTATGTGTTCAGCTCTTTTTTTAATCAGTTTACATTATATGCATTGTTTGATTCCAGCTTGTAAGATCTTAAACATTACATTGGTAACATGTGAAACAAGGACAAATGTTTAATAATTTCTCTGTTATGCTATTTCCAGTCTAATGTTCAGTGTTGTATTTTTCAATTTTCTGAGGAAATTGTGACCAACACTGTACGGACATTACTTTACAGAATTTTAAAGACTTAGCTGCAACTCTTTCACTTTTTGCTAATATTAAATATCAACAACAGTAAGGAAAAAAAATAGAGAAACATGTTTGAGACTAGTACATACAGGCTTTTGGGTTGGTAAACTATGTGCCACTTGAAATGGCATGACCTGTTTGAATGAGTACCAAAACATGGAGAATGAATGGCCGAATAATAGATTTACATATACTAAGTCCAAGATGTCCATTTCTTGGAATATTTCCTTTTCTCTGAGGTAGGGTGATCTCAGAGTTGGTATATACAAGTTGAGGAGGAAAAGAGATTGATCCCCACATGGAAGGGGCAGAGTGGCTCTCTAACCCTCCAAAAAAAGAAGTTTAAAAGAGAAGGGCAATGTTCAAAATTTACTCTTTAGCTGTCATTTCATTCTTTTTTTTTCATCCACAACTTTATTGGGTTTATTTGTTTCCACAACTTTACTGGCTTTTTTTTTCATCTTACCCCCACATGGCACTTTGAGTGCCAACATTTCGATAAGGGGTTGGCATTAACTGCATATAATTGTCCTTTCACCAACTCTTTTTACAACATTCTTTCATTCTCTCTCTCCAAATTAACATTGCTTGTTTATATTAGGGACTGATAAATGCTTGACCTCTTTTCATTTTCTACACTTTTGAGAGAACCATATTAAACGTAAACATCAAAGTTTCATACCACTCTACATGCAAGTATTTTTTTAACTCTATTGGTACTGTGCTTTGTACTGGCATATCTTGTTGAATACTTTATGAAATAAACAATACTTTTTCTTCTTCTTTGATCCATGCCATAAGTAAAACTTGTCAAAGGATCAATTAACTTACCCAGTTATCATATAAATTAATACATACTACTACTACTGATAATAACAATGAATAATACATACATACATATGTAAGTGCATGTAAGCATGGACTGGTATAACTGCATCTATGTGGTTGTGTGTTTCTGTGTGTGTGTGTGTGTGTGTGTGCGTGTGCGTGTGTGTGTGTGTGTGTGTGTGTGTGTGTGTGTGTGTGTGTGTGTGTGTGTGTGTGTTATCACCAACATTTTTTAGACTGTGTTGCATTTTATTAAGGAGCAATATCATCCACTCTGGATAGTACCCTAAACATTATAAATCAGCATAGTAAGCTGACATCTTGAGACCTTTGACTAATGAATAAGCGCATTGTAAGGAAAAGTTTCTGTCAGAATAATAAGGATGTGGGCCCACCTGTAATATAGCATGCATATGTAAGTAGCAGAAATGTATAATATATATTACCTGCAACAGAGAATACTAAGTCAGCCACTAGAGCCACATGGATATTTCAAGAAAGGGTCTATATGCAGAATGGTCTATTCAGTTTTTAATAGTAACAGCAAATATGACCAGTTTTAATGGATCTATATTAGATTATCGAAGTTTCAGAACTTCAAACACCATATGGTCGACACCATATGATTGAAGTACTGAAACCTCAAAAATCTAAAAAAAAAAATAAAAAACAAAAAAAAAAACAAAAGTAACTTTTTTAAGCAGGGGAGGAAGCCCCCCCTACACCCCCCACACCCCCTGCTACTTAAATATACCAACTCCGAGATTGCACTTCAACGGAGTATGGTGTGGAAAGCAAAGATTTCCCTTTGCTATGCTGTAGCTCGATCTTGGAGTTGGTATATTTAAATAGCGGGGAGTGTGGGTGGCACAGCCCCCATACATGGGGGTGCAGAACTTGCCCCCTGCTTACAGCAGTTACTTTTGTTTTTTATGTTTTTTTTGTTTTTTTTTTATTTTTGAATTTCTCTGGATTTCATGTTTTTGTTTCTTTTATCTATTACTATTTTATGAGCTAAAATGTGTTGTATAGCTACTTGTTTAAAATCCTCCCAAGAGATGTTTATCGTATCTAGCCATTTAGAAGCTATATACAGTTTCATTAGTAGGAAGATTGTTAAAAGTGTATTTGCTTGTTTTCTTTGTATGTTGGGTGGGAGAAGGTGTAATAGAGTGAATTCCCAAGATAATTTTGATGTTTGATAACCCATTTTTTTGTAATTTTACCTTGAGAGAGTTCCAGAGTTTATAGACATGTTTACAGCTCCAAAATACATGGATTAAGTCAGCTATCTAGTCCTTACAGTGTGGGCAGAAAGGTGATTTTGATGTGTTAAATCTGTGTAGGATTGCAGGTGTAAAATATGCATTATTATTTATCATGCACTGAGTGTATGCTAACTTTTTGAGGGGTATAATCTTCAGTGTTAGATTGATCGCCTGGCGTATTTGCTGATCATCTATGGATGGTTTAATTTTTCTCCAGTAGTTAGAGAAGAGGAGGGGCCGGATTCACGAAGGCTTGCACAGAGTCTAAGAGTAGTGTAAGACTCCTTGCAGCCAACATGTCTGCAGAGAGATCCAGGAACAGCCGGCAGGGGTGTGCAAGAGAGCTCCTAAAATTACTCTTGCACGGACAGGGTTAGTCTATGCAAATTACCTCATTTGCTGCTAAAAGCTATGCAAATGAGGTAAAATTGTGATCCAGGAAACATTAACCTGTCCGAGTAAGAGTAGTGTTATTTGCAGAAATGTACTTGGTTGGCAACTGAGTACCGTTCTGCAAATAGCAAAACGGAGCCATGACAGCTCCAAATAAACAATGCATCCAGTTGATGAAGCATGCCAATGGCCAAATATTTGGAAATATATTTGCATTTTTATGTGTTGCAAAATAATAAAAATCATTTTTTTCCTCGATCTCCAGTGTTTAAGCATAGCACAGTACCGCGCAAATGTGCGGCGCACTAAAAAATCAGAAAATCAAGAATTTAAAAGCCACAGATATGATTTAATTCAAAATATTAATCTGCCATGCAAGTGAATGGCAGGCTGAAAACAACATGGGTACTGAGTAGTGGTTGCTAAGTGGGGAAGCTCAGTGTGACAGATGTAACCAAGCATTAGTAGGCAATCCTATGCAAATGAGGATAAGGATAGTGAATCCCAATATTTCCTGCTATGTGAACCATGTCCCTAGAGTGTAAGAGTAGGATAAGGGGAGGAACAGAGTAGAAGATGGGTGACATCATGAGGGGGTATGTATCAAAAAGACTGTAAGCTTATTGGAGCAGAGTGGCATGTGTTTGCTGTGAGTTAGTCAGGACTAGGAGAGGTGTGTCTACAGTTGTCTAAACTGAAACCCAGAAACCGAAGGTGTACACCGTGGCTATCACTAAACTTTCTTGCAAAGCTGCTTACACTGTGTGCGCGTGTGTGCGCGCGCGTATAAACCCGTCTAAGCCTGTGTGCGTTGGTGTGTGCCCATGTAAACCTGTGTTAGGCCGACTAAGCTGGTATACATGAATGTGCACCCGCCTAAGCCTGTGTAAACCTGTGTAAGCTTCTGTGCGCTCGTGTGCGCGTGTTTGCGATTGTTTGCATGGCACTGCATCCTGTGGAAACAGAAAGGGAAAAGGAAGGAAACAAAGTAGTAGGAAGTTAACCAAGGAGAACAAGCAGAGCTGCCAGGTGAAATCAATCAGAATCAGCCAATTACACAGGCAGTACACTAGCCCAGCCCAGCCCAGCACTTAAAACTCTGCAAACAACATTCCCCCATATTTTTATCAGAAACACTGCAACACTGCAGTCAACAAAGATAAGTGAAAACTTAAAAAGCTTAAACTGAGACATAAAAATGTTAGGGGCTGCCATTGCTGTTATAAGGCGACATGTGCAAGATGCTGAGGGTGGTGCCATTGTGAATGCTGCTGAGCAACCCGCAGTGAGGAGATGGAGAAGAGTGTACAGACCCAGGGTAACCTACCAGGGGATGCATGAGCTGGAGATAGTGGAGCGCTATAGAGTGGACAGAGAGCTCCTGCAGCAAATTGTTGTGCTGTGCAGGCCATGCCTCACACACAGAACCAACAGAGGGGAACCCATCCCAGTGAAAACCAAGGTATGTGTTGGCCTAAAAATACTAGCAACAGGTACCTTCCAGAGACCAACTGGTGATATGATGGGGATTTCACAGGCATCAGCATCCAGGGTACTGCACCAATTCCTGAATGCCATGTCAGCACATGTCGGTGATCATGTATATTTCCCCAATTCCTGTGAGGTATTGGCCAGCAATATGCATCTCTTCCAGCAAATAGCGGAATACCCTGAGGTAGTGGGTACAATTGACTGCACGCACTTACACATCAAAGCACCAGCCAGTGAGCGGGGTAGGGCCTATTTCAACCGCAAGCGCTTCCATGCCATCAACTGCCAGGTCATGTACGATGCTCAGGGCATAATACTGAATGTGTGTGCTGGCTGCCCTGGAAGCTACCATGATTCCCATATCTGGCATCTGATGCAGCTGTACCAGACATTTGCCAGTGGGGACATCCCTGACGGTCACCTAGTGGGGGATGCTGGATACGCACTGGAGCCGTGGGTGATGACACCCATCAGAAATGCACACACACCTGAACAAGAACTCCATAATGAGGCACACGCACAAACACAAAATGTAATCGAGCGTGTGTTTGGGATGCTCAAGTCATAGTTCCGGTGCCTGGATACATCTGGTGGAGCCTTGCAGTACTCACCAACTACATGTACCCAAATTGTCATGGTATGGGCCATGCTACACAATATGATCCTGTGAAAACAGCTGCAGCAGGAACAGCATGGGGCAGGGCCAAACAGCCCCCCACCATTGTCAAGGCCTGCACAGGCACAGCGTGACTTGGAGGAGGAACAACCTGAGCCTTCCCCAGTAGGCAGAAGGAGGCGTGCCCAGTATGCCTTGGTCTTGGCAAAGAGGCAACGCATAGCACATACACTAGCTCAGTAGGAACCCTGGAAATGATACCTCTCTCTGACTTGCACATAAAATAAAAGGGATGCCTAACTTGACGCTACCTGTTTCCAAACATGTATAGGGAGTGTAGTATGTGCATCCGACATAGGCAGCCCTGCAGCACCACCTGAGGCATTATTGCCATGTTTTAAGCAATATAAAGCAGTGCTAAGCAGCTTTTAACAATATCTAGTATATGTAAACAAAATTGCTCGTGCAATGTTGGCCAAGGTCGGGCAAAGTTGAGCAAAGTCAGTTAAACATGCTCATAACTGCTTTACTGTTCCTTAAGCAATCTGGTCTGGCCAGCATGAAAATAAAAAGCAGTGACAGGGCTTGAATCCGGGATACTGTGCACTATAGGCACAGTACTGAACCACTAAGCCATGATAGCATTACAGTGGCACAGACACAGCAGGACAATTGTACACTAATGCAAACACAAAGCAATGCTGTATCATGCCCCTAATGAGGCAAATGGGTAACCTCACCCACACGCCTATGCAGACAGAGAACATCAGGCCAGGCGTTGTGATGTGGGTTGTGTAGGCTATGAAGTTGCAAGCTAATATATGTGACAATGGATGCTAAGATCTGTAGTACAGTAGTATGCCTCAAGCCAGTACGATAGGCAACAGTACAGACTGTAATGGTGTCCTGTGCATAGCAGTGCAGGCACAGCAAATGTGTATAAGTGTCAGTTGAATCCCACATCCAATGTACACCCACAGTAACAATCTGGTGTGCCCACAGGTAGAAATGTACAAACAATAGCTGCCCCCCTGTATGTAGAAATGTTGATAAGTCTATGCAAAGTGTCTCATGGAACCCCTGCAGGCACAGCATGATCCCTGTTGATCTATGGCACAAAGGTGAGGTCTGCTGTAAAAATACACCTTGATTTACCATACACATGTAGTATAAATGTGTATACTGTGCATGTTCACACACTCAAACAAATGTAGTGGATTTCATTCAGCAACACACTGAAAGGTCATACTGGGCATGCTCACACACTTAAAGAAATGAAGCAAATGTCAGGCAGGAACATACTGAAAGGTCATACTGGGCATGCTCACACACTTAGGCTAAATACGGATGTGATAATAAGGGATCCGTGGACAAATGTGTATAGTCATCTCTACTTACAGAAACACATTCACAAAGTGGTCTGAAAATCCTGCTATGTGTACACACAAACTGCCAAGGTCTGTGCATGTAGGTCATAGGAGGTTGCCACTACTAAGCAGTCATCAGCTCTGTCAGAGAGTACCACAACACACCTACGATGAATCTGACTAGGCACGTTCAGCAGCTAGAAAGACCAATGAAGTACCTTAACAAGAGGATTACTGGCCTCAAATAGTTGCCCCATGCAACAAGAATGAATGTAACACAAGATGTACTCTGTTGCATACTGTCTACACAGGAGATCTCTGCCCAACAGACAGGTCCAAGTCATGGTTACACTCAGATCTGTTCTGAGTCACAGCTCAATGGCACTAAATGTACAGAGCCTACTGATATTAGTAACATCCTGGCAGATAGGATCAGTGTTAACTTTACCCTCCTCTCACCCATGAAAGAGCACATGTCTATAATGGAAGACTGCAAAGTTGCTGTTATCACGGCTGCACAGGTAAACAACACTCTCCAAAGCCAGTATCACAGCAGCCATGGGACTAGATAACTTCCCAGGCTGTGTAGTATCTACTTCCCTGAAGTAAACATTAACATGGAAGGTCTATGACTACTGAAGTTTCCAGAGGACTGCAAACTAGGAGCCATCATTGTAAACACTAACGATGTGGACACCATACAAAAGGGGCTCACTGAGACAGATGGCTGTTGTCCAAGCCATGTGCCGTAGCTCAATGCCAAAAGGTGCATTATCATCACCTGTGTTAAAATCTCTGTAGCCAAGAACTATAACATAGGTGGTAGTATACCTCACACTGTAAGTGTGACAAGAGAACCTGGGTCACAGGTGGACAGTGGATATAACTGTGATAAGCACATTCCCACAGTAGTCAGGAAACTCTCTTATGTGGCACACCTCATCACAAAATGTGTCTCATGCAGAATAAAAGAGGACAGTGTTCCCCCCTACTCACCACTCACTAGAACTATAAAAGAATACAACGCCACTGTTGCTATGTACCTAACAAGACAAGTACAACAACTGGAAAGCCAGCAGCAATACCTCACAAAGAGCATTAGTGGCCTGAAATACATGCCATACACAGACCATCACAAAATGCCCCATCCGTACTCACTTGCATATCGCCTACTCAAAGGTGTTCACTGCCTAACATACAAAGCTATGTCAAACATAGAGCTGCTGGATATGATCCACGTAAAACACTCACAATTACTCTGACCTTTGGACCCAAAACCACAAGTGAAATACAAAATGAAGGGGTGTAGCTATTTACCTTATGGATATCCACACCTTCAGGTTACTGGCACAGCATGAGGCCTTGGAGACCATGCAAGTGCAACTAACATTGGGCAAAGCTGCCCATCAGATTGTAGCCTGCTACAGATCATGTACCTTGTCTCAGGAACCTCACACAGTATTCCGGAGAACAATGGCAAATATAAAGGTCCTATCAAACACCATTATATGAGGAGATTACAAATACCCAAACAGTGAGTGTGTGAATTACTCATATACAATGTCCTTTGCCCAATGTGTCCTACAGTTAAAAAACTTCAACACCCTGGAACAGCTGGCAGCATGTCCACTACAGGTGACAACATACTGGACATGATCATCACCAACATGGGGTACCAGTGTTCCACAACAGAGATAAACCCCATGCTGGGAATATCAGATCCTGAAGTAATCACACTGGACATCCACATCCCACCGCCACACCCAGTCAATGAAGCCACTGTGAAGACATCTGCAAAAGCAAACTGCACACTTCCCAAGACCAAAGTTGAAAGTTCCGAAGACCTCTTGCTAGAGGATAATGGTATGCAATCTGCAGAAACATTTACAAGTGCATCCTATGAGCATCTACAGGGATGCATGGAATGAGACATCACAAATAAAACCAAGATGCACTCCTCCAAAAATAGGACAACAAGCAGGTGTTTGTTGTCCATAAATAAGCTAGACAAGAGAAGGAGGAAATGAACACATGATAGATCCAACTTCACTAAAGGAAAGGCATCACCGATCATTATCATGAAGAAACAATGATCGCTCATAAAATAATCCAAGGATGGTTTCTAATGACAAATAGCCAAGGAATGTAAGAATAACAACCACAAAGCCTTTGGTCGCTATACCAGACATGTAGGGGTCAACTTCCAAAAATGCTGACAGCTACTGAAAAAAGGAATGAAATACACCAAACCAACTTTCATTGCCCACATCCAGGGGTACAAGCTCAGTGTAAACTCTCCCCATCACCCTCAAAAGGGCCTGGGTCCATCACAGAAGGATGCAGAGACCCAGACGTCATGGACATGCAGGTAAAGACAGCCCTCACCAAAGCTAAGAACATAGCATCAATGTGACTATATGTTGTCGCAGGCTGCGTCGTACACTAGGCCCATAAGGAACTACACACTCACCTACATTCACTGTCCAGACTCAACCGTTCCACAGGCTATGTACCCAAAGAATGGCATACACTAACAGTCATCCAGCTCCACAAAGGGTGTGCCAAAACAGAACCTGGCAACCATTGCCCAATATGTCTACTCAGCCAGGTCCACAGAGCTATTGAGCCAATTGTCATGTAACCCATACACTGAGACATTGGAGATCTCCAGACACTTTACTCTACACAACTCTGCCTTGTTCAGAAACAACAGGAGAATACCACCACAAAATAAATGTAGAACATGCACAAAATTTATTCCAAATATAAAATAAGCGCTTTCACATGCTACCAAGCACGCTTCATCAGATTTTAAAACCAACTGATTTCAAGATGTATATATACACCCATTATATCACAATTTAGTTAATTAACACATTCAATTAATCAATAAAATCATCAGAGAACCCATACACTGAGACATTGGAAATCTCCAGACACTGGACTCTATACAACTCCGCCTTGTTAAAGGCAGAGCCTGGCTCCCAAACCTAGTTGAGTTATTTAAAACAGTTATCATGAACATAGATGGAAATGAAAGTAGTCCACACAGCACACCTGGACCTCACTAAGGGCTTACTACATCATTCCCCACTCTGTCATCATGGACAAGTGTACCAGCTTGAACACTAACAGCCATGTCACAGGATGGGTGGCCAAGAGGCTCACAGATCAAACACATGTTCATAGTTGCGGGTACCATGTCCAACTCTACGCTAGTCACAAATGGCATCACATAGGTCTTGGTCCTGGGATCCCACCTGTTCAGTAGATACTGCTCAGAGGTACAGGGAAGCACGGCAGGTGTATGACTGAACAGGTTTGCAGAAGAATGGTAACTGTGGTCCATAATCAACTGTACAGCTGACACAGACATCCTCCAGAAGTGTCTTACAGAGACAGATACCTTGTGTCAAAACAATGCCCTCAAGCTGAATGGCAAAGAATGCAAAGTCATCCCCTTTGGGTAAAAAAGAGTGCACACAAATTACCACATAGGTGGTAATCCAGCATGTACGGAGAAAGTCATTATGTCCCT
The DNA here is from genome assembly GCF_019279795.1 of Protopterus annectens. NCBI lineage: Eukaryota > Metazoa > Chordata > Ceratodontiformes > Protopteridae > Protopterus > Protopterus annectens. The sequence continues at coordinate 288,144,699 of NC_056725.1, forward strand.
GGGGACACAGGTAGATAGTAAACTCACTTTTGATGATCACATGCCCAGAGTGTTAAGACATTCCTTCAGTGTAGCCCATCTAATGTCACCTTATGTAATCCACTTCGTATAGTCTGATGATGTCACCATCCTACAAATCTACCTGTGGAAAAAGAAACTTCCAGTAATGTGTATCGCGCACCATGTTAATACGTACTCCTTTAGTATCATGAAGTAGTTATGTAGGGGTTTGAATTCTCCACTGGGCAACTGTGTGTGTGTTCTCCTTGGGAAGGAGCAACCTTTTAGGAGAGTAGTGAAACACCTCAAAAGTGGTAAACTAACCTTTGTCAAGTCTGATGATGTCACCATCCTACAAATATACCTGTAGAAAAGAGAACTCCCAGTAATGTGTTTAGCACGTCGTGTTAATGTGTACTCCTCAAATATCATGAAGTTGGTAGGTAGGGGTTTGAATCCTGCACTGGACAACTGTGTGTGTGTGTTCTCCTTGGGAAAGAGCAACCTTTTAGGAGAGTAGTGAAACACCTCAAAAGTGGTAAACTAACCTTTGTCAAGTCTGATGATGTCACCATCCTACAAATATACCTGTAGAAAAGAGAACTCCCAGTAATGTGTTTAGCACGTCGTGTTAATGTGTACTCCTCAAATATCATGAAGTAGGTAGGTAGGGGTTTGAATCCTGCAGTGGACAACTGTGTGTGTGTGTTCTCCTTGGGAAAGAGCAACCTTTTAGGAGAGTAGTGAAACACCTCAAAAGTGGTAAACTAACCTTTGTCAAGTCTGATGATGTCACCATACTACAAATATACCTGTGGAAAAGACAACTCCCAGTAATGTGCATAGCATGTCGCGTTAATGCGTACTCCTCTAGTATCATGAAGTAGTTAGGTAGGAGTTGGAATCCTGCACTGGACACCTGTGTGTGTTCTCCTTGGGAAGGAGCAACCTTTCAGGAGAGTAGTGAAACACCTCAAAAGTGGTAAACTAACCTTTGTCAAGTCTGATGATGTCACCATCCTACACATATACCTGTGGAAAAGAGAACTCCCAGTAATGTGTATAGTGCGTCCTGTTAATGCATACTTCTCTAGTATCATGAAGTAGTTAGGTAGGGGTTTGAATCCTACACTTGGTGAGTGTGTGTTACACTGTTGGTCAATGTGTTGTGGGTTTTGCTTTTACTACTTTATGACATATCAGTATGCATTGCATATGTGAGCTAGCTGTGTGGCAAATACATATACGTACATGTTACCTCAATGATTGCATGTGTGGGAACCCTGCTTTCTCCAAGAACACAGCTGTCATCCTTGCCAGACTGTGCTGCTGCTTCCCAGACCTTAGGTCACATCTGTATGCTTGTGACAATCACAGCCACTGCAGTGATCCCTGGCCTAGGTCATATGTGTCACACAAAGTCATTACGGTTCCTATTGGAATGTGTGTGTGTGAGGGTCTATGGCCGAGGTATATGTCAGTCCTGTTCAAACGCAGCACAGTCTGTCAATGATGACTATTCATAACAGGTGTTGAACAACCTTTGTGGATATGCATGCAGACCCCTTATTGCTTATGTGATCCACCGAGGGATCTGAACATACCTTTGGAAATGTGATTAACAAAGGACAGATGACGCAACTCTTGGTTGCATGTACACATCGGTACCTGTTCATCATGTTGTTGGCTACTACCTATGTAGTACTGTGGGGATAATATGTTCTGTAAAGGTGGATGACTATGCTTAGTTTGGCTTATAGCTTTCCAGCATGGGTTTGACAACAGCCATATGTCTGTATGATACCCTTGTGCAGGATGTGTGTGTCATCTGGAAAATGCATTATAGGCCACAGTATACATTACCAGACATGGATAGATATATCCCTACTGTGATTGCTTGTACCTAAGAAAGCTATATGCCAAACAGGAGTGGTGTCAGAAATGGGTGCAGGTGAATATCAGTGGTTAGTGGCACAGTATAGTACCTGAAGGATCCAAATGTTGCTGTGTGTCCTACATCTGTGTGTTGGTTGTCAAGACATCATCTAACTATTGGTTATGGTCAGGCTGTGGAAGTGATGTATACTACCAGAATGCAAAACAATGACAAATTGTAACAGTATCACCCGCAGCACAGTGTCAAACCATGTCATACACACATGTGTAGTCAGGTTTCGAAATGTGCGTAGTACAATGCATACTGGCCACCAATAGAAACTATGGAGTGTTACTGTGTAATACAGAGCATGTCACCCTGGCCATGTGTCCACTATGCATGTACATGCAGACAGTGCACCTCCACCTTGTTCACAACTGTACACCTGCAAGTCTGTGCTACACACATCCCACACATACTGTCTACTCTCTAACACATGCTGCCAATACTGCACACATCAGCCAAGTGGCACGTGGCGACAATACACAATTGGAACCAGCACTGGTGTAAACAACACTACAATGACAATCATAGCATTAATGCATCATGCCTGCTCAGCTACATCTTCAAGCATATGATTACACTGTACTGCTGACAACATGCTAACATTATAGTAAATCAAAATAGCAGGACTGAGCGAAAACAAGTGTAACACTTAAAGTTCAAAGTACTTTATTATCAATAATTAATAAGATAAGCGCTTTCGCTGTGTAGCTTCATCAGGTCTTACATTCATTCTAAGATTCCACATCTTATATATACACAGGTTTTAAACAATTAATCAATCAAGTAAGTTAATTGGTATGATTATTTAAAGAAGCAGGCAGACATCAAAGACCCAGCTTAATATACACATCTGATAAAGATAAAATCATTTAAAAACAATCTCATATATAAAGTATACATAGGAAACACATATATAAAAAGTTATATATAAAAAATATATAAAAAACATATCAGTTAGTACATATATATTTGTAATTAAAATAGATATTAGTGTGAGAAAGATTCTATAGACAAGTATGCTTAATGTCTAACATATAAAATTTGATATATATGTATGTATAAATTAATATAGTGTCTTATAAAATAAAGTAACCACACTACATGTGGTAACTAAATCTATGACGTAATGACATGGTAGTGATATAAAAGACAATTAGTTTACAGAGATATAGAATACCTATTTCTAGGGGGTTTATCTAATGTTTCTACGCTGTCTTAATTTTGGCTTGATAGAGGCCCTATCATTGAGGCCTAATCCTTTATCTGATCTTAGTAGAATTATCCATTCGGTTTCCTTACTCTCTGTATATATCTTAATGTCACCCCCTCTAGATTTGGGAGTAATTACTTCAAGTACCTTGAACAAAAATCTATGTGTGTCGTCATTTAATGCTACATGCTTGGCAAGGGTATTATGTAATGTACCTTTCCTTATGTGATATTCATGTTCCCTTTTCCTATCCCTCAGTGGTCGATTTGTTTTACCAACATAGAAGGATGAACATAATTGACAATCAGCTAGGTATATCACATGAGAAGTCATGCAGTTGGCTTCAGCTCTTATATTAAAAACTTTCTGTTGATCAGGATGAAAGAATTCTGTCTTACTGTCTATGTAACAACAGAAATTACAGTGACCACAGCGTCTTGTGCATCCATTCTGTATAGATTTCCTATCAAATTTAGGATGGCATAACATTCTTTTTAAGTTGTGTTTATTCTTAAAGATAAACCTCGGTGTTTCTCCTACTATCTGTTTAATTTCTTCATCTATCTGTAATATACCCCAGTGTTTGTCTATAATCTGCTTAATCTCTATATGATCAGATGAAAAGAAGGTGGAGAATTTAGTGAAAGATTCACTCATATTTTGTTTCTCACTATAGCTAGCACTGTTGGATCCAAAGTATGGCACAGCTGAAGTGGAGCATAGATTGTACACTTCGTCTATCTTAGAATGTATTTCCTCGACTTTATATCCTCTGTTTAATAGTCTATATTTCAAATCATTTATCTCAGTGTGAAATCCCTCTTCCATTGGATTCAGTCTGGAAGCTCTAATAGCTTGTCCTTTCACAATATTTCTAAAGACAAAAGGAGGGTGCATACTGGATCTTAGAAGCAATGAGTTAACATAACATGTTTTACGATGAACTCCAGTGTTAATTAAATTATTATGTAGCCTCTCTATATATAAGTCTAGAAACTCAATTCTATCCCCTGAAAACTTCATGGTAAACTTGAGACATGGTATTAAATTGTTTGTGATTAGGTATGTGGATTCAAGTTGTTGGGGTGTCCCTTTCCAAAGAATAAAGACATCATCCACAAAACATCTGTAAAATATCACATGTTTCTCAAAGAAATTTTGTAGAAATAATGTATGTTCTTCCCAATGTGCAAGAAACATATTGGTGTAGCTGTTGGCACAAGATGTACCCATGGCTACACCATCTTTCTGTCTATAGATGTTATCCTTGAACATAAAGACATTATTTTCTAAGACTAATTCCAAAAAGTGAACTATTAAGTCAATAAGTACATTGGTATAGTCACTATGATTTTTCAGGTACTGTAATGTATAATTCAAGCCCAGTTCATTGGGAATCACTGTGAACAGTGACTGTATGTCAAATGTGACAAATAAATAGTCTTTAGTGATTGTTTTGTGTTGAATACAATCATAAAATTCTGTAAGGAATTGTTTAGTGCCTTTTAGTACTATTTTATTTTTATTTAGTACAGCCCTCAGATGTTTTTCTACAAATACTGACAGATGTTCTGTGACCCAACCTCATCCAGAAACTATTGGTCTCATGGGTGGGTTCTTATTATCCTTGTGTCCTTGAATAACTGGTATAGTAGGTGTTAGAAAATTAAGATAGTCAAATAATTCCTTGTCAATCAGTTTACTTTTGAAAATATCCTCTAGCGTATTCTTCACATATCTTATAGTTTCTATAACATCGTCTTTTGTTATTAAATCATAGAATTTGTCCTGCATCATTTCTGTCATTGCTCCGATATAATTTTGCATATCCATAACAACAATGCTGCCTCCTTTGTCAGCTGGTCTAATAACTATAGTAGGGTCTTCCTGTAATTGTTTTAGACTTACTCTTTCTTTATAAGTTAAATTAGCTCTCCTTTTACATCTTTTTTGCTCTACTCTATCTGTATAGTATACATGTAACTCATCTTCAGTTAACTTCAAATATGCCTCAACGAGTGGGTGATGGGTTGGCACAAAATCACTTAGTCTCTTAAATGTGAATGCTTCTGTTCTAGAAGTATTGCTAGTTTGGGTTTTATATAACAATTTTAGCATGACATTTATGCAAAATATTTTCAAGTCAGTGACTGTGTCTGTTAGTTTACTGTGACTTCTTGGAATAAAGTTTAGACCCTTGCTTAACAATTGAATATCTTCATAAGTTAGTGTCTTACTTGATATATTGTGCACTAATTCTTGTGCGTCCACATTTTCTTTAAAGTTTGTTTGGATGGAATGTCTCCTGAAAATTTCCTCTTCTGCCTCCCACGTCTCATAGACCTCGACCTCTGTGGGCCTTTGTCCATACGTATCGGTAGAGGAAAAACCAATTCAGCATTTGTTTTATTGCTAGATTTTTCTGTGGTTTTAACCTTTGGTCTCACTACAGCCTCAGAGTCTCGATTCATATGAGGTGTCTTGTCTTTAACTATGTGAACATTAGGATATAAATTAGTGTCTAAGTTCACACTGGGGTGTATGATGTGTATAACATCTATTGAATCTTTACAGTGGGGTTTATCAGTTACATCGATTGCTAAATTCTCTATACAAACATCATCATTTAATTCTGTAATCTCATCAGCAGAAGGTATACTCTGAACATTTAAAGTTGACATATTACTATTCCCAGCATTATTGTTTGCAGCATTTAAAGTACACATATTCTTCTTAACTTCATTACTAATATTGTCACATAAGATAACATTCTCTACATTCCTTTTATTCACATATTGTGAAATATTCATAGCATTATCATTGTTCACCATTGCATTACGTTCATTCTGTCCATGCCCTGGTCTGGGCCAAGTAAAGACATGGCTTTGTCTAAAATCATTAATGCCTCTTTTAGCTTTATTCCTTTTTTGTTGTAGTAGCTTCCTTTCAAATGCTAAAACACAGTCCAGTAAGTTCTCCAGTAGTGGTTGAACCAGAACATCAGCAAAGTCTCTATATAACATTTGTTGCTTCGCATTTATGCTTTCTATCAATTTACTTTCTTCTGGTATAAAAAAGTCTATTAAAAGTCTAAGATAATTCCGACTCACCTCTATATTAAGTCTCTGCCATTTCGCTAGCAATTTGGGGTAATCCTTTGCAAGGCTAGGCATCGTAAAAACCCTTAAGCCTCTTGGAATAATGTTTTGATCGAGGCAAAACTTAAAATGTATTCTCTGTGTTTGCAGGCGTTTCAGCTTCTTGCACATTGGGAAGAACATACATTATTTCTAAAAAATTTCTTTGAGAAACATGTGATATTTTACAGACATTTTGTGGATGATTCTTTATTCTTTGGAAAGGGACACCCCAACAACTTGAATCCACATACCTAATCATGAACAATTTAATACCATGTCTCAAGTTTACCATGAAGTTTTCAGAGGATAGAATTGAGTTTCTAGACTTATATATAGAGAGGCTACATAATAATTTAATTAACACTGGAGTTCATTGTAAAACATGTTATGTTAACTCATTGCTTCTATGATCCAGTATGCACCCTCCTTTTGTCTTTAGAAATATTGTGAAAGGACAAGCTATTAGAGCTTCCAGACTGAATCCAATGGAAGAGGGATTTCACACTGAGATAAATGATTTGAAATATAGACTATTAAACAGAGGATATAAAGTCGAGGAAATACATTCTAAGATAGACGAAGTGTACAATCTATGCTCCACTTCAGCTGTGCCATACTTTGGATCCAACAGTGCTAGCTATAGTGAGAAACAAAATATGAGTGAATCTTTCACTAAATTCTCCACCTTCTTTTCATCTGATCATATAGAGATTAAGCAGATTATAGACAAACACTGGGGTATATTACAGATAGATGAAGAAATTAAACAGATAGTAGGAGAAACACCGAGGTTTATCTCTAAGAATAAACACAACTTAAAAAGAATGTTATGCCATCCTAAATTTGATAGGAAATCTATACAGAATGGATGCACAAGACGCTGTGGTCACTGTAATTTCTGTTGTTACATAGACAGTAAGACAGAATTCTTTCATCCTGATCAACAGAAAGTTTTTAATATAAGAGCTGAAGCCAACTGCATGACTTCACATGTGATATACCTAGCTGTTTGTCAATTATGTTCATCCTTCTATGTTGGTAAAACAAATCGACCACTGAGGGATAGGATAAGGGAACATGTATATCACATAAGGAAAGGTACATTACATAATACCCTTGCCAAGCATGTAGCATTAAATGATGACACACATAGATTTTTGTTCAAGGTACTTGAAGTAATTACTCCCAACTCTAGAGGGGGGTGACATTAAGATATATACAGAGAGTAAGGAAACCAAATGGATAATTCTACTAAGATCAGATAAAGGATTAGGCCTCAATGATAGGGCCTCTATCAAGCCAAAATTAAGACAGCGTAGAAACATTAGATAAACCCCCTAGAAATAGGTATTCTATATCTCTGTAAACTAATTGTCTTTTATATCATTACCATGTCATTACGTCATAGATTTAGTTACCACATGTAGTGTGGTTACTTTATTTTATAAGACACTATATTCATTTATACATACATATATATGAAATTTTATATGTTAGACATTAAGCATACTTGTCTATAGAATCATTCTCACACTAATATCTATTTTAATTACAAATATATATGTACTAACTGATATGTTTTTTATATATATTTTTTATATATAACTTTTTTATATATGTGTTTCCTATGTATACTTTATATATGAGATTTTTTTTAAATGGTTTTATCTTTATCAGATTTGTATATTAAGCTGGGTCTTTGATGTCTGCCTGCTTCTTTAAATATTCATACCAATTAACTTACTTGATTGATTAATTGTTTAAAACCTGTGTATATATAAGATGTGGAATCTTAGAATGAATGTAAGATCTGATGAAGCTACATAGCGAACGCGCTTATCTTATTAATTATTGATAATAAAGTACTTTGAACTTTAAGTGTTACACTTGTTTTCGCTCAGTCCTGCTATTTTGATTTACTATAACTTTGATTTATACTGCTTGCACGAGCGTTTACCAGCATAGCAGCAGCCTCCATTACTTGTTTTAAACATGCTAACATTGCTTAACTGCTATAAAGATACCCTTTGCATCAGCACCATGGTAGCCTGTTCCTGCATCAATGTTACAGATGACAGGAGGTGGCACAGGTTTCATCATATGCACAGGGTGTGTTGTTGGTTTGCCAGAGGCCTACAGTGAGCCATCCAATCCACATGTATGTGTGTGTGTGTGTGTGTGTGTGTGTGTGTGTGTGTGTGTGTGTGTGTGTGTGTGTGAGGGGCAAGAATACTGAAATGGGCCAATGTTGATGTAATGTGTGTGGGTATGTGTTAGCCCTAGGTGTCTGGAGTATGTGTGTGTGTCTGCATGCACACAGTTCCACCATGTGGCTGCCATATATGGGTATTAGTGGGACAGCCACAGGCTGTACCTGTGAGGCTTCACAGATCACAGTCTCTGATCATGGATACAGTACCTGTGCCTGGCAGGGGTGCTACTGACACTATCAGGTACTAAGCCAGACTGGGTACTATCCCCAGAGGTGGATGGATGTACACTGGAACAGGTCCCTGCTGGGACTGGCCAGAGCCACGTGCACGTGGTTTTCTAGGATGATCTATGGACAGCCCACCCCCAACATTGCTGGGGCTGGTACTGGCACTACAGGAATGGCTGTGGCTTGAGTGATGTCCACGGCGACTGCCAGCTGCTGATGTTACTGGCATACGTCCACATCGATGACTCAACCGTCCCACACTGTCCTGACACATGGACATGACATTGCGGATGATATCTAATGTCTTTCCCCAACATCTATCAGAGACCTCGGTGTAATGACAGATGGCACCTGCTAGGTCATGGATACTGTCGATGACAGTGGTGTTATGTGTCCTCTGTGCCCTTAGTCCCTATCTGGTGTACCGTTCCATATATGTCTGTGCCTCAGTGACAGCCTGGAACATGCGTGACATTTTCAGACCTGTGGCACATCTGCCAGTGGCATGATGAGCAGCAGTGCTCCTATGAGAACCCCTGGACATCTGTCTATGTGGTACCCTTACAGACATCTGGGTATGGCTGCTGTGTTGGAATGCATATGCCATAGATACCACACTGTCCTGGCCAATGCCAACTGTACACTGTCCCTCAGCTATGGGCATTGGTGATGGATGTATTGGCAGTATGACTGTATGCATGGATGGGGTGGACAGCTGTGTACTGTCGATTGGTGGCCCAACGACTGACCCTGGCAAACATGCCTGTGCCTCAACACACCTATCATCAGTATCAATGTTTTGCTTGGTGACATCAGTTTCCCTGCTGCAGTGAACCAGCCCAAGGTCAGCACCTGTGAGAGGGAGACAGGAAACACACTTTACAACCTGTACATGATGTCAGCACACATGCACACTTGCACACTTGCACGCTTGCACACATGCACACATGCACACAAATGCACTCATCACTAAAACACACACACACACACACACACACACACACACACACACACACACACACACACACACACACACACACACACACACACACACACACACACACACACACACACACACACACACACACACACCACCAGCAATCCAGAACATGCTCAATAGCGGGTGAGGGTCGGGTACAGTATCGCAAGGCAAACAGTTATAACACATTTGTCAGCATGCAGGACAAGTGTTTCACAACAGCATGCAGTGCGGGTGTTGACAGCCCTTGCCATTAACACTATACATGTCTTTGATGCATGTGTGTTGTTGTTCAGTGATTGGCCTCACCATGGAATGCACTGTGTACATGGACACAACAGTGCTGTGCAGGTATTATACGCTCTGTAATGTTCTGTGCACCATCTCTCACAGGTATACATACTATGGCTGGATGTGTATCTGTGTGTCACATAGATATCCATTTCTGATTAGAGAGTCTGTGTCTTCAGCAGATAATTGTGGACACAGGATTAGCACATGCATGCTATGTATACACACAGGATGAGTGGTGCATGTTAACCTGATGGAATACCATTGCTCAACATGTCCATTGTACTGTGGTTATGGTGAGTGTAGGACATATTGTGGACATGCCAGTGCCAGACATGACATGGCATGCTACAACACAACTGCAACATTAAACATCACACAGACACAGTGTGTGTCATGTGACTTATACACTTAATAGCATTACATGACATATATGTGTCACTTTGTACAAATGGTGATTGCTATGCATATTGTGTATAGGTGCCTATGTTTGCACACACACAACACAGAGGTGCATAGCAGGTAATGCTATGTGTAGTACTGTGTTCACTGTAACTGGATGGGGTGTACTACCATGAGCCATCATCATGCAGCATCATGTGGTCACACAAGTCTTCTAATGTGTGCCACACTGGCACATACCATGCTGTACCAGAAATGCAGTACCATGGCTACATTCACCATTTCACAGCCAGTTGTTACATGGGTTTGTAAGGTGCACAATAGGGGGCATTGCCTACCATGAATGTGTAATGTGTCGAAGTGTGTCACACAGACACATGTGAGGCATCTACCCCTCAGGTGTATTATGTGTGCTGTGTGGATGAAGTGTGGGATACTGTGGTGTGACCTTACAGCGGGCGTCTGAATACGCCATGTGTAGCTTGCTAACGTATACTGCGTATGCCACTGTTGTGTATGTTGTGTGCATGTGTATTGACTCTGCCTATCCAATGTCCACATCAGTGTTGCCACAATTGTGTGGAATGCTCTGTGTATTGTATGTGCTATAGGCAGCTACCCACGTTACTGGGATGTGCATAGTCTCACAGCAAACCTGCACAGTATGCATTATGCGTATGTGTGTTACGTGTACATGGCCTACACCTCACCTATGACATGCACATTCAATTAGCTGTATTAAAGGTAGAACACACTCACCAGCATGGGTCGGCTGCCTTGCTGTCACACCAGAGGGACCTACAAGGATATGAGACACTTTGTCAGTGGCAACAACTGTTGCATTGCTGCTGTGTGTTTGCAATCATACAGTAGTACAATGGTTGACAGTCACAGGCATACAGATTGTATTCCTAATTATTATCATTGCACAACACTAGGCACCACATCGTCTAACTACACAGTACACATATCACATAAGCATGCTCTAACAATTGTGGTGACAGTAGTCTACAGCTATGCCATGTTACCTGCACGCTCCATCTCAGCTTGCTGGGTGACTCCGGCCTCCATGATGACACACGTTAGTTGTTGGGGTTGTTGTTGTCCAGGAGCCACCTGGCTCAGGAGCAGCTCCTCCACTCTGGTGAGGGAGGGATGGATGGCTACCCCCCACCTGTGGCAAGCTGCTGTCTGTGGATATCAGACGCATGCTGCCAAACATGTCTAATTAAATCACTGCAGTGATGGCATACCTGCTCATATGTCCAGTTATGCATGCTATGTCATTTACCCGATGGACAAGCTCTTGCCACAGTGCAGTCCACTCATGCTGGTCCTGGCTGGTTCGAGAGAAAAGCAGGGCATACTGCTGCACCAGGCTGGATGTTATGACCTCTTCCTCTGCCATGCTATAGGTGGGATTACAATGGTGGGACATAGCCCTGGAAGACAATGAAACAATATGTGTGAGCAAGTCATGAGGCACACATATATTTCTTATTTACAGATATCAATTAACTGCCATATATAGCAACCAATTGGCTGTCAGAAGATACACACTTTCAAAACCACATGTCAGTACTCAACCCACAACTGCCTGACAGTGCCTGGCACACTCTATATATCAAACCACGTTTTGCACAGCAACGAAATTACAACAGTATGTAATACTATACAACAGTACATGGCACACTGTATGCGACACAATGCACAACCTAGACACAGGAGGTATATGCTAATGCATCATGAAAAGTGTAATCCATTGCAATGATTGTAAAGTCCAGTGACAGTATCACTGGTATACCACACTAGTCATTCATGGCAGACCCCTGCCTAACATATGTGCACATTTGTGAATATGGGTGGCATACTGCTGTACTACACTATACATGTTGCTAGATACGCACCTATATCCTGTAACACACATATGACCAAGGCCATGGTACAGGCATACACATACACACATCAGACATACATATCAGACACATAGGTATGGCAACACAGGTGACCTTTACCTGTGTACCTTACAGCACTGTGTGCCAGTAGTTACGAGACCGTATGCCTGAAGTATGTAATCTGTGAGGACTACAGGGAACACATGGAACAGTGGTTCCAATCAATGTGGACGTACACCATACTGTGCTGTTTAGGCATACAGCCTCAGGTAGTACTACAGTTCATACAGGGGTTGGATTCGCCAGCAGTAACACTCAATAAGCATGCATGTACTGCTTTGGCCTACAATGGGCATCCCAGTCGACAACAAGGGACTATGTCAGAATGCATGGCATACTGCTTTTTCAGCCTAGCAATTGTATACACATCTTTGGTTGAGATCACAGCTAGGACACATAATACCATGACAGAAACAGTTTCCCACTAAGCTATCACACATAAACCAAACTCTGACACATTCACAAACACATTCACCATTGCACTCAGTCAAACTCACATAACAATTATTGCAACAAGTACATGTGGGTGTGTATCACTTCATAGGTAGGTAAGAGGCTATTGGCCCTAGGGCCTATAGAAGCCTAGCCATATGCTACCCTGGCCTTTGACACACAGGTCATTGTATTTCATGTGGCCCTGTCAAGCAGAGACACAGAGGTGATTGCCTGGGTGTATTCACTATATCCCATACAATCTTCATAAATATTTATGACGACTGCTAATTAGGAGCTTTGTTTGCTATGGATAGTTGGTTTGTTACAGAGTATGGGATGTCTCTGAGATAGGAATCAATCCCTCCAGCATGTGCTGTTTAATGTGGTCAGAAGGTTTTGGTTCCTAGAGCATGTAGCAAGTAGAGATTGTGATCTCTTTACATGCAGCATGTCCAACAGCTCTGTTTTTTACATAGCTTAGTATGTTAGGCAGAGGTCACCTCTGGGTAGGCAGTATGTGACACAGTGTAGTTGTGGGTTTGTGAGATAGTCTGCATAGGGCATCTGTTTGAGGCTGGTATTACTCTTTGTGAGGTATGTCTTTCTCGTTACCAGTTGCTGTGGATGTCTTGTGAGGTACATACCACATGGGGCATTGTACTCTATAATGGGCTTTATGTGTGATGAGTTGAGGGGAACACTGACCTATATTTCCCTGGATGACACACCTTTTGTGATGAGGTGTGGCAGGTAGACAGATTACATGATTAGTGTGTCACTGTGATTATCGAAGGGGAGACTACGGTCCACCTGTGTCCCATGGTCTCTTATCACACATTCAGTGTTAAGTAGACTACCACCTATGTGGTAGTTCATGGGTACGGAGTTTTTGCCAGAAGGGATGCCAATGCAGTTTCAACATTGAGCTTGAGTCCATAATATGACTATCATGCATGTGTTACTCTGTCTATATATATATATATATATATATATATATATATATATATATATATATAAACACATAAATATGAACATACATTGGTGTACATATAGAAAGCCATATAGGCACATATACGGTCCACCTTTCATGGTGGGAATATCAATTATGCAAAGGTTGTGACGTATACTGTTATGTACTAATATTGCACAGTGTTGTGCGGAATGCATTGAAGGTGTTCTTAGCACATGTAGCTTTAGCAGGCCTCACTGGCTGCAACACTGCAAACCTGACAATTCATACCCACAGCATTTAACCACACCACATGTCATATACCAGCACTGTATGCTGTCTTTTTTGCCACACATTACAACCTACATAGAAGTATGCACATAACAACCTTCAACAGCATATATATGTCCACCCTTCACAAACAGCTGCAGTATGTCCCTTGCTCTATGCACATGTACAGATGCTAATATATCTGACACACACAGATCTCTCCGTATGTGTGTGCCATACACACACAAGGTCCACACTGTTGTAAGTCCATAGACCTCACAGCTGACCTGCTGGGTCTTTCTGCAACATAAACAGGTTTCACATGTGAGCGCACAATAATATCAGAGGGTGTATATATAGCTGCAAATGCTAGATTAGCATACTAGCCTGTTACAGCTGTTGCCAATGCTAAGCTACACGTTAATATGACTATCATGCATGTGTTACTCTGTCACATCCTTGTTTATATAACTGTATGCACTATTCCCCCAAACAACCATTGTACACACTACTGTAAAGAACATAGATAACATGGATCAGATGTTTGACATTTAATGCTGAACTACATATATCATAGTCATATCCCACTGCACACACCTACACACTGATTTCTCCATGGCAGTAGTTATGCAGGACATCTGTGCATAGATACGTACCGCTGCCACATATGGATGATTCAAAGTATGTAGCGTACTCTTCAAAAACATCTACTACATGCCAGTAAATACATATCAGTTACATACCTTTACTTTGTATGGGTTTGCATTATTACGTTCTGTGTGTGTAATAATACAATTTATTTTTATATATTTTTTTATTTTTTTGTATTTTTTTTTTTTTTTTGCTGTTGCTGTGGTTGTTGCTGTTGTTGTTGCCGGTGTCTGTCTGTCTGTGTCTCTCTTTCTTGCTTTCTGGCTTTCTTGCTTGCTTTCTCGCTCTTTCTCTCTCTCTCTCTCTCTCTCTCTCTCTCTTCATGGCTGCAATGAAATGATTGCATGTGTGGACAGCAAGTACAGCCTGCTTTTAGAGGCATCTGCACATGTGCATGTGATGGCCTCTGCACCAATTGGTGGCCACCATTTGGTAATTGCATGCAGCCTGCTGTGAGGTAATTGCAGTACTCACTGTCATGGCAACCCAATGCTATAAATTGCTAGGTCAGGTAGGCGTAGGCCTTTCAGCTTTCCAAAGTGGGACCCATGCTTGTTTGCTGTGGACACCGTAGTGTAAGTCAGAAGGTTGGTATACGTCTTCTAAATGTTGCTTAGGGTGTAGCCAGTTATTTTTATGTTGTACTCAGACCTGAATGTTTTTTTTCTCAAAAAATTTTTTATTAATTATATGAATAGCAAGACAATTAAAAGATTATACATAACAAGAAGGCATAAATGAACATATAACAATTCATCTAGTGATAACAACCTTCCTGAGATTTTGATAAATTATTTAGAAATAAAACATACACCATATGTACACTATATACAAGTTAGGCAACCTGAGAGGAAAAAAAAAAAAAAAAAAAAATTAACATTAACTATTTAATATGTTTAGAACCTTTTCTAACACAACCTTTCTAATAGCTTTTTTTTTGGACTCCCACCTAAGTATCTTTGAGCATCAATAAATTTAAAAGCCATTTTCTGGAAAGTAACCCATTTTAATTTAGAACGATCAATCCAATTTTGTATTATATAAAGTTTTAGTAATGAGCAAATAAAAATGATAACATGAATATCAACTTTTGAAAGATGAATCAATGGAATATGTAGAATAGCAAATTCTCACGTCAATGTGGATTTTTGATATCCCATTTTCTGCAGTCTGACTTTCAAAGATGTCCACAATCTGTGAGAAAAATGACAATACCATAGAATATGAAGGCGGTCTGCTTGGGGATGAGAACAGCATGAACACGAAGGGGACTTATTTGGGTTAAATTTGTTTAATTTGATTGGGGTAAAGTAGGCATCATTATTAATCATTAATTGTGTGTATGCTAATTTTTAAAAGGGATAAATTCCTTAGTGTGTCTAATAGCCAGGACTTTCTGAGATTCTGACAATTGGGAATTATAATTCAACCAAACATTAGATAAAAGACAGTTGTGGTCCATCATTAAAGAATTAATTAATTTATATGAGTTTGAGAGCATTTTATCAGATGATGAAAGTATTTTGATAATCGTGTTAAGGTTTTTCAATTGTGAGTCTATGGGGACCAGACATACAAATTTGTTTTAATTATTGCTCTTAGTTGTGTAAGAATTGGTGAGTAATTCCAGTTTACTTTCAATAACTTACGCCAGTCAGATAAAGGCAAGTCAAGATATTTCAAAACATCTCCTACTTTTAGATTTGTAATTAAAGGATAGTTTGTTAAGTTCAAAAGTTTATTGTCCAATAATATATTTGGGTTTAGATGAATTGGCTGAACATGGTGCGAGATCTTTTCTAGTTTACACATTTTGAGTAAGGTTTGGAAATCTCTAATCTTTTGTTTAAATACTGTAGATATATTTTTAATAAATAAACTATCCAGAGAGATAAAGGAATAGCTTCAGGATTTAAATTATTAGAAATGACATAATTATACCATAATTTTATCCATAAAGAGTGATTTGGATAAGAAGTGTTATTGAATTTAGAGATAGTAAGAAGTTTATTGGATGAGACAATCAAATAATAGAGATAAAGATTAGGTAAACCCAAACCTCCCTTGTCCTTCGAAAATGCCAATCTAGAATAGGAAATTCTAACAGATTTAGGGAACCATATGAATTTTGCCAAAGCTTTATTTACAGACTCAAAAAAAATTTTTGAAATTATCTGATCAGATGATGAGAATTGGTAAAGAAATTTAGGCAGAATATTCATTTTAATAATGGCCACCCTTGAAAGAAATGAAAGGTTTAGATGCTTCCATCTGTCCATATCAGACAATATAGAGTTCCATAATTTATTAATATTATTTTGAAAGGAAGATTTATTATTGTGTTCTAAATTGATTCCTAAATATTTTATATTATAAGTAAACTGAAAATGATCGTCTGGAAACAAACAAAGATTTGTGTGCTAAATGATTTAAGGGAAAAATATGAGTTTTTGTAGAATTTAAAAGATAGTTGGACACCAAAGAAAAATAATCAATAGAATTCATTATTTTTCTGTAATCAGATAATGGAGTTTGAAAGTAGATTACTAAATCATCCGCAAAAGCAGAGAAATGAATATTAGTATTAAGAATTCTAGGGATGTTATGAAAAGTATTTTGAGTAATAAACAATAGCAAAGGTTCTAAGTAAATGTTGAAAAGAAAAGGGGACAATGGACAACCCTGTCTTGTTCCTTTAGTGATCTTTATCGGAGCAGAAAATTGACCATTGATGTATAGTCTAGTAAACATATTCTTGTATAAAACTTTTAAAAATTTATAAAGAATAAGGGAATATTAAAACATAACATAGTTTGAAATAGAAAGTTCCAACATACTCTGTCAAAGGCATTTGAAGCATCTATAATCAAAGCATATATAGGGTTTGGATTTTTCTTAATGAGATGAAGTATAGTCTCTAAAGATAGAGTATTATCCCAAGCATGTCTCTGAGACATAAAACCTGATTGATCTGACGAGATAATTGAGGGTAAAATCCGTTTCAATCTGTTAGCCAGAATAGATGACAGAATCTTAATATCCACGTTAATTAAAGAAATGGGTCTATAATTTACAGGGTCAGATTTATCTTTATTATTTTTTAGAATTAGAATGGTTTTGGATGTGTTCCAATGAATATCTGAGATATCATTAACTCTTATATGATTGTAAGCTTTAAATAGAAAGGGAAGAACTACCAATTTGAAAGTTTTGAAAAATTCTGGAGTAAAACCATCAGGTCCCGGAGATTTACCCAATTTAAGATTATCTATTGAATCCGAGATTTCTTGTACCGATATAGGGGTAGAAAGTAGATTTTGCTGATTATCATTAAGTTTAGGGAACTACAAAGAGTCTAAAAAGAATTTTGAGTGATTATCTTTAACAGAATTAGAAGAACCTGAATATAACTCAGTGTAAAGAGAGGTGAAAAGTTGAATAATCTCTTCATCAGTATTATATAATCTGTTGTTATAAGATAAAGATGTAATATTTGGATTTCTGAAGTTAACTTTAATAATTCTCGCTAACAATTTAGATGGAACCTGGGCCCACTCTGAATATGAAGCAAGTAGCTTTTGTTCAGCTAAGGAGAGGTTATTTTGGTGAAGCAGAATTAAATCTTTCTGACAATCAAAAATTTGTTTTTCTAAAGTAGCATCATAGTTCAGACTAAGATGATTTTCCAACGAAGAAATTCTTGATTTTAAGAATTCCTCTTTCTTAAAGTATTGTTTTTTGAATAAAGCAGCTTTACTAATAAATAAACCTCTTAATCTTGCTTTACATGCAGCCCATTGTATGTCATAAGGAATGTCTGATGATTCAAGACTATTCACCATATCATTTAGGATTTCTGAAGCTTGTTTGCAAATATCTTCATTTGACAATAAGTTATTATTTAAGGTCCACTTATTAAACATAGTTTTATTTTTGATATTGGGTTTTATGTTCAATTTTAGTGAAATTCTTGAGTGATCCGAAAAGAATCTGGGTTCTGTAGTAAAGTCCACAATATATTTTGAAATATAATCTGAAATTAGAAAGAAGTCTAATCTGGACCACGAATGATAGCACTTAGAATAATAAGTATATATATCATTCTTGTTTATATTTTTAACAGTCTTGGAGGGATCTATTAAATTATATTCTGTCATCAAATCATTTATAGCCAGAGTAGATTGAAGATTATAGGTGACAGTGGAGTGGGAACGATCAAGTACAGGGTTTATAACTGCATTCCAGTCACCACCCACTATAATATGATGATCCTTATAGGATGCAAGAATATTGTAAATTTTTAAAATGAACAAATGTTGTAAATTACATGGGCCATATAGATTTAAAATTAATAAGGGTTTGTCCAAACCAGCAATAGAAGCGGTAAATAAGCACCACCTCCCCTCATCATCAAATTTCTCATCAATAATATTCCCAATGAATTTTTGTTTAATGATTATAGCTACACCTCTGGAGTTAGATGAGTCACCTGAAGCTATAATCTTTTTGATCCATTTTTTAACTCTTTATTCCAATCAATACGTGAAATATGGGTCTCTTGAATAAAACAAATGTTAGCCTGTGATTTAAAGATCATATGAAATAATAGTGACTTTTTCGCTTTATCTTGAATGCCTCTAACATTCCAAGAATCTAAAATTATGTCAACAGGCATATTCTACAAGTATAATCATTATTGATGCTATAAAAGTGAACTCAAGGTGCAAATCCAACACAACATTAAAAGAAGAAAAAAATAAAAGAAAAACAGTCTTTAAGTATTCAAGCAAGTCATCAAATAACATTTGTTGAAAAAAGAAAAAGTTTTTAAGACCCATGAAATGTATAATAATAACCTTTATCCTAACCCTAGTGCCTACCCACCAATCCCCTGTGATAAAGGAAGAGCAGAAGAGCATGAAAAACATTGTAATTATAGATAATAATAACCTCAAGTTAGAATACAAATTACTCAAAGGAAGCCTAACATAACATAAAGTCCGAGTAATACTACTAAAAATATATACAAAATTAACTAATTTCAAGACGTCCAACATGCTTAATCCCTACTTCTAATACTAATCTAAAGCTCCTATCCTTAAATTGAAATTTATAGTGATTAAATGTATTTCCTCAAGTATTTCAAGAGAAAGAGAAACAAGTAAATAATAAATAAATCACACTCTGCTTAACTAGAACACTCTATCATCTATCAAGCTATAGATGTAACATAGCAAAACAGCATGAAAAGACAAGGCTTTTAAAGTAAACATTTTGAACATCTAATTAAATAGGAAGTAATACAATTAAAACTGAAAGATATGTAAGATAACATATATAAGTATAACAAAACCAACTGGTAACATTATAATATAAGTAAATAAGCATAGCATTACTGAACTAAAGATAATAGTCATGCACTATCTACTGAACCTTCTTTAGTACTTTAGTGATAATTTCATTAATCAACATGACCATTAGTATGATAAAAGCACTAATACCTGTAGAATGAGTATTTAGTTATAGTTCAAATAAAGCAAAAAACAACTACCAAGCAACCATATCTCAAAATGAAAAACAATTCAGTCTGGAGATGCATCTATTAACTAGATAATAATAGTACAGGAACTATTCAAAATGAAATATTATAAGCTGTAAGGTTTTAACACTAGTTAATATACATGAATAAAGTATAATTATATTATTAAATAGTAACTTAAACAGCATCATATATATTGGACTGAATGTACAACAATGTGCATACATATAATTTTAAATCTACTTTTGAATATTTTACTAATGACTCTGTTAGGTTATGTAGCCATACTATTCTTCTAAGCTATAGATGTAACATAGCAAAACAGCATGAAAAGACAAGGCTTTTAAAGTAAACATTTTGAACATCTAATTAAAACAGAAACAAGCAGGCTAAATGCAGTAAATCTAAGGGCTTAAATATATACATGTAGATTCAGCTAATCATATTAAAGATAGTTATTTCAAACCTTTCAAATAAGTAAAGGCTTTCTTAAACATAAACTACTAATCATAAATATCACATCCAGCCTCTGAGAGGAGAGAGCAGAGAATAGAAAGAACATGAAACTTTCATATGAACAGGTATACTTTGTAACATTTGTCAAATTAAACACTTCAGTATAATATAAAATATTGTATGAAAAAATATTCTGAATAGGAAAATATGTTCATTTCTTTACACATCCTTTAGAATTTTAAGATATAAAACTAACCTGTTCATTTGTTTCCAGAAACATTTTCACTCTGCTTTATGAAAGTAGCAGCTTGCTTTGAAGTCATGCAGACACACTAAAAGTCACTGAATATATTATGTGACATGAATCTGTTTAAATTTAAAAGCAACCTTCATTTATGAAGAGAAAACACTTTAAATAATAGCCAGATCTATTAAAAGTTAGTGCTATTGAATACTTGTTGAAAACAAGCAGACTTGTGTATTTGAAACTGTCCTTCTTTCCTCACAAATGATGACATCACCATCCATCTCAGAGAGACTGTAGTGTGATGTTCATGCAGAGCATCAGCTGGAACTCTGAGGGAAGATTTTCTTGCTAGAATGTTGAGATGGAATGTTTTTCCTCCAAAAATCATTTAGCTTACACAGAAGGCTGTAACTCCAAAGCTTGTAGTAAAATTAACATATTATCTATTTACACAGCAAGCATATTTGAGAGAAAGAGAAAAAGTAAATACAGGAATTTAAATGCTTCTATTAATCCACACAAATCTAACAAGCATATATCCTGTCACTGCACACTGTCACACCAAATCCATCATGTGTAAATTACATGACAAGTTCTTAAGGTAATATAATTATGTCACACCAGAATTACAAATCATGTAACACAAATACTGTCAGATTAAAGAAAAGAAAAGATCAAACCTTATTGTAGTTCTTTAACAGTAGAATATTAAGATACAGTGTCAGGAAGCTTTTAAATGTTTTAAGAAAAATGTCTTTTGCATCTTTAGGATCTGAACATACAAATCTTTTGTCATTAGCTGTGAAAGACAAGGTATTAGGATATGCCATTCGAAATCTAATCCCTCTTTTATCAAGTCAGCACAATGGGGGCTAGTTTTTGTCTATTTAATTTGATCTGTGCAGGAAGATCTTGGGAAAATGATAGTTTGTGAGACTTCCATATGAATTGTTTCTTTGTTTTAGCAGTTTCTAGGATCTGGAAAGTGTCTTGAAAGTTTAGTAACTTAGTATAAATTAACCTTGGTGTGGAAGAATCTTGCTTTGTACGCAGTGCTCTGTGTGCTCTCTCTACAATTATAGATTTTGAAGAAGCTTCACAATTTAACAGTGTTTCAAATATATTTTTAGTCACAGATAACAAGTTTTTATTGTCATAAGATTCAGGTAAACCACGAATAATGATGTTATTTCTTCGACTCCTGGCTTCCAGATCCAATATTTTAGCTTGTAAATCTGAAACAGTTTTATCTCTAGATTTAAAGTCACTTTCCAATAAGTCTGTTTTAACCTCCAAAGCTAAGATTTTATTTTCAATAGTAACAATACTATCGTTTATTTGCTTTAAAGATTTACTAAAGTCTGCAAACTGTTCTGAAAAGTTTTGTATAGCACTTTGGATTGATTTTAATGCTATTTTTAGTTCTTCTAAAAGGAAATTTGAGCCATTTAAATCTTTATTACTTACATTAAAAGTTTCTGTAGGTTGTCTAGATGATTTCAGTCTTTTGAACCTGAATCTTTTCAGGAGAGAGCATTGAAGTATATTTGGCCTTTGTAGGCTGAGTCTCCATGGAGTCAGTTTTTGTAGCCATGCCCAGAAATGGAATGCAGTTAACAGGATACCAGGAACCAGGAACAGACTGGAGCAGTAGGAGTCCCAGCAGCAGAGAGACCAAGAATGTTCTGAGGTAAAATAAATCCCAGGATAATAATTCCAGAAGAAAAAATAATCCAAATGCGTAGAAAAAGATTTATAAAATCTTTTAGTATAAAATTTGAGGAAAAAGGTTGATGTAAAGTTGTAAAAAAAACCAAAAGTTAAATAGCTGTGAGGAGCTCAGAGAGTAAGGACTAGACTAGTCGGCAGCCATCTTGGAATGTCCACTCAGACCTGAATGTTGCCTCTCCCAGTACACAGTTGACAGTGTAGAATTGTACTCACCCCTAGAAATGCTAACACAAGATACATGGGAGTATGGAGTTTCTTTACAACATCTACAATTAGCTGCCATACACATGTAGTTATTGAGATGTTTCCATTTGGCACATGAACTGTTTGGGTACATCTATATGTGGATATTAATGTACTCACTTTTGCAGTGTTTGTGCTTTTTATTTTGTTGACATTATCACAGGATGCTCATGAAACTGGACAATTCCAGTACTGAATATGCCTACCCACAGCCTTGCTGTACCTTGAACGCACTAGTATTTTGTACATTTGTGTGGGGATTGTCCTGCTATGATACTGTGTGGGGGTTGTGAAGTGCTGCTGTAACAGTATTTACTGCTAGAATGTCTGGTTCTGTTATCACAGTCATGTAATGCAATTCCACAACAACTGCTGGTATAGTTCCACATAACAGGTTTTGTGTTATGGCATTCCTACCTTTCCTTTATATTCACACATTCTGACGCATGATATATATATATATTTCAGCAACATCTTGCTGTATATCTACTGAGGCCTAGTGTTACTTCATGCAGTCTAGTGTGTCCAAGATCCGGGGTTCGAGACTGGCAGTGGTGTTTTATTTTGCTGCTGAGCAGAACAAGGCCCCTCATATGCAGGGTGACTAAGGCACTTTTAAGCAGTTGCAAGTGGGTTTGCATGGGTTTGCGTGATGCTTAGCAATAATTAGCTAAGCGCACACATGCGCACACTCATGCAAGCCCACTAACTACTGCTTAAAAGTGCTTACTCCCGTTAACCCCCGCGCTAATTTTTTGAAAGAAAAGAAAATGGGGAGATATGAAAGTGGTGAAAAAGGGGCACAAAGAGGGAAAGACGGTAGGGAAAACAGCTCGGGATGTGCAGGACGGGTGTAGGGAAGGTCAATAGCTGCCCATTTCTTTAACAGCAACAGCTGTGCATATACTAATAATTTGGATGGAATTTTGAAACCTTCCACCCCTGAGAGAGGGGTGAGGACAACAAAGTATGTTGTACTTCCAATTAAATTTCAGTTTATGTGTCCAGTGGACATGTGTGCAAAATGGGCAGCTATGTATGGGGCGTAATTCTTTTGTGGGAGCAGATTACCCCCTTTTTTTTTTCAGGTGAGAGTGGTATGTGGGGTAGAGGAAGTAGGTATATTTGGGGAGGTAGGGTGGGGAAGTAAGCAGACAAGACAAACAAGACACATACAGGGGTGGAATATGACACATGGGGTGGGTGAACATGATTTATTGGGAAGGGTGTTTGGAAATCGCAAGCCCATGAGCCCACAGATAGCAACAGTGGAACTGACATCCCCATCCATGGGCAGTCACCACTGCACCTTCACAGCCCAGAGGGTGGCTGTGCTGGGGGCTGCATAGGAGGGGCAGGCTCACCCGTCAGACACGCCGCTCTTGCCTCGAGCTGGCATAGAGGATCAGTGACTGAACGCTTGATCTCCCTGCACACCACAGCCCGGACCATTCGGAGGGTGATTGGTGGCCCTCCTTTGGCCATGCTTGGGGGGATGAGCCCCATCCCCTGCAGCGCTTCCACCCAAAGGTGGCACAGGGCCACCGGAGGAGGAGGTCCCGGGCTGGGCACCGGACATGCTGGTGCCAGGTGACATCGCCAGCTGAGGTGGGAGAGGAGGGTCCACTGGGACCGGCCTTTCCATACGTTCTATGTTTAGCAGGATTTAATGACAATATGGGTTAGTAACAGCAACAGCATTCCAAATTAGTTGTAACAGCATGCAGTAGTATTCCCATTAACCCAATACACAAGAATTCCAACAGTTGAACAGCAAGCATAACACATGCATATTTAGAACAACAGTGGACATTCCAACAGCATGCAGGGTTGATTGGTGGCAACAGGCCACCAAGATTGTGGTTTGTGAACAGGGCACATGCATCAAAGTGCATGCAGATATTTATGAACCAATAGGACATATGTCCCAACAAAGTTTTTTCAGATTACACATATCCATTTAGGTGTGGAATGGCATTATTTATGACCATAAAGTAGGGTGTAAAAAATCACTCCATTAACAACTTATATATACTTAGAACTTTACTCTACATTCCTACTGACTGCAGGTATATATCCCCTACATGTATTACATAGGCAGTGTCCATTAAATTGTGAAATGAGTTTTGATAGTTGTTTATATACCTGACCTGTATCTGACATACAAACTGTTCAAGATGCAGATGTTACTGCTACGTATTTATATATTTCATTTATATTCATATATCTACATATCTGGCTGTCTTCAGGTGACATTATCAGCTACATTTACACAGCCCCCTACATTTCTAGCAGCACACTGACATTTGTGGGGAACACAATCAGAAGCTACTCATGTGCCAGATTAACCTGTACATGCTAGCCATGAACCAACAGTTGAGGACTGTATATATGCTTAAGAGCTACTGGCATTCCCTTCATCCAGTTTATATGGACCTACACAAGTGTGGATTGACAGCACTTAATACAACTGTACTATTCCATAATGCAAGGGTACAACAGCATATCAAAGAAAGTGACACGGACACAGTCCAGGAATTATACCTTTATTACTCACTTTTATAGTGGCTCTCTCATTCATTTCATATTTTGGTGCATGCAAAATACTTTTATTCCAGACTTATACCTTTATTAATGGGTTACAACACTTTTTCACACTCTCTCACTTATTTTATATTACAATACATGCAGAGACTTTATTCAAGACTTATTATACCTTTATTAATGGGTTACAACACTCCTTTTCATGCTCTCTCACTTATTTTATATAATAATACATGCAGAATAATAACTAACCTGCCTGGTGGTGCAGCCTTAGCAGCCTATCTGCATAGGCTTGCCGACTCGCAGCATGGACACCTGCAGCTGTGAAGTAAATGAAGGGATATTGAGACATACCTATCCATTATATGGACTACAATAGCATTTCTTACATACTTCATTCCATGGCTACCTACTCATTAGTGGGGCATCTTGCATGTCACGGGCCTCCTGTATCCATCGGTTCAGTTGGTCCTGCTTCTGTCTCTTCAGGTCTGCATGGTGGTGACGGACCGGCTCACCAGTCCGAGGGATGCCTGTGGCACTGGTGAGATCATGAGCTAACTGGTTCCAAGCCTTCACTTTGTACTCTGTCCCTTGGAACTGGCCCTGCAGGAATCTTGACTCATGATGGTGAACAAAGAGCCAAACCATGTATTTTGACTCCTCGATGCCCCACCGTTGCGCTTGAAAGTGAGTACCCTCTCCAGCACTGGCCATTCTGACTGCAGATGGGAGCTACAACCAGTTATGGTGTGTATTCCCACCTATGGAGCTTAAATATGCCTCATTTCCCGCACGTATTTGTTATTGGCCATTTTTGAAAATTCTCAGCTAACAGCAAACCTTCTTAGCAATGGTTAAACTTTCATTTATAAATATATGCATGTTAACAGTGCGGGCTTATGCTAAGCTGTCATGGCTTAGTGGTTCAGTACTTTGATTATGGTGCACAGTGTCCCAGGTTCAAGCCTTGTCATTGCTTTTATTTTACTACTGTCCAGACAGGCTAAGGGGTGTGGCTGTGTTTAGGCAACTTTGCTCAACTTTGCTCTACATTGCTCCATGTTGCCCGACGTTGCCCTACGGTGCGCTGGTTAGCAAGGTGCGCAGCTCAGCACAAACCTATTGTGCTATGTAAAGCACTGCTTAGCTATGGGCAACTATATTGCACTATGTAAAGCGCTGCTTAGCTATGGGCTACTATATTGCGCTGGGTACAATGCTGCTTAGCTATGGGCAATTATATGTCAATATCCTTAATGCTGCTCACCTTCTTATATTTATATATATATATACATTTTGTTCACTAATACATTGGCCATTTCAATGCTTTTTACTAAAATGTCATTCATATATGTCAGGAATTAGTTTATATACTAATTTAAAACATAAAATAGAAAGGGGAGTGGTGGGACTAGAACCGAGAATGCCTCCTCTTTGTGCAAAGGCTCTACCACTACGCTATTGCTATTTAGCTTAATTTGTATAAATATTTCTTATTATGCTCTTCAATGTTGAAATTGCTAACTGTAGCTAAGCAATGGGCACACCTGTGCACACACGCGCAAATACGGGCAGCTATATGGTGAATAATAAATAAAAAAATATTTTACTTTTTATTTCATTTGAACAGGGCTTTTTAATGTGGGGGAGTGTAGTGTTGGGGGTATACACATTTGAGTGGACTTGTTCATATCTGCTGACATTTGCAGAGTTAGGCACTTGCAGGGCCATGGATATTTGGACTGCTCGGCAGTCTGACATGCCCCCTGCACTCCTACATGCTCCGTGTTAGCCTGGGAGTTGAGTCAGCACACCCTCATGCATATGCATGACACGCTGACGTCTAACTCTTAGACGGCAGTCTACGAGTAGGACTTTGTTCGTCCTTCACGGAGGATTACTGAATCCCTCCGAGGTCTTTCTGGTATTTGATTTCATTTATCATTTTATATGAATTTGTAATAGTTTTCTTTGTTATGATAATAGTTTTCCAAAACCTGCTACAAGTTTCTATGTCACTGTTGGTCATAGTAGTATTTTGGAGGGAACTGGAACATAGTACTTTGATTTGTCTTAGGATTATTATGTGTGATTTAGGGAGGTTTAAGTTGGTCCTCATTTCTTGTATTGAGCAGTTACGGTAAGGATAAATATCTTGGATTGTTTTATCTTTCAGTCTGGGAAAAGGGACTAAATCCAGCATCATATTGTTTATTTTTAAATTTGAGTTTTTATGAAGGGGTTGCAGTATTGTCATGGCTTGTCCAAGGTTCAAGAATTGAAAGAGTTTTTGCACTAAGTTGATAGAATGTTTTAAGGGCTCTATAATGTTATAAGGTTGTATTTCTTTCTGATTCAGAAATGGAAGTGCTTTGTGATTGAAACCTAGAGCTTTAATATATCTATAATAGATTGTCATCCAAAGAGGAGACCACTTTTCCATTGATGGGTTATGTTCAGCTATTCTTAATATTCTGTTAGTGTTAGTGATCGAGTAGTACATTTTTAAAATCTGGTAAATTTAGTCCTCCTTTGTTTTTGGGGAGTGTTAATTTTGGATAGGAGATTCTGTTTTTTGGGTTCCCATATAAATTTTGCTAGGAAGGTATGAATTTGTTTGAAGAATTTATTATGTATTATTGTCTGTGATGTCATGAATATAATCATTAGTCTAGGTAAGATGTTCATTTTGATTATTGATAATTTGGCCAAGAATGGTAGTTTTAGGTTGTTCCATCTTTTACAGCCTTGCATTATGTTTTGCCATTTAAGGTTTACATTGTGTTGGTAGAAATCTTTGTTATTCTGGAAAAAGGTGATCCCCAAATATTCTTCAGTCCTTGTTAAAAAAACAGCTCACCTTTTGCTATAACAAAATTGCTAAATTCGCCACCGCTCATAGGTCTTCCACTCACCACTGTCTCTTCCCTCCATAAACTAAAATGGTTAGAACTTCCCAACTATCTTACACTCAACTAACTCTAGCCCACAAGCTTATTCTAAACCCCTCCAACTGTCCCTCCCTTTCCTCTGCCCTTAAAATACACCTACCAAACAGAGTTCTAAGGTCTAATAATCAAAATCTACTTGAAGTGCACAAACCTACTCACCCCCCAGGCAAAAACCTTCTTTCCTTCAGCCTTGCTCGCCTCTGGAACTCTCTACCACCAAACATCCGCATTACCTCTAACCACTCTACCTTCAAGAAGTCACTTTTCTTACACCTAGCATCTCAATGGGAATGCTCTTGCACCCACCCCACATAACCAACTCTACTAAATGCCCTGTAATACCATAACCTACTTTATTCATCTACTATGTTTGTTCATTAATCTGCATTTATGTTTTGCTTTTGTTCCTTTGATAGCATGTACCAAGGCTGTTACTGTCAAATGTTAATGTACATTTATGTTTTTGCTTATGTTCTTTTACTAGCATGTATCTAGATATTACTGTCAAATGTTAATGTACATTTATTTCTTTTTTGGAGCTTTTCTCCCCAGGACTCCATTGAAAACGGGTTCTTCAAGGCCCAATGGACTATCCTGGTAAACCAACTGCAATAAAATAATAAAAAAAAAAAATAAATAGTTTCTTCTTTTATTTTTATTGTGTTTAATAATGGTATTAGTGAGATGAGTTTGGGTGTTTTTATGGGGAAAATATTAGTTTTATTGAGGTTTAGTTTGTAGTTAGACATAGTCGAGAAATGTTCGATTGCAGCTATTATTTTGTTTATATTTGAATCTGGTGTAGTGCAGTATATGTTCAGATCATCTGCAAATGCAGTGAGGTATATTTTGAAGTTTTGTGTTGATAGAGGTTTGTGGTATGTGTTTTGTTTAATGTATAGAAAGAGTGGTTCTAGGTTTAGGTTAAACAGGAAGGGTGATAATGGACATCCTTGTCTTGTTCCATTTTTTATTAGAATCCTATTTGACCAAGTTTTATTTATATATAGAGATGTGTAAGGGTTGCTATAGAGAGTTTGGATGATCTGAATGAAGTTATTGGGTATATTAAAGTAGGGTTGTGTTTGGAGTAAGAATTCTAGGTTAACCCTATCAAATGCCTTGTGGGCATCCACTTCCATTGTGTAGATGTTGATGTATCGGTTAGCTTAAGATATTAGTGCATCTAATGTTAATGTATTGCCACTAGTCTGTCTATGTGGCATAAAACCGGATTGTTCTGGGGAGATGATTTTCTCTATCAGATTTTTCATTCTGTTTGCAAGTATAGAGGTAAATATTTTAGTATCTATATTTAAGAGGGAGATGGGTCTGTAGCTGTTGGGGTTTTTGGGGTCTGTGTGTTCTTTTAATATAAAGATGGTTTTAGAGGCATTAAAGTTGATATCATTTATTTTACAGTTTATTATGTAATTCAGTGTATAGTATAGTAGTTTGGCTATCAAGGTGGAAAATGCTTTGTAAAATTATGATGTGAGTCCATCGGGACCCAGAGCCCTATGCGCTTTTAAGTGTTTGTTGTAATAATTTCACTGATGGATATCGGTTCAGTTTTTTTGTTGGTCTAAATTTAGTTTAGGGAATTTCAGTTTTTGAAGGAAAAGAGTTCTATCTTCCTTTGAGGTTTGTAGTATTTGTGCTCCATATGCATGAGAATATATTTGTTCAAATGTTTTAATAATGTCTTCATTTTTTATGTAGTTTTTGTCTCTGTAGTTTATTTCTGATATATTGGAGGCATTTTTGTGTTGGGAGATAATTCTGGCCAGAGCTCTAGATGGTATTTGAGCTTATTCTGCATAAGTGGCTAACATTCTGGCTTCATAAAAAGATAGGTTCCTGGTTTCTAACATATATAGAACCCTTTGCAGTTTTAAAAGTTCTGCTTCTGTTTGGTTCTTGTGGTTATTTATTAGTTCTTTTTCAAGATGCTCTGTTTTCCCTTTCAGTGTATGCTCCTCTTTCAGTTTTATTTTTATAGTATGCTGCTTTTTTGATAAACAGTCCTCTAATTTGTGCTTTGGTTGCAGCCCATTCTATGTCAGTTGGTACTTGGGAGTTAGTGATATTTGTAAGAGCTATTTTTAGTATTGCTTCTGTTTCTTTTATTACATCCATTTTGGAAAGTAAATTAGGGTTTAATGACCAATTATGACCCCTATTCTCTAAATATATCTTGTTGTCCCAGTTAATGTTCAGTGTGATTTTGGAGTGATCTGAAAAGAACCTGGTATGTATAGTTATTGTTGGGTCCATGTTAATGAATATGTCAGAGATTAAGAAGAAGGCTATCCTTGACCACATTTTGTGGCATTGCAAATAGAATGTGAATTTCCCTGTTTTATCTTCACTGTTCCCATATTTAAAAGGGTCATATAGTTTGAAATCTTGTTTGAGTTCATTAAGGGCTAATGTGGCTTGTTTATTATGTGATTTGGTTAGATTAGATTTATCCTTTTCTGGGTTTTGATATGTGTTTCAGTCACCTTCAACCCTAGGTAGTGATCTTTAAATTAGTTTAAGGTTGGGTATAATGACATAAAAAAGTGTTGTTGGTTATTACAAGGTGCGTAAACATTAAGTACCATTATAGGTTTTGGTATTGTAGGACTAGTAAATGTTACGTAACACCATCTTCCCTCCTTGTCAGCTTTGGTTTTAAGTATTTTTTTCTTAAATTGTGTTTTAATTATTATGGCCACTCCAGCACTGTTTGTTTTTCTCTCTGAAGCTATGATTTGACTTATCCATTTCTTTCTGCTAATTTCTGCCCATTGCTCTGCAGTCAAGTGTGTTTCTTGTATTAGTATGAGGTTGGCTGTGGTTTTTAATGTAAGGTGTAAGAATAGTTTTCTTTTCTTCTTGTTTTGGAGCCCTTTAACATTCCATGATTATATTTCCCACATTTATTCATTAGGTGTATTCCTTAGATATATCATGTATATTAGTTTTGTTTTGTTATCTTTGTATGTGTTACTGTGTGATGGTTTAGGAAAGTATCTATTTATCCTCGTCCCTACTCTGTGCCTAACCACTATATCCCTGGACCAGGAATAATCAGGGGGGGAGGATGAAGGTCCGTTATATGGTTTACCTTTACGTCTAATCTTGAAATGTGTTTTCTTTTTAGATATAGATTTAACCCATATTATCCCCCCGTGTTACTATATACAATGCAGGCAAAGCTGAACATAATAGTTCCCTCAACAAACACTGCTACCTCATGTCCCTAGCCTCTTCCAACATACTATTTATACAATTATGGTATTGCATTTAAGGTACAGCATGTATTGTTTTTGTCTTGTGACTAATTCTTTCTAATAGTATTTTTTAAAACAGCATATTAATATACATTCCTCAGTAAATTATAGCAATATATGTACCATAGTAATATTGTTAAACAATCAGTCTTGTCATTTTTACATTTTTCTTTCATTTGATTTCTTTTCCTCCCTTTATTTATTTAGATTTCGGCCTTCTTTGGTGTGTGTAATGTTTTTCTATATCAATCTATGTGGGTTATAGTTAGCATATTAAGGCTATATTTACATTATCCCAAGATTGTTAGGTTATTTTACTATTTTCCTGAGATTACTTTTCTCCAGGATCTTTTAACACATTTCTAGTATTTACATAAAACATTTAACATTTTTTTTCCTTTTTTTCCCCCCAATGTTAATCTATGAGCTAGCGTGTTTCTGACAGTTTATTTCTTGCCTATTATTTAAGGCTGGATTTTCATTCACCTTCACAGTACTGGATGTACTGCTTTAGTGAATGGTTCAGTTCAACAGTACCTTATTTCTTTAAGGTTTTGCTTGCAGGTTGGGTGACATATATGGTGCAGCTTTCTTCTTTTAGCTGGTGCAGATCAATTTTCGTTTTTCAGGCAGTAAAATCTTTTGGAGCTTGCTGCGATCCATTTTATCTGACTGTTCTTCTTAATGGAGCCCTCAAAATCATAGGGGGACCGATTGTGCCGACCAATGTCCCAGGAGGAGGTTCCTTCATATATTCGCGCATCGGAAACGGCAGTTGAATTTTGGTTCCTAACCAGGCTGTACTTCCTTTTCCTGTGTTCCTCATGGCTCACGTCATGGATTTAAGGACCTAGACATCAAGGGGAAGCTTTCAGAGTTGGATCTCAGCTAGAGTGCTCATGAATGGGGTTGTTTCTTCACCCAAGAGTCATTTATCATTTTTTGTGGATTTCTTTCGTTTCTAAAGGTGGAAATTGCTTGAAAAAGGCCAGGAATGTCTCTTTTGCCTCTTTGGGGTTAGCGACCATGTATTTAACTTTTTTGATGTAGAAGATTAACTGATTTGGATATTTCATCTGGAATTTTTTTTTTTCCTATTAGGAACCTGCAGTATGGAGATAGTAGTTGTCTAGCTTGTCTTATTTGTCTTGGGAGGTCTTGAGCAAAGGAGATTTTATTATTATTCCAGGTGAGTGTGTCATTTTTCTTTGCTGCCAGTATGATTTTATTTACATCTTGATAATTTAATATTTTAATATAGACAGGTCTTGGTTTCAGTGGTGATTGCATTTCCCTCAGGGCTCTGTGGGCTCTCTTTATTGTTATTTGCTGTATTTCTTCAGGTTCCTCTAGCAGGGAATTTATTATTTGCTTGATTGTTGGTATTAGATTATTATGAGGTACAGTTTCAGGTATTCCTCTGATGATAATATTGTTCCTTCCAGATCTTGCTTCTAGGTCTGTTATTTTTGCTTGTAAGTTTTGTATTTCTTTTTCATGGGCATCAGTTCTTTGAGAAATGGAGTCTATTTTTATTTCATTTTCTGTTATTTTTGACTCAGATTTTTCCATTCTGGATATTATTTGGCTGAATGAGTCACCAAAGGTTTGAAATTGTAATGATAAGTCCTTTATTGCTTGCTGAATAGGTAATAAGGCAGTTTTTATGTCTTCCAGACTAGCTGGCAGGTCTGTCTTGGATTTATTTGTAGTTTTAGAGTTGTCAGTTTGTTTAGTTTTCTTTTGTCTTTTTGAAGTTGTGTCTTTCTCAGGTGATGCTAGTACTGAGAATTTGGTCTTAGTTATTTTTGTTTCCATATTATTTTCCTCTTTTGACATCTTGCTGTATAGTGTTTTACCAATCTTGTAGTCAGATGCAGGGCCTTAGTAGCACATGGCTTAAGCTGTTATTCAAAAATCTTAGTTAATCCTGCTGTTTCTGAGCTGAATCTGTCACTTTTTCTTCCTCTTTTGTTTGCTGGATGATATTAGCAGTAAATATCTACAGTTATTTCTGTATTATTAATTCTGAGTTGCCTTCTGGGTTTGTTTTAATTCAGGATATATCAGAGAGCTAGGTGATAGCAGTGTTCACAGAACAGTGGCCATTTTGAACTCCCTACATCCCATAACATTGTTGAAACATGAAGTCTATATATAATTGAAAGTTTGGAAGAACAGTATTATGCATGCTTGCTTTGTATACTGTGCGGTCCCTATTACATAATGATTAGCCCTACAGTTATGACAAATTGCATGGCTCAGAAACAAAATGCTGAGCCTTCAGTATCACTGTAATGCATAAGGTATTTCTATGACTGTGCAAGCATGACATATGTACTCTGCACGCATCTGCTACTTATGTATTCTTCCAATGAAACAATTGTACCGTGCATAAGACAAGCACTGTGAGGTATAAAAGTCTCCCTGGTGTCTACTAGTACATTCCTGTTACCTCAAATCTTATCTCCCAATGAAAATTGTTTTGCTTTGCTGCAGCAGGCATACTGTCACTCCTGCTTTCAAATTTTACATTAAAGGATCCATTTTCGAAGTTATATAGTCAATGATATTCTGGGACTTTATATTTGACCAGATTTCTCTTTTGCCATAGCTTTGCTTTTCTATACAGTTTCAAATGTTCTGCCATAAGTCAGTTTAAGGCCTGGGGCAACAGCTAGAAACTGATCAGTATGTCAGTATTCTTCTCTCTCTCTTCTCTATCTCACTTTCCCTCCTCAGTACAGTGCAGTTTTATTTCCACTTAAACATTATTTATAGATCCTTTAAAAGCTCATAGCTTTGAATAAGATGTGAAGTAAAAGACCTTGCAATAAATAATTTCCTGGCTCACAAGGCTGTTGTACATAAAATGTACTTAACCATATGACAGCACTGCACTGGCTGGAGAATATGACAGAGAAACTGTCCAAGGTACTGAAAACCACCATTTACAGCATGACAAGAGATGATTATATGCCTTTGGAATTGCATATTGTACTGGATCTCACTTCAGTATGATACATTACATTGTTTGTTTCTATAATAATGCATTTTAGTTTTGTATAGAATCCATTGGGGTAAGCCATCAGTCAATGAATACAGAACACAATTATGTGCTGTAAGTTGTGTACATCTTTCAAAAAGCTTTATTTAAAATATTTCAAGATTATTTTGTCCTGTTTGCATAAGCTACCATTCATAGGAGCTGGCGGCT
Organism: Protopterus annectens; assembly: GCF_019279795.1. NCBI lineage: Eukaryota > Metazoa > Chordata > Ceratodontiformes > Protopteridae > Protopterus > Protopterus annectens. The sequence goes on from NC_056725.1 coordinate 288,179,575, forward strand.
GTATATAAAATCCATTTTAATTGCTTAATTGTAATTAATAATCACTTAAATATCTGCAGCGGTATGTGATTTCTTATTATAGTTACAATGTTATAATGTCACTCAGATGTACTATTCAGATAAATGGGCAAATTACACTATCAGAACAGAACTCTTTTTATGACACTGAATAGATAGATTACTTTTTATGTAAATCAGAGACATGTAAAAATTTGATAGGGTGCTAAATGTTAGCCATTTGAAGCTACAGAACTGCATACTCTGCAAGTGTTTCAAAGCACAGTAAAACTAACACTTGCTGTTTATTTCTGTTTCCCAAAGGAAAGGCTTCCATGCAATAATTACTCACATATATCCCATAGGCATAGCATGCAGCATGACCCCAGCAATTCTTCTAAATATCTTTGCTCTTGAGAGCAAATTAAGGGAGAATAATATATATGTGAAATGTTATAATAAGTTAAGCCACTAAGACCTAACCAAATTGCCAGCTCATTAAAACAAATTGTGTGTATAGTTTCAGAAGAGTAAATTGCCTCTCTCCTGTATCTTTTCATAATATTTTAAATAATCTGAATGAAGCATTATGATAATTGTCCAAACAGTAAACATTGTTATGATCCTTAAAGAGCAGGCTATAGCTGCAGATCATTAGAATGTATTAATTTCCCTGTAAATGCTATAGGTAAGCTTATAAGGGAATTCCCATTCCATTCCATTACTTGTCTATGAAAAGGAAATGATTTCTGATCTTATCAACAGTAAAGGTGGTAAAGGAATGAATGTTTTTTGTTGTTATTATTATTATAATTACTAAATTATCCCATTATGCTCTTTCCCTTTCTTAATGCATGTCCCCTTTGTTATGAGCATGTATAAATGCAGTCAGAAAACTGCAATAATTTAATGAGGTGGTGCAACAATAGGATGCAATGTATAAGCATATATAATGCATTTTTATGGCTGTAAAGTCAGTAGTCATGTAAAATTGCTCAGGACTTAATTTTGTGTTAATTTTTATTTTCTTCATACTTGTGTATGAAATATCTAATGCATTTTTTTAGTTATGTATTTGCATTTTAATAGCCAAAACAAAATTTTTACTATTGGGCATTTTATTATATAGTCAGGCAAAGTTGCAAATGCCACAGATCCTTCACTGCAAGTATAAAAACAAACAACAAACCTGGTAATGGCCTCATTGCTATAGTAAATGCTATCAATGAAAAAAATTGAAAGTTAAAGCTGAAGCTCAACAAAGTAAAATAAAATGCAAAGCGAGCTGCTGTAATGAGATATGACTAAGATCGATAGCAACGTAGAACACGTACTATTGAAGCCATGCAAATGCATACCTCAAAAATTTATAAAGAAGTACACCTACACGTTATCATAGCTAAGCATTAATGTCAGCATAGCTGTATTATTTGATATATATATATATATATATATATATATATATATATATATATATATATATATATCCAAACAATTAGTCTGGAATAAACATTTCATACAGTAAGTATGATGTTAGGGGATATTAATGACAAATCTGTAAGTAAACTTGGTGTGTCTCACTAAGAAAAATGTTTATATATAATTAGGCCCAATATATATGGCATCCATAAAGGGTACAAAGATTCAAACCTTTAATAAATATTGTGTCACACTGAATTGTTATCACAGAGGATTTTACAATATTTGATAATAAGGTATATGAATTAGTTTACTACAAACCTTTTCAACAATGACGTAGATCAAAACAGGATGGGAAAATGCAATACACACATACACTCATGCAGACAAAATAACAAGCAAGCTCCACAGTGACACTAAACAAAGACAAAAATTAAACCCAAATCCCTAGATCATGAACCACTGAGCTACTATGCTACACAGCAATGGGATGTACTGGGTTACTTTGCAGATGTTTCCTAAAATAAACATTCCAAGCATATAATAATAGCTTCACTGTGCAAATACAACATGATTCATTTTATATTTGTTGTTTTTAATTTAATGATAGAATAATAATACACTAGCTGTCTGCTTGAGAAATTTAGAAATGTACTTCCCAGTTTGCTGAGAGAATCCTAATACATTTGGTATGTAAAGTGAAATGTAGCATGACCTGACTGTGCTACGTACGTACTTCTAAGATAATACTATCTCAGTTACAGAACATCATAAAATTGCATGCTGTATTAGTGGAGTTGTCCCTGCAAGAAGTAATTAATAGTAAGGAATAATCACAGCTGGTAGACATCTTGAAAATGCACAGATGGACTATTGTCTCATATGAATGGCTCAAATTCATGTGTTCATTCAACATTTCGCATATTTTAATAGCTTAATGCTATATTTGTTCATAAGAAAATAATTTTGTCATCAATTCAGAATACAATAAGTGTATTAAATGATAGGGTCTATATTAAATCAGTGAACTGTTAAAATAGTGAACGCTGATTTATCAACCCTTTAAAAGTGAAAGCTTGAAATCCTGAAGACACAGAACAGTGATTTCTTTTTTCCCAGGGAAAAAAAAAATCACTGGGCCATTTTTGGGAGTTTGCCATTTCCTCCACTGTGGTGTGATCTTGGAGTTGGTATATTTAAGTATGGGGGGTGTGGGGGGCACAGCCCTGCACATCGGAGGGTGTGGGGTGCAAAGCCCCCCCCACTTTATTTAGTGTTTTGAAGTGGGTTTTTTGTTTTCTTTGTTTTTTTTTTTTTTTTGTGGAACAGAGATTTTTTTTTTCCCCTGGGAAAAAAATTGCTGTTCCATATCTTCAGGATTTCAATCTTTCTCTTTTACAGGGTTGATAAATCAGCATTCGCTATTTTAAGCATTCACTGATTTAACATACACCCAAATTATATGTATGTAGCCTTAATGATGCATTTATTTCATGGGATGGTAATAAAAAATATATGATTATTTTAAGTATTTATACTAAACTTTTATTTTTCATGTTTTTTATCACTTTTCTTCTGATTCAATTATTTTTTAGATGTTACCAAAGTTAAAGATTTTATGTTTTCAGAACAATTATTTATTGGGATTCCTATACAGAGTTTTAAGATGAAATTATTTGATTATCAGTAGCGCAAAGGAAAAAAAAGCTGGAAGGAATAATGCTGAATGCTGTTTCGCATTGAAAATCATTGCTGGTGTAATTTCTAAGTGTGTGCCAGCAATGATTCACTTGTTTTGGGAGATTTCTCCATTCTTTGAGTTGTTGCGACTGTGACTTTGGTATATATTAGTCAAGATATGTGGGGGTGCTTTCTCCCCACATGAGATGGGTGCAGGGGGGTTGTCCTCTTGTAAAAAACAATTCATATTCATTTTTCACCTTCCTATGTTTTGGTCATTTTTTTTATCCTCTTTGCTCATCAGCTTTTAGGAACTTAGCATTAATCATAAACCTGTATTTTGTAATGCATACTTAACATTTCAACAGTAGCCACCTGTTCAAATGAAAAAATAACAGTGTTAAAAGGAAAATGGTGAGACTGTCAATTATTTTAAATGGCAGTCTAATCAGGAAACATATGCTGGGATTCATTAAAAAGCATGTAGGTTTCATATGAAGCCGGTATGATTATACCATGTTAGCACAATGAGCAGCAGTATTCACTGAATATGTATGCTGCACATCACACTCACATGATTCCAAGTGCCATTTCATGGCCAGCAGTAGTGTTAGTTTCCAAGAAATAGTGCTAGAAATCATGAGCATGCAATGTAAACAAAAGTCTTTGTATGTAGGCAAATGTATTATGTGAGCACACATGGACAGCCTATATGAACTAAGGGCAGGTGGATTACACAGCAGATAGCTGGCTGACAACATAGTCGCCTACCTGCACATTCACAGTCATACAGATACAATTGAGTCTAAAGAGTAATGGCTAGATTTGAACATGAGATCACAATGTACATAACACTGCCTGAATTCCACATGCAACACAAACTGTTTTACAGTTGTGACAGTGCAGCTTTAAATGGATGACAACACCATTCTTTCTTGTTGTTTTTCCAAAATTATATGAAAGAAGTGCACAGGAACACTAGAGAACTACACATACGACATCCATTAGAAGCCTTCTCTATACAGCAGGACAGACAAAAACACAGATGCACATTTGTCAATTCATTGCTGGATTAGACTTCTTTCCTCTCTACTTATGCAGTCTAGAAAACACAGTATCAACAGCCAGTGTCACAGGATAATTCATGCAAAGACTGTGATATAGTTAATTTTTGATAGGATGATATAAGCATTTTGTTTCCAAAACTGCTTATTGCCTGGAGGTAATACCAATGTATAGGGTAATCCTCTGTCAGAGAAAATATGTCCACTAAGTGGAAGTTTACATAAGGAGTGTTGTCATGGACACAATGGTATATGACAGTACAAATAGTCACATTACTTAACCAGTGTTGGGTTTGAAGCAATAAGAATTAGCCACAATTGACACAGGAGAAGTCTACTTTGTAAAGGTATAGTGTGCACTTTCACATTATGACCTCATCAGTGTGATGCAAAGAAGATATTTGTGATAAAAATGTGATAAGGGGATGGGGGCATCCTCTCCCATGTTAAAATCTTCCCCTGGCTGGAAGTTGATACAGCACATCTGTTCTGGAAGTTATACTTACCTGATACTGAAGCCATACACAGGTTCCCCAGTGTGCAATTTGAACCTCCTCGCTATCTAGTTATACAATGCAGAGATCATTGTATTAGCCGCAAGCACCACAGAACAAGCATGACTCTTAAAAGGGTAGAGAGCACATTTTTCGCAGTATAACCTCATTAGTGTGTTGCACAGAAGTTTGTGACAAAAGTGGGAATAAATTGCAGAGGTATGTGCATCCAAAGTTAAAGTGTTCTGCTGAGTGAAAGTGGACACAGCACATCTATTGTTGAAGCTTTATTTCCATGACATTCATACCACACGGACACACAAGTTCACCACTGTCATATTCAAACCACATACCCAAATAATTATGCAATCTACAGAACACAGTATTAGCTGCAAACACCATAGAAGAAGTCTAATTTTTATGGGGAGAGATTGTACTTTTGGCAGAGTGACCTTATCTGTGTTTTGCACAAATGATGTTTGTGTTAAAACTTGAATATGAGAATGGTAGAATACTCACTCAGTTAACTTTTTCCCCTGGAATGAAAGTTCATACAGCCTGAGTGTTCAGGAAGCTAGATGCACATGATATTAGAGCCACACTCACAAGCTTCTTGACTGTGAGCTTTGAATCTCCTACCTATCTAATCTCACAATCTAGAAAATACATTATTAATCACAAGCACCACAGAAGTCTGACTTTAAATGTGAGACTAAACTTTTGACATGATGATCTCAGTGTGTTGCACCGATGCTGTTTCTGCTAAAAGTGGGAAAAATGCAGAAGGAGCTGTGTCCAAAGTTAAATGTATTCTCCTCATAGATTTGGACACAGCACATTTAACATTGAAGTGCCACTTACCTGTCAGTAGACCCCCATATACAAGTTTTCTGTGTTGAGAATTGAACCTCCTAGCTTTCCAGTTACACAATCAAGAGAACACAATGTTAGTCACAAGTGCCTCCGGAAAAGTCTCATTTAATGATGTGGAAATGCACATTTGTACTCAGTAAACTTCACAGTTTGGAACAGCTGGTTCTGTACATCACAGGTTTTGGACAAATGCATGCATGTGTGGACAGGCCAGTGTAACAGCATTGTTCCTGTCCTGTGAAATGACATACTTTTCTAGTAAGATGTATTTACTATCATTCATATGCATTGTGTTACTGTGATTGTACTTGTTTCAAAGTATGAGATGTCAATACCAATCACAATTGTGAACCAGAGGGTTATCAATCAAGCATTTCTGCAAGTTCATTCTAGGCTGATTGCATGGAAATAATAAACATTTATAGAGTCACTGTCACTTGTTTTGGCTAATGTAGCACAATGAACATTGACAGTACTAACAAGTACTTCCTGTATATGAATGTGCACTTCAGAATAAAATTGATGGTTTGCATGTGAAATGGTCACCCACCATTGTAACACAGTTACGAGTCTAACCATTGGAATGCAGATATACATTAATAGACTGACTTAAATGAGTCAATGTAACTTTGAAATCCAGATTCCTTGTTTTCAAAATTCAATAGATGTTGTACAACCTAAGTAAATAATTATTTGCTGCAACTGATTTTTGCTATCTGCCTGAAGTGCAGAACTGGCAAAATTAATTGCCCTGCTGATGGCTAAGTATAATTGCATGTATAATCATATCTTGAGGTATTGCATGTAGAATGGAAATTAGAAGCACTTTGTGGTGCTCTGAGCCAACTTTCATGCACATAAGCAATATACACACACAATCATGTCTCAATGTCATGGACCATGAAACAGGTATGTGTTATAGTCGGTGTTTCAGCTATTAAGATTTACACATTTGCCATGACAGTTGCAGTTCTTCATTCCTTATATGTAGCTACAGGTGTGTTATAATACACACGAGGGACAAAGTGTGTTACTCCTGATGGAAACATGGCTTACGGAAACATTTTTAAATCAAGGAGGTTGATTTCATGACACAGAAGGGGGGAAGAGGTGGACTGTTGGTAACAGGAATCCATATACAGACACAATAAAAGATTTTTTATGGTTCATTTCTGCAAATATTTGTGTTGTGTTACTGTTTGCTTCATCATCCTAATTATTCAGGCAAGATCTGGACAATACTATTTTTACAACAGAAAATAAGCACAGTAACACAGCAGCGTGATAATGGTGTGTTAACAAAATGTGTAGCCAACTTTTACACTCATAGCAGTCATAACAAACATTCAAAAATGGTTTGGCATACATCTGGATTCAAGTCCTGACAGTATTCCAATAAAAATCTACAAACCTGAGTATTATCTAAGCACACCACATAAAATCTCCTACTTCATAACATTCCAATATGACAACAGATTTCAGAAAAGGAGAATGTACGTATTAATCTACATTATCCTCATAACAACTATATGCTGTACATTCATCACTTCAGCTCGTTCAGCAGAAGATTAGCTGCCTATATATAGCTAAGCACAGCAGCATGAAGTGCACAAAAATAATGTGATTGGAAGGTAAAAACTCACAAGATTTTGCATAAGCTGTGTACTTCTATTTAGCCTGAGTTACAGTTGATACTCAGAACAAGATATTATGCAATTGCAGAGGAGAAAGACTAATGGCAGAGAAGGGAGAAGATACATGGACAGTGAAAGAGAGGGAGGAAGGGACAAAGTAACTTAAGCAGGAATCAGGATAATGGTGGCTCATAAGAACATGTAAGCAAACACAAAAACAGAAAATAACATCTAAGTAATGCCTGCATTAGAATCCTTGGCATTATGCAAATAAAATGCCTACAGAGCTGAGCATTTTCTCATCATATCACAAAGGAACTACAATTTCACACATTTTAAATAACATATTTGAAGGACAGTGGCAGCTTACTGAAGCAGAACGGGGGACAAAGAGAGAGAGAGAGAGAGAGATGGAGAAAGTAATAGCAAAAGTATTTGTTCTGTTACATGTAAGACCATCTTTACGGTGTGTTACTCTTACTTATTTCCTCATTATTAATCTAGCATGGTGCATACAGTAAAATGCTTGCTATAGGGAGCAAGAAGGGCTAGGATAGTAAAACCAGCATTAAGTCATAAACAGATTAAGAATGGCTTACTAAGTCTCCCTTTTGGGGATGGAGTGTTTTTGCAAATGCTTTCATACTGCAGTATTTAAATTGTATGTTAATGAAATGTAATTGGAGATAAACACAGACATCTGCAGTGAAACATATCACAGCAATCTAAAATACTATAAAATACTTTGACATATAGCTGTAATTGAACCCACGACACTATCCAAAAACATCAGTCAATAGACAGTAACTGTTTCACTGTAGTGTCTTTAGTCTGCCTTTACTCTGTATTCCCATAGCTCAGCAGACTTAAGTACATTTGCATGAGATTAATTAGTCTACTGTGGCTGAAATTAAAATATTCAGCTTTTCACATAGGAGATTATACACAGTTCATCATCACTCAGTACTGGTGAGTGATGCAATCCTTGGCACAAATGTTAAGATGAAAAAGTGAAGACTTTTCAATTGCCATTTCTGGTGATGTGTGTGATTCATTTTTTTTTTACCAGATTAAATATATTGTATTGCCAAGTGAACCAAATCAAATGGGTCAAGATGACACACAGGGGAAATGGAGAGCTATGTATGAGGTGTAGTTGTTTTGGTGGGGTAGGAACCTTTTTTTTTTTGAAGAGAGAGGAATGTTGAGGAACGAGAGGGTCAGGTATGTAGGATAGGTTAGGTAGAAGTTGCAGACATACAGGACACAACAGGTTAGGAAAGAGACCTTAGAGGCTAATCCATGTCCAGCATGAGAACACTGACAATCTAGTACTCACCATCAGAAATGTTATCACTCTCTGCTGTGTCATTTGCTTGGGTCATTTCCAGAAATGACATCATTTTGGCAACAAGATGTGGGACATTTTTAACCCTGCCAATTTGGGCACAGAGACCCTTCTCCATAATGCCCTCTATTGGGTCTATGAGCTCCTGTCAAGTGACAAAATTGCTACCTCCAGTACTACTCCTCCTGTAGGTTACCACTTCAGCAGCAGAGCTGCCTAATGCAGGTGAAGCAGGCAAGACAGGAGTTGTGGAGGCATTGTGCTGCCTGTGGAGGTACAGATCATCACACTGCCAGCCAGCTATTGGGAATTTTGTAAATGATTCCATGTCATTTGTAAATATTGATATGATTTATACAGAAGTGTGTGTACACTACTGAGCTTAAATGATACAACCACATCATTCCCTGCTGGAAAAGAACAAAAATATATATAAACTATTGTAAGTGTGTAAATGTATATGTTTTAACACTGAAAACTAGAACATTGATGGTTAACTTGCAAAACTTCAAGAACATAGTTGAAATTAGCTTGTTTTTATAATTACTGGGCCATAAACAGAATATGTTATCTCTCAGTTTCAGTGCAGTATCAGACACAATGTCTAGAACTAGAAGTTTTTTGTATTGTGTTGAAAGAGAAGTAATTACTAGGTTTGAGATGTAGAAGTGTTTTATTGTTTTATGACTTCCAGTATCTACAAACAATTGAGAAATATGTATTTTTCACAAAGAAATGCTAAATTCTGTTAGTTTCTGACAATTTGTTAAATTACTAGGCTCCCATCAGGACACATGTGCTCAACATCCGTCGAATTCTGCTCACTGGTTCTATCCCCCTCTATTTGTTAGATCCCTGAAAGGCTTGAATGCCAGAAGGACACCTCCCCTACTGAAACCTAACTGGAAACTTTCCTGCACTGTCACTCAATTCTGAAAAGATGTGCCAAGGTTCTATCCCCCTCTATCTGCTAGATCCCTGAAAGGCTTGAATGCCAGAAGGACACCTCCCCTGCTGAAACCTAACTGGAAATTTCCTGCACTGTCCCTCAATTCTGAAAAAATCTACCAAGATCCCTGAAAGGCTTGAACACCAGAAGGACACTTCCCCTGCTGAAACCTAATTGGAAACTTTCCTGCACTGTCCCTCGATTCTGAAAAGATCTGCCAAGGTTAAATCCACCTCTATCTGCTAGATCCCTGAAAGGCTTGAATGCCAGAAGGAAACATCCCCTGCTGAAACCTAACTGGAAACTTTCCTGCACTGTCCTTCAATTCTGAAAAGATCTGCCAAGGTTCTGTCCCGCTCTGTCTGCTAGATCCCTGAAAGGCTTGAACGCCAGAAGGACACCTCCCCTGCTGAAACCTAACTGGAAACTTTCCTGCACTGTCCCTTGATTCTGAAAAGATCTTCCAAAGTTTTATCCCCCTGTATCTTCTAGATCCCTGAAAGGCTTGAGATCCAGAAGGACACCTCCCCTGCTGAAACCTAACTGGAAACTTTCCTGCACGGTCCTTCAATTCTGAAAAGATCTGCCAAGGTTCTGTCCCCCTCTACCTGCTAGATCCCTGAAAGGCTTGAACGCCAGAAGGACACCTCCCCTGCTGAAACCTAACTGGAAACTTTCCTGCACTGTCCCTTGATTCTGAAAAGGTCTTCCAAAGTTCTATCCCCCTGTATCTGCTAGATCCCTGAAAGGCTTGAGATCCAGAAGGACACCTCCCCTGCTGAAACCTAACTGGAAACTTTCCTGCACTGTCCATTGATTCTGAAAAGATCTGCCAATGTTCTATCCCCCTCTATCTGCTAGATCCCTGAAAGACTTGAATGACAGAAGGACACCTCCCCTGCTGAAACCTAACTGGAAACTTTCCTGCACTGTCCCTTGATTCTGAAAAGATCTGCTAAGGTTCTATCCACCTCTATCTGCTAGATCCCTGAAAGGCTTGAATGCCAGAAGGACACCTCCCCTGCTGAAACCTAACTGGAAACTTTCCTGCACTGTCCCTCAATTCTGAAAAGATCTACCAAGGTTAATATTATCTTATCCTGCCTGTATGCACTATATTGATTAGCCATACCAGGTCTACAGCACTACCAGTAATCCCTCAAAGCCCCACAATCAACCCTAAAATACTAAACTGGGTTACTCCTATATCTAAGGATTACCTAGTGAACATATTTAAGTTTCTATGTATATTACTAGCATAAATTCAGACACACAGAATTAATCTTCTTTTTTACTGTAGGCTCTGTAGCCCAGCTGTCTTTGTTAGATTTTAGCACTCAGAAACTGAGCTTAATCATACTAACTAAGGAAAAACAGTTGAGCTCCCTGCATAAAACATATAAAACTAGAAATTATACAGCATAAACCTGAAGCAGAGGTTTAAACTCTTGAGCTCTGTACAAAAATAGCAGACAATTGGCAGAAGAAAGCTTAATGTGAGAAAAGGCTGCAAAAAAGTGATTACTAACAGTATACTACGTAAAAATTGTATACAGAAGGCAAAAACAAGGGTAAGAAAGTATTTGAAACAAACAAATAAAAAAAAGTCTCGTTGTACTTAATGCGTTGATAGTTTCCCACTGCTAGCTGGTTTCTTTGCATTAGCCCTGCTACACTCACCCTCGCTCTGCTCAGGCTCGCTCCATGCCCCACCCTGCCCCCAAATATCTCCCGCCCCTAGATGTGCTAAATTTATAGCCACAACTGCCACTCCCTTAATTATAGAACCAATCAACAATTGTTAGACCCACCATAACCACAACACCCTCCCTATTTCTCTACTCTACCCTCATCTACTACCCTCCCACCCCCATTCTTAAACAATTGTAAGTTGCTAAACCTCTTCAATGCCTCTATAAGCCTCAAGCCCACGTTTCAATTCAAATCCCTCCTACTACCTTTTACCCATGCTGATAATTAGGTATTTTATCACAGCTTATGAACATCTCTCCCTTCCAGGCTCCCACTACCTCAGATCACAGACCAATACTCATGCTCTTTCACATAACTTTAATCAGCCACTACTCCCCCTCCCTTCCAAATCCCATACTACAATAACTCAACAGCTCATTCAAGTCAGTTATGTTAACCCTAGAACTAAACACTACTACAAACTATTATTCAGACTTCAAAAACTAATAATCTATTCTCAAATTAACCTCACAATGGATGGGAACATCCACCCCAACCCAGGACCAACCCCATCAGAAGCATCCAACCCAATATATAATATCCCCTGTAGCCTGCAAAACTTAAACATCTCCTCTACCTCTCTCCTCATCTGCCACCTAAACATCAGAAGCCTAAATAATAAAATCCACTACCAGCATGCCCTCTTAGCAGTACACTTCCCAGATATACTCTGTCTTACAGAAACCAGGCTTAAGCCATCCACCACTGACAATGACGTTAGTCCTCCAGGTTACAATATAATACGACTGGACCGCACTTCAAAAAAGGGAAGCGGGATAGCTGTCTTATATAAATCTTCAATTAACATAGCTATTTCCAACTCTCCACAAGTTCCTCAAGCTAATAAAACTGAAATAATTTTTACAAAACTACAAATTAACCAGCATAAATCTATAAACATCGGCTGCATTTATATCCCACCTGGCAACAACACCAATATCCTTGAAGACATTCTACAGTGGCTGTCCATAAATTTCCCGCAAGAAACTATTGTTTTAGGTGACTTTAATATCAACTGGAACACCTGCTCCTCAGACTTCCCTACTACCCACATATCTCTATATGGTTTCGCCCAAGTCATAACCTCCACCACCAGAACTAGTAAGCCCAATAACAAAGAAAACATACTAGATTGGATTTTCATTAATAACCCTCCCCAAATGTATAAGGCAGGCACCCAACCTGAGGAAATAAGTGATCACCTCCTAACATATATGCTCAGACAAAAAAATGATATCCCTCAAATACCTAGCTTCAGAACTATCAGGAACAATAAGAGCTTCAATCAAACCAAATTCCAATTAGAACTTCAAACATGTAACTAGAATAGACTAACACTACTCCCACTAGATGAGGCAGTATCATACTTTAACTCCACATTTCTTACAATCCTTAACAATCATACACCCACCCAGACCATCAGAGCAAAGAAAAAAGTAGCAACATGGCTGTCCAAAGAAATTAGACAAAAATCTTGAATAGAAATAAAGCCTGGTCGTCTTGGAAAACCAATAAAAACCCTAAGGATCAACTAGTATATAAACAGCTAAGAAATGATACTAAGAAGTCTATAATGTTAGACAAAAAGACAATTACTGTAACCTGCAACATAAACATCAAAATCGACCACAAAAATTTTGGTCCAGCTTAAACAATCTTCTCCATCCAGGTAATATTACTACCCCCTACCCCTGCGTCTGTCCTCCAAAAACCTCCAGAAAATATTGCCAACACCTTCAACACCTTCTTTACGGAAACTATAGAATCACTTGCCAACCAACTAGGCCCCAACAACCTAGACCCTATTAAGCCCATATCCAGTACCCACCCATCCTTTAACTTTCAGCCTGTACCAACAGCATTTATCCGATCCTTAATAAATAAACTGAAACCCACCACCCTTTCAGCAGACCTAGTCCTGGCTGAATATCTTCAAAAGGTTGCAAATGCAATAGCATATCCCATCTCAATATTAATTAACAGAACCATCTCTGAAGCATATATTCCCTCCATCTGGAAAATTTCCTATGTAATTCCTCTCCATAAAGGGGGCAACTCCACTGATCTATCAAACTACAGGCCCATCGCCATTCTGTCCCTTCTGGCTAAAATATGGAAAAATGTATCTACAAGCAAGTCCTTCATTACCTCAATTTGCACAATCTCCTAGCTCCCTCCCAGCATGGATTTAGACCCCACCATAGTACCACCACAGTCCTTCTCTCAAACAATAAATCAAATCCGTAATAATAATACGCCCTCCTCTGCTGTCTTTTTTGACCTATCTAGGGCATTTAATATGGTAAACCACCAGCTACTCATTCAAACACTAAAACCTCTTGCCATAGACAGCCTAGCAATACGCTGGTTTCAGTCCTACCCAAGTGGCAGACAACAAGCTGTGCTATGGAAGGACAGCCTTTCTTTCCTACTGCCAGTCACCCTTGGAGTTCCTCAAGGGTCTATACTAGGACCTCTCCTATTTTCCATCTTCATTAATGATCTTCATACAGTCATCCCCAAAGCAACCTGCATTCAATATCCAGATGACTCTACCATAATCTGTTCTGCCACCTCCCCATTAGACCTGCAGACCTTAACCCAGAATACTTTCAATGTAGTAGAAAACTGTCTCACTGACAGGTGTCTTCTATTGAATCCAAATAAAACAAAACTGCTACTCTTCACCCTCACCCAGAAAGCTACACTCCTATCATTTACCATATCATCTAATAATGGAACAATAATTTCCCCAGAATGTAATACAAAATTATTAGGTGTAATTGTTGACAATAACCTTAAGTTTGATGCTCACATTGACAAAACCATTAAAACAGTCAACAAAAAGCTAGGATCTCTATATAGAATTAAGGCATTTCTAACCTGAACGGCTAGGACAGTTATTGCCCAAACACATTTACTTTCAAGCCTTTTTTATGCCTCCCCAATCTATACAAACCTGAGTAAATCTGATCTCAATAAACTCAATAGCTGCTACAGCACCATAGCCAAATTTGCCACAGGTGCAGCATATAGAACCCACCACTGTATTAACCAATGATCTCTACGCTGACTAGAGTTTCCCTCTCAAATCCAGTATAATCAATTAATAATAGCCCACAAAGTCCTCCATCAGCCCGAAAGCATACCCATATTCAAAAATATAATTACCCCTTACATTAACCTAAAAATATCCGGTCTTCTGACAAGATACTGGCACAAACTGTTAAATTTAAAAACTCAGTAGGTGATTCATTGTTTTGCAACTTTGTTGGAACAATCTGGAATCAGCTCCCTGACGAACTTACAGCAATCCAAACTATTAACCAATTTAAAACATCTCTCAAAAAATTCCTAAAAAGTCACTGGCTGTGCCCCTGTACCAACCCTGACTAACCAGCTTACCACTCTATTCACTACCTGGCTGTCTGTAAAATAGTCAGTGTTTCAGACTTAGTCTCATTCCCATATAAGTTCAAACAAGAAAACTACAATGTTAAGTTTAAGTATGTATGTATTCCAAGTATGCATATAATCCTATAAGTCTGTACTGGTATCTATATGTGACTGTATAAAACTACTACTGTTCAACTCTTATGTAACTATCCACATGTGGAGCTTTTCTTCCCGGGCATCCACTGAAAATGGACCTGTGTCCAGTTGGACTATCCCGGTTAACAAATTTAAAATAAATAAATAAATAAAATAAATGGGAATTTAGCTTGAGAACTGAAAGTCAGGTGACAAAAAGTGATGTCATCCAAGCTAACGCAGCAGTAATGTTTGATACTAACTTGAGAACTCTCTGAGAGATAGAGAAAGAGAGAGAGAGACTGAGCATTTTGTATTTGTCTTTGACCTGACAACATCCACTCATCACCACTTCTGCCTGCCTGTTGTTCTGTGAGTAAGTTTTTAGGGCATAATAACTCTTTTAGATTCAGATAGCAAAATAGTAAAGTATAACTTAGATGTTTTATTTATTTATTTTAGACTCTCCTGCAATGTTTTAAATATTTCCTGTGATTTTGAACTCTGATGTAACTGATTACTTACTGAGTATTGTCTTGTTCTTTTATTATTTATTATTTATTATTACATATATTTAAACCTTTTAATTGTGGCTGGTCTGTTTAGAGATATGTAATCTCTTAGAGTGCTTGCATATTTATTTGGTGACATTGGGCAGGCCACTCTTAAATAGCCTTGCTCTTGGTCAGAATACTATTTGGATTAATAGTAAAATTACACAGTATGATTGGACACACTTTGTTAAGGGCCTTAAAGTAGCTGTTAAGTAGTTGTTGGTGCAGTGGAAACTACCTTATAGTCTGGGCAGAAGGGGACATAGCTAGTGAACCTGTGCTAGACTTTCCCAGGTGTGTGGGTATGTGTTTACATATAAATCAAATCTCAAAGTGTGTGTGTATCAGCTAGTTTGGCAGGGACATGAAGCACTGGTTGGGCAGACAGGGTCCTGAAGGTCTTTGCTTGGCCACTCAGCTGAGATCTTTGAGAACCTATAGCTGTCTCAGTGGGAATTTTATTGGGGAACTGAGAAAGTGGGAGAAACCAGACCCAGACTTATTGTGATCTCTGTGTGCTCTTAAGGGAAATTGCACTTTACTGTGTGTTTACTTGTCATACTCCCAGTGTGTACATTCTCCACCGTTGCCCATGGTGAGGATGGAGGCTCTTTGATTACTGGGACATCACACAGATGCAGCTAATTGTGGAGGTATGGTGGGCTACCCAGTGCTGAAGGTCATGTTATTTTAAGCAGCAATGTAGTAAATATATATTTATATGCATTATACCTTGACTCTAGATTAATGTCACTGTTGAAAT
Organism: Protopterus annectens; assembly: GCF_019279795.1. Taxonomy (NCBI): domain Eukaryota; kingdom Metazoa; phylum Chordata; order Ceratodontiformes; family Protopteridae; genus Protopterus; species Protopterus annectens. The sequence goes on from NC_056725.1 coordinate 288,195,633, forward strand.
GATACCCCAACCACATTTGTAAAAATGGGAAAAAGAGGTTATGGATAAAAAAAAAAATATATATATATATATATATATATATATATATATATATATATATATCTATATATATATATATATATATATATATATATATATATGTGTGTGTGTGTGTGTGTGTGTGTGTGTGTGTGTGTATGTGTATACACATCCCGTAGGTGCATATATATATATATATATATATATATATATATATATATATATATATATGTGTGTGTGTGTGTGTAGTTATGACAGTTGTACAGATGTAGACTTGTCTTTGTTGTTTCACAGAGTATAGTACATTCAAGGGCACTGTACATATGTACTCAAAGGGACTGTCCCATTTGTTTTCAGTACTGTGGAATACCTGTAGTAGGATGTGCATTATAGATTCCATACAACATGTTTACAACCCAGATGGCTTAGTGGTACTTCCAGTCACCTCAGTGTTCATGGTCCAGTGTTCAAGACCTGCAAGCCTTGCTGATACTGTCAATTAGGACTGCATAAGATACTTTTAAGCAGGAGTAAATGTGGTTTTGTGACAGTAAGCAGCAGGTACACGCAGGTAACAGACATGTACAACCTGCAGTACCCTTGGAATGCCCTTCTTTGGCAATCCTGCTGATGTCACCTGCCTACGAATACACCTATAGGACTGCTTTAGCCCAGTAATCTCAATGATGTGTGCTGTAACTGTGTAATTTTTTGGTGTGTTAAACTAGTTTGGTAGGTGTTCTAATCCCAGGCAGGTTGTGTGTGTGCCTGTAAAAGAAACAATGTTTTTAGAGTATGCAAACTCTTTACAACCCACATGACCATCTTTGGCAATCCTGCTGATGTCACCCACCTAGAAATACACCTCTAGGACTGCTGTAACCCAGTATTCTCTGTAGCGTGTGCTGTAACTGCATATTTCTGTAGTGTGATAAACTAGAGAGGTGGGGGTCCGTTTTAAGAGAGGCCAACTCTGTGTGTATCTCTGTATGCCTGAGACAAGAACAATGCTTTTTAGAGTATGCACACTCTTTACAATTCTCATGACCACCTTTGGCAATCCTGCTGATGTCACCCACCTAGTAATACACCTCTAGGTCTGCTGTAACCCAGTATTCTCTGTAGTGCGTGTTGTAACTGCATATTGCTGTAGTGTGATAAACTAGTTAAGTAGGGGTTCTATTCTAACAGAGACCAACTGTGTGTGTCTCTGTCTGCCAGAGACAAGAACGATGCTTTTTAGGGTATGTACACTCTTTACAATTCACATGACCATCTTTGGCAATCCTGCTGATGTCACCCACCTAGGAATACACCTCTAGGACTGCCATAACCCAGTATTCTCCATAGCACATGCTGTAACAGTGTATTGCTGTAGTGTGAAAAGCTAGTGAGGTAGGGGTTCTATTCCAAGAGAAACCAACTGTGTGTGTCTCTGTCTGCCTGAGGCAAGAACAATGCTTTTTAGAGTATGCATACTCTTTACAATTCGCATGACCACCTTTGACAATCCTGCTGATGTCACCCACCTAGGAATACACCACTAGGACTACTGTAACCAGGTATTTTCCTTAGCACATGCTGTAACTGCATATTGCTGTAGTGTGATAAACTAGTTAGGTAGGGGCTCAATTCCAAGAGAGACCACCTGTGTGTGTCTGTCTGTCTGCCTGAGAAAGTAACAATGCCTTTTAGAGTATGCACACTCTTTACAATTCACATGATTACCTTTGGCAATCCTGCAGATGTCATCCGCCTAGACATACAACTCTGGGACTGCTATAACCCAGTAATCTCCATAGTGCATGCTGTAACTGCATAAAACTGTAGTGTGATACACTAGTTAGGTAGGGGTTCTATTCCAGGACATGGCAGGTGTATGTGGTGTGTGTGTGACTGTCAGAGCCTGTGTGGATGTGGCTGTGAGTGTCTAACCGCTGGACATGTTGGGGAGCAGACTTTGTAGTTTTCCTATATGGTGTCTGTCTTATATGTCACAATGTCCACCTCAAGAGGAGTACAGATGTCAGTCAGCCAAGGGACTGTGTTGGCAAGCCATAGCCCTACATCTGGCAAAAGGCCTGGTGAACAAAGTATGCAACCCTACTATTACCCAGAATGCGTCTTGAACCTATGTGTCATACACAAACACACTTTCCTAGAATATCCCGCTATGTTGCTAGTACCCTGCACATTGATGACAGATAGTAGGCATAGTGTGATTGCAGTGGGCTGCAGAGGGCAAGTCACCCTGTACAGCAGTACAATAGACACATAATTGTGGACAATGTGCCTTCATTATGTTCCCCACTGGATGCCTGCAATATATGAGGTGCCATCAAATGTGATCAACAGAGGCCATACAATGCCTTGCACATGTGCCCTGTATGGAACGATGTCACTGACACCAGGAAATACCAGTACCATGCTATCAATGCAGGTGCAGGGTTAACCTTCTGACTATAAGCAGGTTCTGCCACACCAGGCCAGTATTGGCATATCAGAGGATAACAGTCTGTGTACACAATGTGTGCCAGCCAAACCAGGTACACCTGTACATGTCACTGTATATTATTGTGGGACTTGCACGTCCCAGGCAATTTTCATGTCAAGGACTATCAAACACAGACATGGCATGCATTGTAAAGCTATGGTCATACACAATGGTAACCAGGATGTCAGGACAGTTCATACAATACCCATCTGTGTGGGACATTGCAGACACTACACCCCTATAACACACTGCGCACCATTATCGGGTGGCATGATGCTAAGGATTACCCCTCACCCAGCCTTGTACAGCCATCTTGCACAGCCAACCACTACACACCCATGAAGCAATGCACACATGCATGTCAGTATTGGCACCTTGTATCTGCACGTGGGAGTATGATGCTCCCAACCACAGTCACTCCCAGTATAACTCCCATTGGCATACCAACAGATGTCAAACACGTTCACATGCCCTAGCCCAAAGAAACTCCGGATATCCTCTGTAGTGCATGTAGTACCTGTGCATTAATGCAGTGTAGCAAACAAAGTAGTGTGGGAGTGTATTTGTGAGCCTGGCAAAGAGTGTCAATGTGTGTCCATTAAAGAGTGTGGTTGTGTTGACAATGACATCTGTTCATGTGGACAGCCATGTGTGCCACACCTAATGTATATCTATTATATCTCTGTTGCAGATGTCTCTCACCAACACACATATATGTGCTTACAGCACACCAACATGTCAGCTTTGTGGCACATGGGGCAACTGCAAACACTTGTAATAGTAATGACTAGTCAATCAAGGGTTTGAACCCCTGTACTGCTAGGTATGTGACAGACAAGGCTTAGGTTTTAGTCTCCAAGCCATTCTCTGATGTACTTTGCCTCTGTCTATCACTCTTACACACTCTCTGGTGGATGTGGAGGTGTACATCTGCTCAGCAGCAGCTTGTGTATTGTAAGAGATGGTCATGATCAGGTGATGGCCTCTGCACCTATTGCAGTCCTCCTCTAGCTGATTGTATGTGGAACAGCTGTGATGATGTTCCATAGCCATTTGCATGAAAAATACAGTGCAATATCTATGAACATCATGTTGGTGTTTGCCCATGACAGTTGCTGTGAGTGGTATCTGGATCTGGTATTTGGCAAACGGCATCACAGATGATATCTGGATGTTCTTCAAACAACATACACAGTGGGGAATAGCCTAAAGACAGGAGGGTGATGTGCCAGACATGACCACAGCATGTAAGTGTAGATATGCTTCATTGAGACTACTGCCTGTTTAACAAATTGTGTGTGGTAATGGCTATTCTGCATGTTTTAAAACTGACAAGACAGTGCTCTGTTTGTGAGGGACTCCCATCTGTAAGGCCATCTGTGGACTGGTCAGTGTGTGGAACCATTTGTTTCCTGTGTTACTCACTGAACACACATCTGTGAACAACAGGAGCATAGTGTGAGGAGTGCAACCAGTACATGGTGATAGTGATGAGTTACTGCCATCGCATCCCTGACTGGACATATGTCACATGAAACAGTGGTATGACAGACACTGTCTGGGGTTCTCAGTGACATGCCAATAATGGGCCACTGTTCATAGCTGCAGTCACAAGTCTTCTACACTTTGTACAGATGGCATGCAGTATATACGCATGTGTTGTGCTCCCTCTGCAAATGTATACCACCTGTTGTGTTGGGTTGATGGTCATATCTATGCATGCTGTTATAAGTAATCCTGAATGCTGTTGACTATTACTAAGCCATATCTTTGTTTAAACTGTAACATCATAGGCTGTATTGGTTTGGAGGTCCTGGCAGAACCTCCTGTCCCACTTCAGCTGGCCATGGCACCGGGCACCAGCACATCTGGGGCCCAGCCTTGGACCTCCACCTCTGTTGGCTCTGCACCACCTTCTTGTGGTAGCACCACTGAAGATGGGGCTTGTCACCCCTGGGAGCAGTTCCAGACAGGAACATGTCTGCTGTCGTACAGTCCCGGATGTGGTGCATAGGGGGCTCAATAAGGGGTTTCGTGGTCAGATATGCCAGCTCAAGGGCAGAGTGTCACATTTACAGGATGAGGCTACCCCTCCTAGACAGCTCCCAGCATTGCCACCTTTGCAGCTGTTTTGTTGCAGTGGTGTCTGCCCATGGCTGGGGACCTCCGTCCCACTGTCTCCATCTGGAGGCTCATATTCTTTTGACTGCTGAACACCCCTCCACGTCTGAGGTGTATCCCCCCACACATATCACATACTGACCCTATACGTTGTCTTGTCTGTCATCCTACCCTACCTATCCTCCACGAGCATACCTACTCTCCTTCCCCCACATCCCACTCTCACCCTGCGGAAACAAAAGGCCAATCGGTTCCTAGAACAACATTTGCCCCATACATAGCTGTACATTTCACACGTTTCTACTGGACACATGTAACCCTTTTAATATGCATCACAACATACTCCAGTTGTCCTCACCCCTGTCTCTCAGGCGATCCTTGTATGCACATGACTCCTAAATGTTCCAGGTAGACGTGATGCGGATGACCCCATTGTACACATAACACTACCGGTCCCTCTATGGTTACCCCATTTATCTTTATCATGATGATGATGTCACACACAGCACCTCGCAAGAGTACTAGTCTCACATAATGATTGGACAGGAACTGTTGTGTTACTGTAAATAACATGCACAGAGTGATGCATATGGCCAATGCACAAATTTTTGCATGTATGAATGACACATGTCTGTCTGAGGGAGTCTTGATATTACATAAGACAACACCACTACATAATACAGGTGTTGCTAGTGTTTCCCTTTTCATTCCTTTGTAATGCTTTGTTGTCACATGGGATGTTCCTGATATATATATATATATATATATATATATATATATATATATATATATGTATGTATGTATCCATATACTGGACATAAACACTCACACATACATCACATGATGGAATACATTTCTTATACTGTTGAATGACTGCGCTGGATGATATGTTTGTTATAAGGTCCGATGTCTGTATATCTGCCATGGCTTAGTGGTAAATTGCAATAGCTGTGTGTGCAGGGTCTTGGTTTTGAGCCTTGCAGAGGCTGTTTATTTTGTTGCTGGGCAAAACAAGGCCATTGGATACGGAGTGATTAAGGCACATTAAAGTAGTTTTGAGCGGTTGTGCATGGGTTCTTGTGGAGCTAAGCAATGCTAACCTCTGGTTACAGTTTCTTGCACTCAGTTAGCCTCTACATTGCTTTACCAGTGTAATATTCGCATACTGGTGGCCAAACAGGCTTATACCCGCTTGCTCCCACACCTGCAAATGCACTGCATTTTGTGTTTGCATCTGACACTCACACCCCTGGGTGGGAGTGAGGACTATGATATTACCTTGTGATGCCTATTACATTGGATTACATGCCTACAGTATCAGGAATGACTGCCCATTAGGCGACGGCATGCCGTTCGACTGTACGGAATCCACTGCCTGTCCAGAGTTTGATTCATATTATTGGTGTGTTCCTCTTACAATCTGCACTCATCTGGCTAATACATGGGAACTGACACTCTTCAATACAAACAAGTAATTGGGTTTTGGAACCCACTTCCTTCAGCCAAGTCATGCTACTGCATATCTAATATTCTATCATCTTTCTAAGGCTGTCAGTGGAATATGTGCTTTCTGTCCCTATCAGACCTCTCATACGACTGGGGAAAACTACAAACTGAATCAGGGACGAGGCATAACAACATCAAGGACACATTTAAATTATTGGTGCTATTAACCTGACACACTGACAGACTCAGGGCATATGAATTCATACACATTTTCTGAGGTAAATGATGTTTATAACTCTTAATTGTTGTTGTTATTCATTACTTGTAATTCACCACCTTTCCTCCAAATGACACTCGTTTTAGGAGGGATTAAGTGGGACAGTTAGAAATCAGTCAAAATCAGGGACAGTTCAGAGGTATGGTCCCTATTTGTTTCCCCAGTGATTTATGTCCTGTCCAGTGGATGTGCTCTTAGGAGTTGAGAGGTATGGGCATCAGCTATGCCCATTTCAGAATATTACTTACATCCCCGGGGCAGTCCTAATACAACTGTACCAGCCAACACCTGCACGCCTAGGCCCATAATTGCATACCCATAGTTCCCCCACCTGCCACTCCTCTACTGTGGGTGCAGGTGGGGTATAAACATACTATTACACACTGCCCACTCTCCCCGTGTTGGGACACATGTCGTACATTGTGTCAATCCATGGGTTATCAGGCTTGCACAACCTATTGGCCGTGTACATCTACAGCCTGGTTTGATAAGTCATTACCGGGACTGCCACCGATCATTAATGTTTGGTATCCCACAATGGACATCAATGTCTATGTTTCAAGATTAGACCTGGCAGGTCTCTCCCACTGGTAGTATCCTGCCGGTGGTCTGGGAAGCAGTGGAGTGTTTACCTTTATTGTGTGTCTGCATGTCTCACTGGCCTAGCCGGGGTGGGGTGGGGTAGTTGATGCTATGTATTACACGTTTGTTTATTGGACCCCTCACCCCCATATGTATGGCCTGTGAAAAAGAAGTTATGTACCTACCATAACTTTCCATGTTAGTTGTCCTCATCTCACCTTCTTTCTTTCTGGTTAGGATCGGAGCCAATCCTCGGCTCTGACTTGGCCATCTTCTATAGCTCGAGAGCTGTTTACTGGCTCAAAGCTACCCCTTATCCCATGATGCCTAGCGTAGCTACCTAGATCTCGTTTGTAATAGCTAACCCCAAACATAGCCAGAGAATCAACCTGTCCAAACAAAAAGGTTGAGCATACCTGTCATACTCTCTCAGTCAGTAGAGGAAACAAACCAGAGAGCACTCAGCCAGTGAAACCAAAACTCCTCTCAATCCAATAGGACAGGGGGACAGAGGGTGGGATGCAAGAAAGAAGGCGAGATGAAGACAACTAACATGGAATGTTATGGTAGGTACATAACTTCTTTATATTAAGTTGTCGATCTCGCCTTCGTTCTTGCTGGTTGGGACAGCATCCCTAGCACCTACAATCCTGGGTGGCTCATTGGAACAGACTCTTCAGAACAGTGGAACCAAAGTCAGCTCTGCTCCTGGAGACCATATCTAGCTTGTAATGAGAAATAAAGGTATGAGGATTTGCCCACGTAGTAGCTGCAGAGATAGAATCCATGGGCAACCTAGATTGGAAGGCTACAGAGGTGGCCAAAGCCCTAGTAGAATGACCTTTTGGTTTGATAGGCAAGTCTTTGTTTCTAAATTGATAAATGAAAGTAATAATGTGAGACAACCACCTGGATAAGGTCACTTTGTAAACTGGGAGACCTTATTTGCTTAGAGCGTAGGAAAGGAATAGTTGGTCCAACTTCCTTATGTCCTTAGTCCTATGCAAGTAAAAATGCAATTGACTATGAATGTCCAATTGATGTAATTTGTATTTTGCCTTGTTGGTGTGGTTAGGGAAAAACAGAGGAAGGTCTATAGATTGGTTTAAATTGTTTTCTGAGCAGACTTTCAAAAGGAATGAGGGATTAGTCCTCAGAGCAACCCTGTCCTTATGTAAAACCAAGTATGGATGATGAACACATAGTACCTGAAGTTCTGAGACGCATCTGGCTGAAGTAATAGCTACCAGAAAAAGTGTTTTCCAAGATAGAATCTTAATGGAGCAGGATGCTGCAAGTTCAAAGGGGAGCATAATTAATGAGGTTAGTACCAATTTAAGGTCCCAGAGAGGAGGGGGATCTCTCACTGGAGGTCTAAGGAGAGTAGTCCCTCTTAAAAATGCTTTACAGAGCTTATGAGACATAATGTTTGAATTAGACAACCCAACATGAAAGTTAGAAATGGCCACCAATTGAACCCTGATTGTAGCAGAAGCGGACCCAGAATGAAAAAGTTGTGCTAGGAACTCCAAAATTTCATGGACTGGGGCTGAAAAAGGATCTATGTTCCTAGCCTCTGCCCAACTAGAAAAATGTTTCCATTTGCTAGCATAAGTCTTTCTAGTTGTGGACTTCTGAGAGGAGACAATAATCTCACGCACGGCCGGGGAAATGCTGGGAAGCCTGGCTAAGGTTGGAAGAGGAGTAACCAAGCTGTGAGCTGGAGTGTTTGGAAGGATTGATGCAGACCGCCAGATTGATGAATCAGTAGGTCTGGAATCAGATCCAGAGTCCAGGGCTGATCGAGAAGGTAATGGTGCAGGAACGGAAACCATATCTGTCGAGGCCAGTAGGGGGCAATGAGGATCATTTTGCAACCCAACGATATTGCTTTCTGTATGAGTTTCCATATCAGGGGAAACAGAGGGAAGGCATAAAGAAGTTCCTGAGGCCAGTTGTGGACTAGAGCATCTCTGGGTGTGTGACCTGGAAGTGGAGAAGGGAGAAGTAGTTGCTGCATTTGCTGTTGAAGGGGTTGGCAAAATGATCACAGCAAGGCTGTCCCCATTTGCGAAAGATCAGATCCGCAACTACCTGATTCAGAGACCACTCGTGAAGCATGAGAATAGCTTTGCTGAGGCTGTCCGCTATGATGTTGGACCTCCCAGGGATGTGCGTCACAATCAGAAATCATTGGAAGAAATTGCCCACTACCAGAGTCTGAGTGCTTCTCGACATAGGGGATAGGACTTGGTTCCACCCTGCTTGTTGATGTACCAGACCAGTGACATGTTGTCCATTTGAATTGCAATGGTCCCAGAAGGGAGAGAGTCTTGAAGAACTTGCAATGCTATGAGCATGGCTCTCATTTCTAGGACGTTTATATGCAGGTGGTACTCATGAGGCTGCCAAGTGCCTTGGACTGTCCTGCCCTGATAATACCACCCCACCCTATCAGGGAGGCGTCCATGGTCACCGTGGCAACTGGAGGGGGCTGAATGAAGGGTCTGCCCTGAGTCACTAGTGGGGAGACTATCCACCAGAAAAGGTGCCTTTTGCATGCTTCTGTAATCATGATCATGAGACATGGGCAGCTGTTGGAAAGACCACTGTGTGAACAGAAACCACTGAAGGATCCTCATGTGAAAGCGGAACAGTGGGATTAGAAGAATTTCCGCTGCCATGGAACCCAGTGTTTGAAGGATGAACCTGACTTGGATCCTTTTGCTCTGCATTAGAATTTGTACTTGCTGGCAAATTGTAGACACCCTTTCAGGCGGTAGCCTTGTAGACATGTTCTTTGTGTCTAAGTCTGCTCCTATATAGGTGATAGGTTGACAGGGCAACAAGACAGATTTTTCAAAGTTTATTGTAATGCCTAGCTGGGAGCAGATTGTGATAGTGTAGTCCCTGGCTTGCAGATGTTGATGCCTGGTAGTAGCAGTGAGGAGCCAGTCATCTAGATATGGAAACATCTGGAATCCTCGACATCTCAGGTGAGCTGTGACCACTGCCATACATTTGGTGAACACCCTGGGGGCTGTGGTGAGACCAAAGGGCAAAGCTCTGAACTGGTAATGACTGGCTCCCAGTTGGAAGTGAAGGAATCTCTTGGAGCACCTATCCATTTTGATGTGGTAGTATGCATCCTGAAGATCTATGTAGCACATCCAATTGTCCTGACCCAGAAAGGGTAGAATGGACTGTAGCAGGACCATCCTAAACTTTGTTCTTTGAACAGTCTTGTTTAGTCTGCTGAGATCCAGAATCGGTCTTCAGTCCCCTGTCTTTTTTGGTACCAAAAAGAACCTTGAGTAAGTTCCGGATCTGTGGTGGTCTGCCGGGACTTCCTGGAGGACTCTTTTTTTCTAGCAGTCTTGAAACTTCTATGACTGCTTGGTCTCTCAGATTGGGTGGAACATCTGGAAGGGATTTGCTCGATGGTAAGGGGGGGTTGAGAGAAGGGAATTTTGTAACCTCTGGATATAATTGACCGTACCTATTTGTCTTGCGTTAAATTTTGACAGGCTTTTGGGTACAGTGAAAGTTTTCCCCAACTGCCTCCAGAGGCGGGCAGCCGGGCAACCATTCAGGGATGCTGAAAGGGATTCTCAGAGAAGGATTCTCTGTTGCCCTGGTTTTGTGGACCCTCTCTGCCATGAGGGCAGCATCTATTGTTGTTATTTCCCCCTCTGACCCTGGAGGAAAAATCGCTACGTGTGTTAGGCGAGGCTATGTGGGATTTTCGGAACCACATTTTACCACTCCTCTGACCCTTGGGGTATGGTCTGGAAGGAGTGGAAAAATGGACTCCCACGGCAGAGAGAGTCTTGCCTTCTTGTTCACACCTAGTCAAAGTGTTTTTCACCCGTGGTCCAAAAAGAAAGGAACCATCAAAGGGGGTGTTGGTGAATGATGCTCTAAAGGGTTCCACAAAGTTGCACAGCCGCATCCATGCATGTCTCCAAAGGGTCGCAACTGTACCTGTGGCTCTACTCGCACCATTGGCTGCATAAGAAATGAGCCTCATGGAAGAGTTGACTACAGAAGTAAGGGTCGCCAGCTGGGAAACCACTTTAACTTGAGCCCCCTCAGCTGATGGATCTTGAAGGGTATCTCTGAGCTCTTTAAGGAGATCCCTCTGAAGCCGGGTAAAATGGCATAAGTAGTTAAGTGACCTCACAGAAAAGGTCGCTGAAGCAAACATTCACTTCCCATATCTGTCCATGGTCCTAGACCCCTTGTTAGGAGGACGGACAGACAAAGAGGTTTCCACTAACTCTTTTTTGGTGGCTGCTGCTACCACGATGGTATCAACAGGAACACCTTTGGTAAGGAACTGCTTATCATGGGGTGCTGTGATGAACTTGCCAGGTCTCCTCGGAGATGGTTCCACTGTATCCAGAGCTGACCAAGCCTTTTGAGCAGCCACGGACATAAGTGGATCGAAAGGCGGAGAAACCCAGGAGGTGGAAGGTCGGGAACCAAACGCATCCAGAAATACAGACTCATCCTCGGTAGGAGCTAGGGGGATTCCAGTTCCTCCTCTGCTTAAGCATTTTGAGGATGTCTGAAAAAGAAACATCTTCAGAGGGGGATCTTGGGGACCCTTCCGAATCATCTAAGTCTGTATCCGAAGTGACAGACTCAGGGGAGTCAATGTGCTTCCTCTTGCACTTCTTCTTACAAGGGGGCTCCTCTGAATGTTCAGGGGAGACCTTGGAAGAAGAGGAAACACGCAATGGGGTGCCTTGGAGTGCTGGTTCCCCACGCTTGGGGTCTGGAGGAGGAGCAGAGGTTGGCACAGGCACTACAAGGGACAGAGCTGGTGGGGCCGATAGTGGAGCTGACTCAGTGGCCAGCACACTCCTCATGATATTGAAGGTGTTCCTGCCATGATGCAGAGCAGGCTCCAGTTCTGAGGAAATCGGAATCCTTCTCTGCACCGAGGGAGACAGCTCCGAGGCTGATGTAGGTTCATAGGTTCATAGGTTAGTACAAGGCTAACTACCGTTGTGGGCCATTTCAAGCCTAGCCAATTGCCCCATGTGAGAATCAAACCCTGCACCTTGTAGGAGCCGAGCTCACCTGCACAGAATCTCCGAGAGGGAGAACGGGGTCGCACAAGGGTCCAATGCCACTCGCCCCCTCGGAGCCGACGAGGGAACACCAGCACCCAGATCCCTCGATGGACGGCACCATCGAGGGAATCAGTGCTGACGATGGAACCGAAGGAGATAAAGTTATCGGAGCTGATGGTTCCACTACTCGAACCCCAACAAACTCTGGCTCCGAGCTCAATGGAGTCAGAGGAAGAACATCATTAGAAGTGGTCGGAGCTGCCAACTGTTGAGGAGGGCTGGACAACATCTTGGCAAGGGCCTGCGACTTTAGCAACCTACTGACCACTCTCTCTATGTCGTGATCCGAGAGCCTAGAGGATCGAGAGGAGTGAGAAGATCTGTGACTGCGCTCACTTTGCAACAGAGGAGACCGAGGAGCCGAATGTATCGATTCCAGAGAAGGGGATCTCAGCCTCTTGTGGCTCCGCAAAGACTCCAAAGTTTCTGATGAAGCCGACGAGGCGATAGTCTTATCGGTTCCAGCCGGAACCGAAGTAGCAGGTAGAGACTGAACCAAAGATAGCTCCAAACTTGGAGCCGATGATTTGGTAGATTTAGGGGATTTCACAGGCTGAGTCTTGGCCGGTAAATCCTGGGGCTTTAAAAGGCCCCTAAGAAAAAACTTATTCTTATGCTCCTGCAGAACTTTTGGACTAAATGCATGGCAGATAGAACAAGAGTCCTGCAGGTGCACAGCGCCTAAACAATAGATGCAAGAAGTGTGCCCATCTGTCAGCGACATTTTCTGACAGCATGAGTCACACTTCTGGAACATAGACACCTTGGATTCTTTGGACATCCTGTAACAAAAAATACAACAATAGCTACCAATCAAAATACAGTCTAAAGAGAGAAAACACAGTACACTACAGACTAAAACTAAAGTTTTTTTTTTTTTTTTTAATAGGAAAGCCTCTAACTCAAATGGCTAGCCTATAAAGAAGATAAAAGGATAGCCTCTAACTTAAATGGCTACCCTGACAGGAATAAGGAGGGGGAGAACTCTCTAAATTAAATGAGTTCTAAAGGGACAGGAGGGAAGCTACAATTACACACTTAGCTAACACAAGAAATAAAAGACTAAGAACTAACAAAAACCCCTAGGAAAAAAGACTATTTCTAGTAAAAAAATTCTATAAAGAAACTTTATACAAGGCTGAGCCAGAAAAATGAAACCTCGCAGCTGAAGCAGCAAACGAGATCTGGGTAGCTAGCTCTAGGCATCATGGGATAAGGGGTAGCCTCAAGCCAGTAAACAACTCTCGAGCTATAGAAGATGGCCGAATTGGAGCCGAGGATCGGGTCTGATCCCAACCAGCAAGAACGAAGGCGAGATAGACAACTTAAAATCATATGTTACTCGTAACTGCTATATCATATCCTAGCTATATACATGTGTATATTTACAGTCACATATATATATATATATATATATATATATATATATATATATATATATATATATATATATAGATATAGATATATATTTATATTACTATATACAGATATATCTGTATATGTATGCATACATGTATATTTATATTTTGCTGTATATATATATATATATATATTTATATATATATATATATATCTCACAATATATGGGTCTATGGGTGTCTGCATATGTATATATTTATATGTGAGTATGTATCTGTATTCTGTCTCTGTATGTACACATTTGTACTACGGAGATGGAGAGGTTTATCTCTATGTCGCTATGGGTAGAGGTACACACACACATACCTCTACATATAAACGTTAACATCTGGTTATTCCGTTCCTTGCCATATAGATTACACTTTGCTGCAGTGGGACTTGTAGTGGGTGTGGCTGTTAGTTGGGCGACGTCTCTGTCCAATGAACACATTTGTTTACATCCCTAGGGCTGTCTATATAGGCCAACATCAGCCAACACCTGCACACCTAGACTCATAAGTAGCTACCCATAGTTCCCCCACCCGCACCTCCTCAACAGCACCCATCCTTACTCTGTGTCCTGGTCTGTTCTGGACACACCACTACACGCTGCCCACTCTCCACTTCACGGGACCCATTTCATACAATTGTCTCAGCCCATGGGTTATCAGGGTTTCCCACCCATGCATTCCGAGTATGTATACACCCCAACCAGAATGTTTGGTATATCACCTTCTTTTGGTCTTGCCAATTTTTTGGGTGTCCCGCAAGGGACACTCCTGTCTTTGTTCCAAGATTAGAATTCATGGGTGCACTCTGTACCCCCCCAGTTGTATCCTGCCTGTGGTCTGGGGAGCAGTGGACTCTTTTCATTGTTTGTGTGTATGTTGCCTATGTCTGGCTGGGGGGGAGTAGAAGGTCAAGGGCATAGCCTGTGAACATATGTCATTCTTGTGTGCTGTTTCCTATCATAGCTGTAGATCTGTGTATATCTACGCACATGCACACACACACACACACACACACACACACACACACATATATATATATATATATATATATATATATATATATATATATATATAGGTCTACCTGATTTAACTGAAAGCTTCAAATACTGACAACAAGAACACCGATACTGGAAGATCGATAACGGGGAAGACTAACAGTTGAGAATCCCGATGCTGAGAACACTGACATTTTAAGTGTGAGATAGGGAGGGATGTTAGGTTAGGGTGCGGGTCAGGTAAGTGTGCGATAGTGATGGACTTGAGGGTTAGGGGCAGATTAAGTAAATTAGGGTTAGGGTGTGGGTAAGGTCAGTGTACGATAGTGACAGAGTTAAGGGTTAGGAACGGATTAAGTGAGTTAGGGTTAGGGTGCGGGTAAGGTAAATGTGCGATAGTGACGGACCTTAGGGTTATGGTTTGGGTTAAGGTTAGTGCATAGATAGTTGTGTATGTAAGGTTTAGTGTAGGTTTGTAAGGTTTTTGGTGTGCTTGTGTTGTGTGTGTGTTTTTCGGGAAAGGTATTTGTTTTGTTGATTGACGGGATTTTGGTTTGTTGAGCATGTGAAATTTCGTGTTTTTGAACTTTCTTTTTTTTCGGTTTTGTCGTGTAGGTTATTTCATTGTCGGTGTCTTGGTGTGTCGGTGTTATCAGGTAGACCCATATATATAAATATATATATATATGTATACATATATATATATATATATATATATATATATATATATATATGTATATGTCTTGCAACTATATATATATATATATATATCTATATATATATATATATATATATATATATATATATATATATATATATATATCTATATACATATTACCTGTGTGTAAAGTAGACTTAGCAAATCAACAATGTTACTCCCACTGTGGTGTGAGTAGCAGTGCTTTGCTCACTCCTGCCCAGCTGGATATGACATACACTGACAGCGCTATATAATACTGGGGTTGCTGTTGATTCCCTTCTCATTCCTTTTGTATGCTTTATTATGTTGTCCTTTTTATATATATACATATATATATATATATATATATATATATATATTATATATATATATATAGATATATATATATATATATATATATATATATATATATATATATATATATATATATATTATATATCTGTATATACTTATATACATTTCCTATGCTGGGCACTGCTTAGACACACACAAGTGCACTCAGACTTGCTTATTGGTACTTATATGTGTTTACTGCTGCTTATATGTGCTTACACCTGCTTACTAGTACCTTATTCATTATGACAGTGCCACTTTGCTTGAATGATATTTAAGTTAAATATCTCATGTGATACTCTTATGCTGGTTTTACGGTAAAACAACATTCATTCCACTTGGAAAATGATATGCTCTATTGTTGGGCTCAAACTGTGAATGCCTGTTTGTTAGTTGGATGCTCTAAACACTACACTATTGACACGTTGATTCTGCATGTTTTTCTCTATTTGAATGAATATAATGTGTAAGCCATGCTCGGCGGAGGGCAGTGATGTGCAGACACGCTGCGCTTTAGTTATACCTTCGATATTGCAGCAATTGGAATGTATAATAGGGACACAGGGACAAGGAATCTAATTGTGAAAGTTCTAGGGACAGGGCTCAACATTCCACTACATGCTTGTGTGTTTACTACTTCGATTTTATTTTACTGTTTGTGGACACTCTTTTATGCGTAGCATACATTTCGATATCCACAGACACTGAATTACTGACTTACTAGTAGGCATAGTAGGTTTTGCAAGTGTTGGGGCATGTTTACACCTCCGTAGAGCACTTGTGCACACACCCTGCACTCGCACACATTTCCTGTGCATGTCGAGGTTGCGGCGGTGCACCCTCATACATATTCATATGGCGCTGCTGTGCCATCTGTAGTGAGGATGTTCAGTGCAAGGCTAAAACCATCCTTGAATCCTGGGGAATATTTTTGTGTTTGAACAGCAATACTATAAACAGTGCAATAGCGTATCTATGGGCACAACTTGTGCCAATAGCTACGCCAATGCTGTGTTGGTTGATTGGGAGTTACAGTATATATTACAGGGACCTTATAGATGTAATATCTTATTATATAGGAGATTTGTGGATGATCTTTTCATCCTGTGGGGGCGTTCCCCTGAGTTATTTATTGAATTTGTGGAATATTTGAATAATTCAACCCATTTTTTAAGATTTACATATAATTATTCTATTACAGAAATGGACTTTTTTGATGTAACTAGTATTAGAAATGAGGCAGGTAAGATATACACTAGATTGCATAGAAAAGACTATGTCAATCACTTGTTACACAGAGAGAGTTCACATCCACCCCATGTCATTAAAAATGTGGTTCAAAATGAGATTTATAGGGCTTCTCATTTGAATGTTAAAGATACTGATTTCATGTTGCAGGTTGAATCAGCTATAAGCAATTTGCATGATAGAGGTTATGATGACCGTATTATTACACCTAATGTCCAAAATGTAGTAAGCAAAAGGCACACACATGCGCAACCATTCTTCTCATCTAGGGAAGGAGGGTGTGTCAAGTCTAAGCGAGACCAAAATTCCAATACTAAACTGAGAGTCCCTTTGTGTTATTCAGTGGATGTTCATGATTATATTAATATAGTCATTTAACATTGGAACATCTTTACTACAGACTCTAAATTGTTGAACCATATAGATAATACACCTAAGTTTATATTTAGAAATAATAAATCACTGAGAAGGAGGCTATGCTACACCAGGTCAGATCCTGCCAATAGATCATTCTAAAATGGCTGCTAGCTAGGAAACATTGACTTCTATGTGCTCTTACTACTGCCAGACAATCTATTCAAATCACCTGCTACTGCTACATTAAAAATTGAAAAAAAGGATTTTTCAAAACAAAGCTAATCAAAATCTACTGACCTTTCAAAAAATTTTCTGGAACTGGGACTCAGAAAGGCTGATTTATCTCCTCTCTCACCAAGGGTGTAGTAGCACTCACAGCAACATGTGCTTAGGCCGGACAGCATTGCAAAGAATCTACAGAAGCACAAGCAAGTAAAGGAAGACAAAAAAGGGGAAAAACAAAAATCTGATCAAGATGGAACAAATGGAGGCACAATCTTCAAAAACTAGATCGTCCTTAATTATGTCTCCAGAGAAAGAAACATCTACCAAAAGGCAAAAAACAACCAAATCACAGCCTGATGCCTCTAAGCAGCTCCAAAACAACAAGGGTGAGCATCCTCTCACAATGGAGGAACTCAAGGCAGCACTATCACCACTTCAGTCTGAAATACAAACATTTGCCTCAAAACTAACCCATTTGTTAACAATCTGGAACAAATTATTACAAGATTAGACCAAAACGAAGCAAAAATAATGGAAAATGAAATTATAATACAGGAATTCAAAAAACTAGTTCTATAAATGAATCTTCTTTAAAAGACTTGCAGCAAAAGTAATTGATCTAGAGGCTAGAACAAGACGTAATAATGTGCTGATCAGAGGCATTCCTGAGAAGTTTGAACAACCACAACTCCTCACCATTGCAGAGGAAGTATTTGGACTCTTTATGGAAAACAAAGACCTTGCACAGACATGCACAATTGAAAGAATACATAGGGCCTTGAGAAAATTACAAATCCTGGATACACCTAGACAAATCTACATAAGGTTACTGAATGCCTCACATGTCCAATCAATCTTACAAGCTGCAAAAAAAAGAAGTTCATTATGTGGAAAGGTTCAAAAATTACAATTGCACAAGACTTGCCTTTTCCTATAAAACAAGCAAGGCAATCCCTCTTGCCCTTCTGCAAGTTTCTAATAAATAAAAACATAAAATTCCAGATGAGATATCCAGCTATACTTTCCTTCCAGCATAACAATGTTACACATTCAATCAAAACCCCCAGGAGGCGAGTGCTACATTCCACAAAGCATTTGGTGAAACTCCACCATCCTCCTGTTAAGCATGAAACAGGAATGCTTATCTAAACGTTGAATTTAACAAACAAACAGTTTACAATAAACATAAAAGCTCTCATTTGTCTACAAGCCTTGGGATGCTGAACAAACCATGTTGGGTTGTAATACCAGTTGAACAAACGTCCCCACAACTCTTCGACTTGAACAAGGTACCTTTACTGATTTCTTATTCTACTCCATCTCTCTTGGCCAAAATCAAGTTACCGTTTCAACGTTTGAACAGTAGGCCAAAAAAACATTGATCCTGGTAATCCAGTGACTTATGACCGCCAAGTGTAACCAGTAAATATATCCTACAGGAACCCCCATGATTCTCTATTGTGCCAGCTTGATTTACGCTGAGTGAACTCCATTGCCAAAGCAAGACTTCCGCCCATCTGTCTGCATTCTCTGAACAGAATAGAGTGAGTTCCGGTTGCTGTGGGGAAGGAAAAGAACTCTGTACAAAGCTCCAATATGGACGTAAGTGTCCTTTGTCAAGATATTCGCCGAGTGAGCTCCATTGCCAAAGTGAGACTTCCGCCCACCTGCCTGCATTATTTGAATAGGGAAGAGTGAGCTCCGGTTGCGGGGGGGAAGGAAAAGGACTCTTTACCAAGCCCCAATTTGGGATGTAAGTTTTTTTTTTTTCCTTGTCAAGAGGGGAATGTCCAGTGTATTTTTGGCCAATTGGGCAGTAACTATGGCCTCGCCTCGTAAGCTCTGCGAATGCGAGATAGAGTGGAAAGAAAGGAAGGAAAAACAATCCTTTCTTGCTTTAGAATCTGGGGCAAGCTTAAGATATAAAAAATTAACTAAGCTCGACCTGGACCAAAAACATCCAGATGCATAATGTTGATTTTAAAAACTTTGCATATTGATAAGATCTTGCATCTGGGGTGTTCCAATTAGATTGAGCAACATTTGCAGATATTCAGAGCAGGTTGCCACAGCTGGCACAAGTTGACAGAACTCTTTGGACAAAAAACAATGGCTATGCTTGTTTTATGAGGGGGGGGTTCTCATTTCTTAGAATTTTTAAGCATGATATCTTGTTTTTAAGTGGATGTAGCTGCATGTATCCTATGATTACTCAAAGGCTGACCTAATGTTTTTTAAGAAATGATATCAATATGAAAATATAAGTGAGTGATAAAAAAATTGGCTGTAAACATAATTAAAACCCACAAATGTCATAGGAAAAGCACTACAAGCTATATATGGAAGTGTGGAACGGCACTATATAAAATTTGTGCAAAACTTTCAGCTTGTTTTTTAGAGAAAGGGAGGGTGAAGCTGAGGGTATTTGTGGGGAAATGATATCTGAATCTATCAAGCAGTATTCTGCCCATTCTAATTGAGGTCTGTAGTGACATATATGCATCTCAGAACCAATAAAGCTTTATGAGGTCTTCAGTTAGATCCGGGTCAGAAAGGCCAAATGATCTGGTATCCAGATAGCATCCTCATTGCTTGTATACCTGCCTATATTCTTGGATACATCAAAGGGTGCATCTCCATCACAGGGGGGCAGTTTCAACCAGACAAGAGATATGATAGAAATTGATATGCACCAAAAATTAGCCGCTTCATAATTGCGAATCTATAACACTACATGTTGTATATGTGTTTGTCTATTCTCATACATGTGTTTTTGTTTTGTATAAGTATGTATAAAACTTGGGTTAGGGCAGCGGGGGAAAAAAACAAGTGAAGCAGAACTCTGGAGTATGATTGCTGTGAGGGTGATATTGATGCAAGGAATCTTGGCAAAGTGAATTTTTGGGAGGGCGACAGCTGTTTTGCTGCTGTCTACCCTGTCTTGTGACACAAAAAACTATTGGTGGAGGACTGGTTGCCAGGGAAAGTCATAACACTCTCAGATATTAAATGTACTACATAGTATTGTTTTGAAAAGACAAGTGTGATGCATAATCATTGCATAATTCCTAGTGTGAGGCTCCATTAGGGGCCAAGTCTATACAATCACAACAAAAAGCACTGTTCTGAAGGTCAATCTGTAGAAGGAAAGGAACCCCAATATGTCTTGACAGTGGTAGAGTTACTCTTCCCCTAGTCTATTCCCTATTAAAATACATTAATTAAACCCTACTAAAGCCATTTATGAGGCTTGGCTGTAATTTCAGTTTAGTTAGTCCAGGGGGGGGGGGTTGTGCTGTCTTAAGGGGTTATTAACATGTTAGTTTACTTGATATGACAAGTTGCACTGTTTTAACCCTGTTTTTAAAAAAAAAAAGGGAGGGAGGAGAGAAAGAAATCAGCTATAAAAAAAAAAAAAGGAAAAAAAAAAGAGAAGAATCCTTTTTGTCAGAACCAATTACATGTGCTGTTGTATACTATAAGCTAAACAGCCAATTAACTACTGTTATTTTAGAGCAAGAAGCTCTAGTGTGTGTAGTAAGTTGGATTTTGGAATGTTGGGAATTTTTTGTAAAATAGTTAATTTTGTAAATAGTTTGTTCTTATCTCTTTCAGATAAAAGTAGAATGTGGCTAAGCACGGGGAGTAGTCTGAGAGAGGAGGCTGTCACTTTATCTTACTATTGTTTTAAACAAATAAATAATTTTGTCTGCTTTCAGTCCAGTTACTCATCCCTGTCCAAGCTAACAACCCTTCTGTACGTAAATTTTTCTAACTCTAACAATAATGACCTGACTCTACCATCTCACTAATTATTTGTCTAAATGATATTGATAGATTTATGGAATATAAAAGGGTTACCAAATAAAAGAAAAAAAGAATCTAGTTCTACATTTAATTCAAAAATCTACTTTTGAAATTACTCTTATCCAAGAAATGCACATGACAAAGCTCCAATGGGTTAACGACATTAGAAAGAAATGGAAAAAACAAATAATAGCTGCTGGAAATAGCACAACCTCCAAAGGGGTAACAATAATTGTCAAAAAATATTTCAAAGGATCAATAATAACCACTGGTTGGGACCCTAATGGAATATGGTGTTACCTAACATGTTCTATCTCATCCTACAAAAAAAAATACTTATACTAAATGTCTATGGTTCCTGCTTACACCATTCCTTGTTCCTATATGAAATTTATTCACTCATTGAAAAATTCTACAACCAACTATTGATCCTTGGTGGTGACTGGAACATGACCATCAGACCGGAACTGGACAGGACCTGCAAAACCCACAAACAGCCCATAGGTACTAATAACACTATAAGAGATATAATGGACGATTTTAACTTTTTGATCCTTTTGAACTATTTACAAAAGGCCCCTCTATTAGTAACTACACATTCTTCTCAGCCTATCATAAATCCTGGTCCAGGATAGACTTTTTTTTAATTTTAAAATTTTTTTCTTCCTATGAAATAGTATATAGCAGTGACCCCAGATCTATTTCCGACCATGCCAAAATTAACCTTTACTTAAATATCTACAATCCTAACCATGAGAATCGCATCCCTACAAACTTGTCCTTTAATCCAAACCTCTTGAACAACATGACTCTCCATCGAGAAATTCAAGAATTCCTGTCACAGACAATTACTCCTTTGAAATGTCTGATATACCCCTAGACGTACAATGGGCAGCAGACAAAGCTACCTTAAGAGATACCCTTATCCAAAAAGCCTCTCTAATTAAAAAACAATCTAAATCATGTACCACTGCACTAGAAACAGAATTAAGAAAACTAGAATCAGAGCAGCAAACCAAGTTTTCTCTAGACATTGAGAAACAGATGATCACCATTCGAAAACAACTACATGAATTACACCTTAGTTAATACTCTCTTATGGAGTCTAGACTCATTCATAGGTATGCTGAATGGGTGCAAACGCCTTCTAAGATTCTGGCAAGGATAATAAATATCAAACCCCCACCTACCACAATAAAACGAATTAACCACAAGGGTCATTCCTTTTTTACGTTACAATTTCCAACAATAAGTGACACTCACACGAAATTACTAAAGGTGCCTATAATCATGAATGAAATCTCGTTGGCCATTAAGAAACTGAAACCAGGTAAAGCCCCAGGCCAAGATGGTTATGTGTCAGAATTTTATAAATCCTTTAAGCAAGTGCTTGCCCCCATACTACTTAAAGTTTATAACCACATAATCCAGTTTGGTATATCTGATTTATATATTAATAACTCCAAGACTATTTTTATACAAAAATAAAGTGACAATAACCTCAACACAAATGATTAGCACCCAATTGCTTTAATTAACCTTGACATAAATATTCTATCATCTATTTTAGAAAATAGACTACAAAGCATATTGCCGCACATTATATCCCATGACCAATTAGGTTTCATGAGCAATAGGTATGTTTGGGATAACACTCTATCTATTGAAGTCATAACCTATATGACAAAGTATGACAAATCTCCCAAATATGCACTCTCTGTCGATGCCCAAAAAGCTTTTGACAGGGTAAATTTAAACTTTCTCTTTAAAATCATGAAACGCTTTTCCATCTCTGATGAATTCATCAAAATGGTTACAACCCTTTTCACTAAGGCCTCTAGTACTCTAAACATAAACAAAAAAAACTCCAATCCAATTCAAATTATAAATGGCACAAGACAGGGGAGTCCACTATCACCTTACCCATTTAATATCTATCTTGAAGTACTATTGCTAAAACTAAGTCAGAAAACATTCCACCGGTCAGTCTACTTATACAAAATACCAGTGAAATACACAGCCTTCGCAGAAATTTAAATATCTATTTAGAACTCCCCTCAATGGAACTGGAGAAAATTCTAAGTTCTATAGACAAATTTTCACAAATCTCAAATTACGCCATCAATCCTAACAAATCAACAATCTTCCTGCTAAACCTTCTCGATCACAAATAAATTTTTATACCAGAAACAAAGATCAAAGTTAATTATTCTCTAAAATATTTGGGTTTAATATTTGCCCACCCCCAACAAGAGCTAATTAATAGCAACTTGTACAAAAAAGGGGCTAAAGTCATGGAAGATCTCACAAGATGGAAGAATCTAAACATGTCCCTCCCTCAAAAGCAACTATTATAAAACTGAATATTCTCCCCAAAATTCTTTTCCACTTTTTGCCCTTAATCAAAACATTCCAAACACTTTTTTTTAGAAAATAAATATTACACTGGGGGAAATTTATTTGGCAGGGAATTGTTATGGCTAGGCTTGTATAGGCCCTAGGACTGATAGCCTCGTACCAACCTATGAACCTACCCTAAAAACGTCAGAATTAGCTACACCAAATTAACACTTCCCAAAGAAAAAAGAGGCCTGGCCCTTCTGAACTTTCTAACATACTACCATATAATAAACACCAGTCGTATTGTACATATAGCTAACCTCCAACATCCAAACAATGACCGGAACCCCTTATAGGTAAAAATCCACAATGCACACATTAATGCGTCCAACATCAATCCTAGAGCAATTAT
This sequence comes from Protopterus annectens, assembly GCF_019279795.1. NCBI lineage: Eukaryota > Metazoa > Chordata > Ceratodontiformes > Protopteridae > Protopterus > Protopterus annectens. The sequence goes on from NC_056725.1 coordinate 288,219,538, forward strand.
CTTTCTTAACCCTAAAACTCTCAAAGATTAGAAAATCCACCCTATATTAATAAAAAATATCAGTGGGTTTCAAAACCTGATAACATCCCTTGGTCTGCAGCGCTCTCTAACGATGGCCCAACTAGTTCCCCTAAATCCCAATTTTAAACTGAGTAACAGCACGTTAAATCTTGATAGTTACCCTCTTATCAGGAACTGTACAGTGTGGGACTTCTATATTATTAAAGACTTACCATTTGATGCCATCATAGCTTCATTGACAGTCAATAAAAAATACTATATAATCATTCAACAAATATTATACCTAATATCTCTGGTTACAGACAAGACTTCAGTTACCCCCCTAGAATATCAGCTGTACCAGACACTAATAATCCAACTACTATTAATGACTAAAATGCTTTCCAATGTCTATAGACTAATAACAAAAATAAAACACCAAGACAATATAGTATTCTCTAAATACTGGGATGGACAAAACAGGGAAATAACACTTAGCCAAAAACTTGATGCAATCGACGCAACAATAAAATTAACCCCCTTCAAAAAACTAATATATACCCAGCTCATGATAAACAATAACACCTATCACACACCGTCATTTCTAAATAAAATTAACCCAAACACTTCATCTTTCTGCCCAACATGCCCCAACTCAGTGGCAGATACAATCCACATTTTTTGGTCATGTAAAATGTGTACAAACTATGGTGCTCCCTAAGAGCACAACTTGAGAAAATATAATATAATGAAAAAATCAAGCCATAGCTCCACAGCTGTTAAAAACTCTCTTTCACTGTATTTAAGATACAGGGGTATTGCTATAAGTAGTGTGAGCTAATTCGGCTTCTTTTAAGTCCCAAATAACACGATAAGCGCTTTCAGTATCACCTTCTTCAGATCATATAAAATAGGGACTCCATCTTTTTCTTTTAATACAACATTCATCCAAGCTTTCAAATGTTAAATGGCGCCTTTTGTTCAATGAAGACAACAGCCAATGATTTCACTGCTAATGTGACACACCTTCTCTTCATTCGTTCCGAATAGTCGCCAAAGAAAGCAGCATAGAGATAGTCTGCAAAGTTCTCGGCTGCTGTTAGTGCTCTGTAAAAAGTTATTGTTTATCATGCGCTGGCTATACCTCCTGATATTTAAATGAACTTAAAGGTAACAACCAATGACTTTGCTGATAGTATAACACACCTTCTCTTTATTTAATACTAGGTCTCCTAGTATTTAAAATAGGTTTTAAAGGTACGACAGCATTCAAGCCTGGGGGGCAATCTGCTCGTAAATTAATAATCCACCTTGCTTCACATAATTCAGTATTATTAATAATATCTCCTCACTTGATGTTATTATGAATCTGCTCAATAGCTTTAAAATAAAAGCTATGGTTTGGAAAGTTCTTAATGTGTACTGCTAGTGTGTTATGCATCTCCACCTTTTGTATATCATTCAAATGCCGCAAAATCCTTTTCTTAAAAACCTGGTTCGTTTTGCCAACATAAAAAGAAGTGCAATTTCTGCAAGTTGCCAAATAGACTATAGCTCACACTACTTATAGCAATATCCCTGTATCTACGGAAGTAAGGCAATCAGTTGTGTTTAGCCTTAAGAGTTGTGTCTAGCCTTAAGAGTCGTGGAAGCTTTGTCTGCTAAATGCAACTTCAGCAAATGACCTACGACGAAGTATAAAAACTAACGTAAAATTTGTGGTTTGCAAGATATCATAAGCCGTCTTGGAGTTTTACAAGCAGCTGAACTAGTCAAACAACTATAGGACCACGTACAGTAAGGCATTTCTATTGTATTTAGCCTTCGCAAACATGGCCAATATTTTAAACAGCCATTGCAATTGACTTTTTACAGAGCACTAACAGCAGCCGAGAACTTTGCAGACTATCTCTATGCTGCTTTCTTTGGCAACTATTCTTGGTTCTAACTATAACCGCAACCACCACTTGGAGTTCTACACATGCTCACATGCTGAGCTTTTAACTGTTGTTTTTTAATAAAACAGGACCGAATGGTCTTTTGAAAATTATTATTTTTTTGCTGAAATTTGTTACATATATGTGGACCGAAAGGTTGACATACTTAAATACAGTGAAAGAGAGTTTTTAACAGCTGTGGAGCTACGGCTTGATTTTTTCATTATAGTTTTTTTCTACTAGCCGTTGCGTTAGTAGTGAGTTTTACATTTTTTTCTATTGCAACTGGAGAAAATGGGATACATGAAGTCAACCCTATCCTGGGAAATGGCGTTACTGAATATATTTCCTAGTCCATTTAAGTCTGAAACTAAACATATTATTGCAACACTTTGTGTGCTACTCAAAACTTACATTACATTAAACTGGCTAGATAGATCCAAAATGTCTTGGAAGGACTTCCAGTAGATGGCTAAGTATGTGTTGGCAAGTAAACTAAAGACAACAAGCAAAAAGAAAATAAGTTATTTCCAAAAATACTGGAATAACCTTATAAAAGCTCTTAATTAATATCGCTCCTAGGTATATTTCCATCCTCCTCTTTTTCTCTTTTGGGCTTCTCTTTACTTTCCTATCATCTAATATCCCTACTTCCATCAGTGTGCTAACCCTGCACCAAACACTTCTCATCTTTAATATCCACCTCCACTCTATCCCATGAAAGACCACAATAGAAATCTTGCTACCACATTTTCTCCTACCCTTGTGTAAACGCTAACAACTAGTTTTCTTATACTAACATCTAATCATTCAGTGACAGTTGAGTGTACATAATATATATAGTTAAAGCAAATAGGTTTTAGGTGTAAGGATACACATCCTTATATCTGAATAATAAACACCTGTTATTGAATTTGCTACTTCCAACTATCCTATGTCAATTTCCTAATCACTTGTATAATGAAGGTTAATACTTTTTCTTGTAATATTGGAATGAGTGTACTAGTATTTTAAGCAGGTTTTACCAAGTATATCCAATTACTCATTTTGAGCATATTTGTCTTGTAATTAAGTCTGTATCTGTATATTAAAAAATACTAATAAAAATCAGATTGCAAAAAAAAAAAAAGATTCTGCCAATAGAGAATCAACAGGCACTAGACCATGTGATAAGTGCAACTATTGTCAATATCTTGACACTAGTGGTATGTTTACTCATCCAGACCAACGGAGGGTGTACACATTTAATGTGTCAGCTACTTGTACAATGGAGCATATAGCATATTTTGCCCATTGTATCTGATGTAGAAGTTTCTATATTGGTAAGACCGACATGTCTTGTAAAGAGCACATTAGAGAACATATTTACAATATTGCTAAGAAAAACAAGGTGAATGCCCTTGCAACGCATGTTGCTAATACTGACTCTAATCATTCCTTTAAGTTTTTAGTGATGGGTAAAGTATTTGAGTATGTTAGGTTGGGTGATATATGTTTGAGGACAGAGGAATTAGAATCAAAATGAATAGTTAGAATGAGAGGGGTTGCGGGTAGTGGATTGAATGAGTGTGTCCCCCTGAAACCTAAACTTATATCTAGATCAGTGAAGAGATAATAAAGATATTTTAGAGAGTGAAAAATGTTTATATATTGTATTTATTTAATGCCATATTTTATTTTATATTGTCGGTATATGACATTTTTCTTTAAGTATAGTGTCTGTTTAAATGTGATTTGTCATGTGATTTTAAAACTGTATTTAAAGGGTATGTTTTATTTTGCTGTTTTACACCTGAAGAAGTGAATTGTGAAAGCGCTTGTGATTTGTGCACATAGTAAAGTATTTTATACTGGCAGCTTTAGCCTGGATGTGTCTGTTCTTTTCCATTTTTTGATTATTCTTGATTTTTTTAGACACATTTTTTGAGCAAGTGGTGGTTTTGTTTTTGACTTTCAAACACATTAAGAACTTACGTAAGAGTGTAAGTCTAAGTTATTGTGAAAGACTAAGAGCACTTGATCTTGTGCAGTACCCTTTGCAGTGGTCTGGGAAGTGAGCTTGCTCAGACATGTTGGGCATATGCGGATAGCTGATTCTAGGGGTATTTAGGGTTGACAGGAAGTGCTAGAGAGTCATCAGATTTCCTTCGTGGAAATATCTGTGGGAATAGAAGTTGTGTTGTGTGGTTCACTGGCAGAGTGACCTCTGCATGGAAGAGACTGGTAAAATGGAACAGGACAAATATTGGTTTGAATGTTTTAAGAACAGCCTGGAAGCACACCACATGAACTAGTGAATGGTATTCTGGCAAAACTGGATGGGCATTGTTGCCCGTGTCTGAAGTACTGATATGTGTGTATGTAAGGATGGAAATATACTTATAACAATAAGAAATTAGAAGGGTCTCATAATTTAAAGTCCATGGACTGTATAAACATGCTTGGAAGTAGCTAATGATAAGAATACGCATTATAGCTTCTGGTCTCTCAAATAATTAAGCAACAGACCAAAAAAAAAATACAATAGTTATGTAATGTATGATTTTAGTAAATCTAGACATAAAATATATAATCGTCATACAAGATGAAGCAGTCTGCTGAATTTAGATATTAAAGACAGTATTTAATAACATGGGCTTGTGTATGATAATACTACTGTCTTATCTTGTCATAAATGACATACACTACACTGAACATCAAGGGGAAGTATGATGATTTTCTTATATAAGTAAATATGCATAACAAGTCATGTAATTCCTTTAACTTGAATTGTAGATTTTGTAACCAATCTTGACCATATATAATACTTAAGCGGTTACCAAGGTAACTAATGTTTATACATGACATCAAACTGACAAAGTTGTTCAAGAGAAACAATAGAAGCCTGAACTTGAAATGTCACAGAATGTAATAATCATATTCTGAACAAATAGTATTAAATTTACAATAGACCCTCAGTTTAATAACATGGGCTTGTGTATAATAACACTGCTGTTATAACTTGTCATAACTGGCATACACTATATTGAACATCAAGAGGAGGCATGATGATTTTTTCATATAAGTAAATGTACATAACAAGTCATATAATTATATACAAAATAGAATATTGCCATTTAAATCTAAAAACATTCCGTATATGCCATAAAATGGCAATTTATGAATATGAAAAGGGAACTTGCAATCATTAATCACAATAAGTGAATTTGTTGTTTTTAACCTATAATTTCATTCATTTTGTAATAAGAAATGACAGATATGAAAATCCTTATTTGTAGGAAATGGGGGGAAGAGGGATGCACTGATAATTAAAATGCACTAAGTTTCATCAATGTTCACATAAAACACACTTGATGCTTTAAGTAAGTTAGCAACAGATAAGGTGATTACTGAAATGCTGGCAAATAATGAAATATAACTTCTGATATATCCAGTAAAATACATTGTATTATAAACATTAGATATAAATATTATTGCCATCTATTTAAATTAAGTGATAAGTTTTGAATGACTTCATCAATAAGGGTGAATATGTTAAATAACTGTGTGCTATAATCTTTTACTGAGGTTTTGTATATGATACAGCCTACTTTACTATGATTGAATTGCTTACCATCTATCTTTCATGTAAATATTAATTGCTTATTCAATAAGTAGACATTTATATTGTATTAGAATTCTGTCTAATCTACAGTAGTACTATATCTGTTCAAAATAATATAAATATTGCTTATTCCTGTTACAAATATTCTCCATATGATAATTCCGTTTATGGAGCTCAGATGTTCTGGGTTGTCAAGGTATGAGTGATAATATGATGGTCTTAGGTTTATCCATCAGTTTAGGAATGGTTTTCATTCCATGGCTAGTGTGGATCTTAGTTTTGTTAACATTTACTAATTTAAATTTGTTATTTCACAAAAACATTTTAAGTATGCCTGTCCAAGACATTACTTTATTGGTAAACAGTCAAAGGATAAAACTGATAATTTCCTTTAAAAGCGCAAACATATACTTTATAATTATCAGAGTGAAATGTTTAATAGTCATAATAAAACATAAAATACCTAATCTACATAATGTAAGATGGATTTAACTTTATTATCTTTAAATACCAATGGCTTAAACAATCCTAGCAAGAGATCAAATCTACTGAAATATTTAAAATTGAACTAAGCACAAATTGTCTTCCTTCATTAAATTCATTTCAAAACAAATTACAATTGCAAATGGAATCCTAAGGAATATATGATATTGGCACAATCCACTTATAAGACAAAGACAAAGGGGGTAACACTTTTATGGAAAACAAATGTGATTAACCCAGAAATTATTTATAAGTATGAAGATAAAGAAGGCCATATGGCATTAGTAATAGTTAAATATAATAACAGAATACTGACCTTAGCCAATCTATACTGGTTCCCAGGCATTGGAACAAGAACTGTTAAAAACACTTGGATTTCATTTCCAATAATTATAAAGGCAACTTAATATTAGGAGGAGACTTCAACTGAATATTTGATATTTCTGAAACTACAAATAAAAAATCACTGTGTACATCTGCTGTATCAAAAGCTTTAAACAAGTGGGTAGAATCATTTCATCTTCTAGATACTTTCAAATTTAAAGAATATAAATCATTTTCATTTTCCCATCAAGATCACAGATTTGGTAGCCAAACTAGAATAGATAAATATTTGCTGTCCATGACTTAGAATCTAAAATCATTAATTTCTCAATCACTCCCTGCACCTTTTTAGACCACAATTCATTGATACTAAAACTTAAAAATGGGTACAAACCATTAATCTTTAACTCCAGAATTCAGCATATATAACTAAAATTAAAGAGTTCAAACCCTGGTTATTTTCCGAATTACAGTTCTTCTTCGATATTAATTATACCACAGAGATAAATAAAATAATGATATGGGACTTGTTAAAAGCTTACATATATGGTAAACCCCTAAGTTGGTATAAAAAAATCAGAGAATGGGATTCTGAATTATTAGATCTACAATCCAAACTTTTGTCAGTAAAATTGAAAAAAATCAAAATCATTTGGAGATGAAAAAGAAAGTAGAAGTATTAAACAACAAATACAATTAAATTCTAATACATAAAACTAGTTTAGCTTTAGAAAAACTAAAAATTAATACCTTGTCCACTTCTTCCAAATATCTACATAATTTATCCACAAGAATCAAAATACAATCAAAAGCTAATAACATTAAACGTATCTTCCATGAAAAGAAAAGGAAAAATGTCTCAGATATAGGTGGCATTCTTGATGCTTATAGAAATCACTATATGGAACATTTCCAAAAAGAAAATATACATATCCATCAATTAAATCTAGATGAAAAATGTTATAATATAAAAAAATACCAGAAAAATTAAAACTAGATCTGCAAGCACCCATATCCTACAAAGAAATTACAGATACAATAAAAGAGGGTAAAAATAATAAAGCTCCAGGTATAGATGGTATAATTATGGAAATATATCAACTTTTTCCTTCAAAGATACTATCCCTCTTCCATCAAACTCTATTAGAAATTCAGTCACAAGCTTTAATACCACCCTCTTGGAGATATTCCTTAATCACACCAATCCTAAAGGAAAACAAATCCCCAAACCTCTGTACCTCATATAGACCTATATCATTATTAAATAATGACTATAAGATACTTATGACAATATTAACTCACAGAATGAAAATACCACTATCCAAAACAATAAATAATGATCAAACTGGATTTATATATCATAGACATACACATGACAATATTAAAAGGATAATTTCTCTTATAGATTATGTTACTAAAGAAAACAAAGAAACACTCATAATTTGATTAGATATAGAGAAAGACTTTTATTCCCTAAATTGGGACTATTTATTCAAAATCCTAATGCTATTTGAATTTACTGCATCCTTTGTACATCTCCTAAAAATATATATGCAAATAATTTAACGTATGTCAAGTAAGGTCCTTTTACCTCTGAATCTATACATATAACAAAAGGCACTAAACAAGGATGTCCCATGTCATCAATTCTATTTGCTCTGGCTATTCAAATATTTGCAGATTCAGTTTGTAATAATATAAAAATCAAATGAATAGATGTTTATGAACAATACAGTTCTAAAGTAATGCTATTTGCTGATGACATATTACTATCTAATACAAAAGAGTCATTAGAAGGAGTAGATATATTAATTGATACATTTCACGTGATTTCAGGACTCCATTTCAATAAATCAAAAATCGACATTTTTATTTTTAAATAAAAAAGAACTGCAGAGTAAGGGGGATCACATCATAGGGAAACAAAACTCTACCTTAAAATATGTAGGAATTGGGTTATGCAAGGATAATAATGAATGAGTCTCAAAAAACTACAATAATATCATTAATACAATTAAAATCTTTGTGGGAAAATGGAACAAATTAATATTAACATTTGAAGATAGACTACAGTTAATAAAAATAGTTTTACTGCCCAAGTTCCTATATATAGCCTTGGCAATACAAATGTTACCAGAAAGGAATATACTTAAGAAATAAATTCATGCCCAATACATTTTTTATGGTTTCCCAAAAGAAACAGAATAGTTTTAATACATCATATCAGAGTATGGAAACAGGGAGGATTAAACTTTCCTGATACAGAAACATATATAAAAGCGTCAATATCTAAAACAATCTCAGACTGGATAAGTCTGAATTAGTCTGCAAATTGGAAAGCATTACTAACTGTAATATCAATAAATGAATCTGATTTACAAAAAAAAAAATCAAATAGATAAAAACAATTTGCCATTGCACATATGTATTAGTATGCAATATAACATAACTAAACCCACTAAAATTCATATGATTAATTATTACATTGACTCATTTAGGAAAATTATTAATGCAAATATAGATTTAAAAATCTGGTTTGATCATTTAACACCATTTTTAGTCACAAAGAACTTTCCACATAAAATATATAGAGAAATTATTAATTCCTGGGAATAGAAAGGATGTGTTTGTTGGCTCCAATGTATCAAAGAACTAAATGTTTTAGATATGCAAGTATTAAAAACAACATCCAAAATTCCAAAACAGGACTGGCTAACTTTACAGAGTATTCTGTCATATTCCCAAGATTTAAGTAGAATAATTAACAATTCTTCATATAAAGAAATACCTAAATTTACAAAATACATATATGAAATCATATATAATGATGTTGACATCGGAAACAATATTTCAAAATTTTACAAAATACTGATAAACTATAAAACAACACCCAAAACCTCATATTGGAAATTTATAACAAAAGGACACTCAATACAGTTAACTGAAGATATTAAAACAAATATCCTATTATGGATAAAATATACCTCCTTTACACAATACTGGAAAGTTTTTAATTGGAAATGCTTGCACAGAGCATTCTTAACCCCAGATAGAATCAGTAAAATTAATGTTTCCATAAAAGGAATATGTTGGAGATATGAGCAAGGACACAATGCAGATTGGAACCACATTTTCTTTGATTCTGTTAAAATTAAGCCGTTTTGGAATGGTATTAATAACTTTCTACAAGCTTTATTTAATAAATCATTTTATTTAACTAAAGCTCTTGTATTATTAAATGTGAACGAAGGTCCTCATTTGAATATGTCAAACATGTATCTAGTATGGACTACACTTGCAATCTCAAGGAAGTGTATAACAAGAAGATGGACTACAAACACAATATTAACTTTGGAAGACTTATACAGCCTACTGAAGATGACAGCATTATTGGAAATTAGAATTAAAGAGCTAAGAATTTATCCAAAGTCATTTATCAACAACCCTTGGGGAAAAGTCTTATCATTGATTGACATTATACAATAATTGATCAGACACTCTGATAATGGATTGGGCATACTTATAAAGTAATTGTATACATTAAGACCTGTTATAGTGTCAGGCTAATGTAAATAGTGTACATAGTTATTTAAGATGTTATGTATAAATACTATGGAATTCATTCAAATGTATTTGAAAAATAAAAACAGTTTTGAGAAAGAATCATTTGCCTTCTAGCCTTTAACACATTTCAGTAGTCATAAAGAATGTATGCAGTTTACAAGGTCCATTGAAAAAGTAGGAAAATCAGTCAAATGCAGGTCCTGTAAAAATAGAACTAGAAACAGTCACACATCTTGTTGCTGGGTGTGATGCACTCATGACAGGGGCCCTGTATACTAGAAGGCATGTGGCAAGACTGTTGCATTATGGATTGTGCAAACACTATAAGTAGCTGATTAAAAGATTATATCATATAAGATCACTCATTACCAACAGTTCAAAAACAGATGTGAGAAAATAATGCAGTCCAAGAAAAAAGACAGATTACAGTGTCTTATGTAAAGAGAGACACAAAGCCATACGTTTCTAAGATTTGTAGGCAGAAAGCAGAGCAATGTGAAAGAAAGATACTCAGACAGTTCCAAAAGTAGTAGGGGCAGCAGGCCTAATAAAAAGCATTTGCAGTCACACTTAGATATGCTACCAATACATTCCATATGCTTTTGTTTGAATTACTGAGAGTATGAATTCATGGCACGCTGTGGATGCTAACAAGAGCACTCTTGGCTAACATCAGACTGAAACAATACTAATTTCATTAACTTTAATTGTACCCCGACTTAGCAGTGGGGACCATTCCTTTTGTGATATTAGAATCCCAAAAGATTTGGAGAAATTAAACCAAGAGACACCATCTGAGCAGTTTTGTATGCAGACATTAGTACACAGAAACAAAGAAATACAGAAACACACACAGAAAGACAGAAGCACACACAGAAACACACAGAATCTTGCTGAAGCACACAGACAAACTCACTTATGTACACACACACACACACACACACACACACACACACACACACACACACACACACACACACACACACACACACACACACACACAAATTCGTACACACGCATAATCTCATGCACACATAAATTCACATATACACACACACACACATACACACATACACACATGCACACACGCACAAGATATCTAACACAGAGTGGCAATGCATAGAATACAACTACTCTTTTAACTAGAAATGCTTTCTTTAATTTTTATGCTACACAGATGCAATTTACTTTGGAGCCTAGTTATTGGTGTGGAGACCATTCATATTGCTGAATGCTGGAAAAACCTGACAAAAATCTCAGAAATTAAAGAAAAGAAGGAAAGAAAAACAGTGACACATCTACGGCAGAGAAATCGTCTTGTAGCAAATACAGAACTTGATTATTTGAGTGTTATGTAAGATGAGGCTCCATTGGCTAGAATTGAAGTCACTAATGTTAAACTCCCCAGTCTCTGTTTTCCAGAATAAATCAGTTTTTGTGCAGTCCCAAAAAAAGCACACGCAATGACTCCATTGTTCTCAGAGATACCCTTCTTTTTCCTACTTTTGTGTCATTGACTTTGGTAAGTAAGAGTTAAGAAGTTTAGAGTGCCTGGCTGTGCAACAGGGCATGGCTCCTGCAAAAAATCATTTTATTTTTCAGTAGATTCATTTCCCCAAACACTTGAAATGATCATGTTGGTTCGCAAGAAGTATAGCAAAAGACAATTTAGTACCTCTGTAATGGAAACAGACAAAGCAATCTAAAATATTTGCAATGTGATGGGCTCTAATTTATTAGTATTAGATCCTCTGTGTAACGTCAAGTTCCTGTCTGGGTAAGCTCTAGCTCCCCTGTAACTCTGAATTGAATTAAGTGGCTATGGAGAGAATAAATGAATGACAATTAATGCACAAATAGTTATCAAAAATGTCTGAATGACTGCAAGAAGGTATCTCAGCTCAATACTTTGGAGGGTGTTACATATTATAATAATAATTATAATAGTAACAATAATAATAATAACACTAATAATAATATATGTTAGAGTAACATATGTTAATAATAATAATAATAATAATAATAATAATAATAATAATAATAATAATAATAATAATATATGAGTAACACATGTTAGTATATTATCACGAATATTATAGAAGAAGATGTCATACATGCAACATTCTAATATGTTGACTATTATGCCAAAAATAATACAAGTATTTCCATTTATAAAGCAAATATATCTCAAGTACATCAAATAAAATATAAACTTATATTTATTCATGACATAATGACAATTATGAACATGGATTAACAGCAGCATTACTAAAACAAAAATAAACAAAAGCTTCTACTTGCCTTTCTTTTTACTGAATAGACATGAACTCCTGTACTAGTCATTATTTCAAGAAGATTCACTTAATTTAACTGTTTGCGTTACCTTTCTCACTGAATATAATTGCCTGGATCCCTAATGGTTTGATATTATCTTCTGGATTTTGGTGGAATAATATTGATGGGATTACCTACAAAATGCCATTAAATTGTGCTTTTAATCTCAAAGTGAATTAAATTTTAATGAAAATTTTTTTTTGATTTTTTTTTTCCAATATAACATATAAATAAACACAAATGCCAATTTTATGGAGAGATAAGCATTCATTTAACATGACATCATACATAATGTTGCAATGTGTTTATGTTTGTGACAGCTTTGCATTTGTTACTCTGTGGATAGTTGATAGCTACACATTTGTTTTCAAATGCTGCTTGTACATGTACCCCTGCCTGACACAATAACACAGATTAGTAAAGCCAGTGAAACCAGTTTAACATTTAATAACTGTATTAAGTAATATAAACTCATCAACACAGCAACACAGTAAATTTATATACATTTCTGCACATATGGCAGACATCAACCCAATAACATTATATACATTTTCAATCAGTGCAGCACTGACACGTTCACTGCTATTAAAACAGCAACATTAGACCTTCACACTGATACTCTCCCATGCTAAACCAGACAGTATACTACCACCTACTCTAATTTTCATAAAATAAAACATAATGTAAGGGGGAATAGAGGGATCTCCTTCCAAGACCACACTAAAACCATCCACTTGTCTGTAAAACATAAAACCGCAATGAAACACATATCACCATTTCCCCATAATAGTCAATGGCAGGCATGCTACACCATACTATGGCACAAGGGTTGCTAAGGGGCAGTGACAGTGTTAAGCGCAGTAGGAATTAGTAGGCAATGCCAATGCCATACAAATGAGAGAAGTAATAGTGAATCGCTGATTCCCCGCTGGTGTAAGGATGCACCTCACAGTGTAGAGTTATAACACAGAGGTGTGCCCTTGAGATAAAGATGACATTAAGAGAGGGGTGTGTCGCCATTGCTGTAAGCACATTGGAGCATTGCTAAACCAGTTTGCCCCTAGCTAGACAAAGCTGCAGGATAGGAGTGTGTCGAATTGGCCATAGCTATGCTTAGCTGAGAGTACACAAGGTAACCGAGTATGTATGTGAACGGAGATGAAAATGCGCGTAAACCCAGTATGCATAGCGCGCTCTGCAGCTGAAACAGGAAGGATATCAGAAAGTTCTTAAGGAAATGCTGCAGCAGTGAAATTGGAGTACAAATGACTAAATAACACCTAGAAGCCTACAGTGGGCCATTGACAACAGCTAACAAGGCTGAAAGCAGCTACCTGCAGAACAGGAAAGGGGAGGAGCTGTATTGCAAAGAAAACAGTTAAGTGTCAAAGCAGAACAAAGCTGATTTGCAGTATATAATCTACAAGGCACATTTTGCCATGACTGGGTAGGGAAAGTACAAAACAAGAAAGACGGCAGGTGGATGCATGCCTGATAATAAGAGGGTATCCATGTCTAAAAGTGAATTAAAGAACAACAGATTAATCAAGGCAGGCAAGTAGATCTCCACAGTCAAGGCCCCACACTTGCAGTACTCATTTCAAAACCCATAATTAAGACATGCTGCAGCTGGAATAGCTCATACATACCCACTGACATCAGCAGCATCCATAGCACAATACTATAAAGTGTGAAAGCACCTCACACACATTTGTGTATTCCCATACACTCTGCACCAGTGGTGTAAACAGACGGGGAACTTTTATTATGTATTGGTTGGGAGGGTGGCCTAATGGTTAAGGTGTTTGTCTTGCAAGCACAAGGTGCAGGGTTTGAGTCTCACAAGGGATAATTGGCTAGGCTTAAATTGGCTCACAAGGGCAGTTAGCTTAGTACTAATCTATGAACCTATGTTAGGGGCTGCCATAGCTTTGATCCACCAGCATGTGTTGGAGACTGAAGGTGGTGTGGAGGATGATGCACATGACCAACTCAGGCACCAGAGGAGGAGGAGAGTGTTCAGACCCAGGGTAACCTACCAAAGGCTACATGATCTGGAGATAGTAGAGCATTACATGGTGGACAGGGACATCCTACAGCAATTTGTGGAGTTGTGCCAGCCATGCCTCAGAGCCATAACAAACAGAGGGGAACCATCCCAGTGGATACGAAGGTATGTGTAAGCCTGAGAATACTAGCTACAGGTACCTTTCAAAGACCAACTGGGGATATCATGGGGATCTCACAGGCATCAGCATCCAGGGTACTATTCCAGTTCCTGGATGCCATGTTATCACATGCCAATGAGCACATATACTTCCCCCGAATGCAGGAGGAGTTGGCCAGCAATATGCGTCTCTTCCACCGTTTGGCAGAATACTCGGAGGTACTGGGTGCAATAGACTGCACACACATACACATCAAGTCACCACCCAGTGAGCAGGGTAGGCACTACATAAACTGCAAGGGATACCCCTCCATCAACTGCCAGGTTGTGTGCAATGTCCAGGGCATTATCATGGATGTGTGTGCTGGCAGCCCTGGAAGCTATTACAACTCCCACATCTGGCATGCCTTACAGCTGTATCAGTTATTTGCCAGGGGAGACATACCAAATGGCCACCTGGTGGGGGATGCTGGCTATGCACTGGAACCGTGGATGATGACTCCCATCAGAAATGCACACACCCCCATGCAGGAATGCCATAATGAGGCACACGCACAAACCAGAATCATCATAAAACGTGTGTTTGGGATGCTGAAATCAAGGTTCCATTGCTTGGACATATCCAGTGGAGCCTTGCAGTACTCACCAGGCACATGTGCCCACATTTTCATAGTGTGTGCCATGCTACACAATATGGTCCTGTGGAAACAGCTGCTGCAGGGACAGAATGGTGATGGCCCTCACAGCCCACCACCATTGCCAAGAGCCCCACAGGCACAGAGGTACTCAGACCACGAACACCCTGAGCCAGCCCCAGTAGGCAGATAGAGGCATGCCCAGCATGCCCATACCTTGGCAAAGAGGGAACGTATAGCACACACACTGACAGTGTAGGCATCTCAGGACTGACACCTTTCTCCACCTGCACACACACTAAAAATGGATGGCACACACACAAGACTACATGTAAATTGTCATGTATAGGCAGTCTACTGTGTGCATCCAACATAGGCAGCCCTTGACTATTGCACACAAAACTGCCATTGGCACAAGGTAAGTCAACACCTGAGCAGTAAATTAAGCTATCAGCATACGCAGATACTGTATGTATAGATTCATAGGTAGGTACTTGGCCAACAGCCAAAGGCCATTCATAAGCCCAGCCAAAATGTGTCAGCTTTTGCCAGCCCATTGATTCATTAACTGTCCATCTGTGGAGCAGAGCCAATGACAGGATCCCTGGGGTGCATCTACTGTTCCCCATCCACTCGTCAAGGTTTCTCTTTCAGAGTGTTAGTGAGGGGCTCTGTATAATGTAGTTAGGGATGCTGTTCCAAAGTATGGGGAGTGTCTGTGACAGGAAGCTGTCCCTCCAGCATCTTCCAGTTATTGTTGTGGCAAGCTTCAGCTCGCTACACTGTGTGATTCACTGAAACATGGATTCCCATAGGTGGAGCATATCCATGAAGCCTGAGTTCAACATGGATGTGTTGGCCAGCGGAGATCATCTCTGGGTAAACAAGATGCCACTGAGTAAAGCAGGAGTTTATTCAGTCCGGCTGCATAGGCCATATGTTGGAGGCCAGTATTCCCCTTGGCAAGGTACATTTGTGGACCTCCCAGCTGTTGGAAGTGTCTTCTGAGGTACATCCCACATGGGTTATTATACCCTATGATGGGATTGATGAGTGATGAGTAAAGGGGCACTATAACCCCATTATGTCTAGATGGGAATCCTTTAGTAATCAGATGGCCTACATAGAAGGATGTCCTAACTACTGTGGAGATATGATTGTCAAAGGGGAGATCACTATCTACTTTAATCCCTAGATGCCCCATTACCTCATCCATATTAAAGTGGCTGCCACTTATGTGTTAATATGTGTGTGCCAATTCCACAATGGAATAACCATGCAGTTAGTAGTACTTGGCTGGAGACCATGAAGTTGACACCCTGTGACATTCTCTGTGAGGCCCCTTGAGGGATGTCTGTGTCAGCTGGACTATCAATCATGGTTCCCAGTCATTGCCAAACATGGTCTGCTGTAGTCCACCTGTGTTTGCTTGTACCTCTGAGAACCATACCTTTGCAGACCAGGCTAGTCAGGCTTATGGGGTGGTAGTTACCTTGGTCAGTTGTGATTCCACCTTGATGGAGTGGAATAACCATTGCCACGCGCCATTGTATGGGCATGTCGCCTGTGGAGAGGCTGAGGTAGGAAAGCTTAATTAGGTGGGGGTTCAGGATGTCTTGTACAGTTTGCAAGATGCAGTCTGGGACAAAATCTGCCTCCATTGACGCTGTGTTCTGCTGTTAGAGAGGGCCATTTCCACCTGTGTGTCTCTGATGTGTGGGATACTGTACCTTTCGGGTAGTGTTGTGGGCTCTTTAGGGGGTGAAGTATGCACTGAAAGTATCTGCAAGGATGTCGGTGATATCAGTAGGGTCAGCATGTTTTGTGCTATATTTCACCGGCACAGTGCAAATCTGTGTGTCACCATGTAGATCCTTGACATAGCCAAATAAGGCTTTGTGGTTATCTTTTGAATCCTTGCACATTCTCCCGCTGATGTTAGCCTTGAGTGATGTCATGAGGGACCTACATATCATACTAATAGTGGTCACGGATGTCTGCCCTTCATGGGATTTGCTGTTTGTCTGAAAGATTTGCTGTTTGTCTGAAACACTGTCCTACTTCTGTAGTATAGCCTGTTTATTGCAGAGGTCCACCAGACCAGTGTCCTTGTCTAGGAGGAGTGAGTCTTGCTTTACCAGTGATGGCACGATCCATACATCCATTTAGGTGTGTATAGACTGCATTTGTAAATCTGTCTGTATCTTGACGAGTGTTTCCCCTTAGTGTGGGGGCTGTGGAAACCCCCACCCCTGTCACTAGTAGTGTAAATTTAGCTTTAGGAAAGGTACACTGTGGTATCCGTGGGTGGGGGAGATGCTTGGGTGTGGAAACAGTGAATAGTTAATGGTCAGATCTTACTAGTGACCAGTTAACATCTGCTGTGGTGCACCTGTTGCCCATGTTGGTGATGACCACATCTAGTAGTTTCCACCCCACGTTAGGGAGGTTACCACCTGATACAGGGCATATGAGGTGATGAATTCCAGGAAGCGCTGGGCCTGGAAGTGAGTACCGGAGTAAGTTTCCCAGTTAATGGTATGGTAGTTGACATCAACCAATGCCAGAGTATGCATTAGGACTGTCATGTTCCCCACTGTCTCCAGGTAAGTGGAGTGGTGGTCCTGGGTCATGGAGGGTGATCCATAGCAGGCCACAGTTTACATTGCAGTTGTGGCTGATGTTAGCTGCACATGGATGATCTCAGAGGTTTCATGCTGTCCCACTAGCCTGGATGGGTAGGTATCCCTGATGAATATGGATACAGCCCCTCCATGTCTGTGTCAGTCCATGTTCTGTGGCTGAAATGTGTGGTATGGGTTGTAGTCTGGTAGTGCTGGTGTGCTCTCAGGAGCCTTAAGACAGGTCTCAGTTACTGCACAGATGTTGATGTTGTCCATCCTGAGGACTGCTGTGACTGCATGCATGTTGTGATCACGTCTGGTGTTGAGTAGCATAACCCTCCCTGAATCTGCAATGTGCTGTTTACGGAGCTGGTATTCACCTTCACGACTCTCCTAAATAAGGCACCATGGGGGTGCCAATAGCCTTGGCCAGTATTCCAAAGCCTAAGGCTGACACATAGGCCGTTATATTATCATTGCATGCATGTTCCCCATCTGTGCTTTTTTTTCATCTCTCCTGTAGGTAACCTACTGGTAAGCAATAGAAAGCCCTAAACTTATACAAGTCTTCTAGCTTCCAACATAGGCTTTTGGAGTGACTAAGTATCAGTGTTCTGTATGTTCTTGCTGTACTTAACTGTTTCCTGACTACATGGTGATTTCTCACTGTATATTGTGATCTGAAGGTCTGTTGATTCACATATTATGGCTGTGATGGCCTGCACATTAGAGGTTCACAGATAGCCTACTACCTATCTGCCCAAGGGCAATTAGAAGCATAGCTACAGTGTGTTGGCTTTCCCCTCACAACTGATGAAGTAACTGAGCCTCTGTCAAGCATAGCCAAAGAAGCAATTCCAGGCAGAGTTGCTGGAAGCTGTTGAAGACTGGGGTTGTGGAGGGTGATAGGGGCACTTAGTGATCTAAAGGGGGCATGTTAATGTGACAATTCAACACCATTCAATTCCCCCAACAGGTCTTGCAGCTATCAGACTGGACAGGCTCCCCCACCCCCTGGCTGTATGGTGCTGGGACACATGATCCCAGGGGTGTATATTATGTTACCCATTCACACAACAAGGTTTCCCTTGAAGTGTCTCAGTGAGGGGCTATGCCTAATGTAGTTAGGAATGTAATGCATTGTCTCACAGTACATTTGTTATATGTTGTTATTTCAAGAGTACGTGAAGCTCAGTGAGTTTGGAGGCCTCCGCCCTTTGCTTAGCCTAGCTTACACATAGAAATCATCTAAATAGGAAATAGGCGGAAGCAACGTTAATGTCAACAGTGTAATGGTTACATCATCCACATAGTATCTGTGCATTCGAGATTCCAATCCCGATAAAGGCAGGGATGTTTATCATGTTCAAAAGTATACCTTAACCACAGCTTGCATATACAGGTAGTAATCGTCTGTATAATAAACATTCAAAAGACCCATATAAACCCATGTGTGCTGGAGAGTACAATCAACAGAGAATATAATGTTATGTCAGCACATAGTGAGATGTTACTTCACTGACATGTATATATCCTGAGTAGTTAGCAGATGTGGCTGTGTTTGCATGCACAGGTTATATGTTACAAAGTTTAACTGTGTTTAAAGGCTGCTACAATGTCACACAAACACTTTTAAAATGCTTACAACTGCTTAAATGAGCCTTATTCTGGAGTAAAAAAATTTGTAAAGCATCGCAGGTGTTGAACTCTGCACACTATAGTCATGGGACTTACCACTAAGCCATTCGAGGTGTATACATATTTCACAGTCTTGAGACTACACCTTATACCATATGCATTTCACTGTAATGATCACAAATGGGAGAGTCACTTTGTAATGTAATGTAGTTTGTGAACCTACACATTCCAGTCTACATATGTATTACTGTTACAAATTAATATGAAATATATATATATATATATATATATATATATATATATATATATATATATATGGTTCTACCTGACTACGCTGACAGCGCAGAAGACCGACATCGGAATCTGAGCTCCAGAAGATCAGCGCGAAAGAAGACCGACGCGAATCGCGAGTGGCAGAACATCGACAATGCAGAAGACCGACCACGACGGATGACAACACCAACGCCGAGGATGCCGATGGGGAAAGGCTGTGTGAGTATCACGGCGGTAGTGACGGACGTTAGGGTGCGAGGCAGGTAAGTGTGGAGATTGACGGTCTGTGGGGATAGGGGAGGGTGAAGTGAGTTAGGGGTAAGGAGCGATAGGGGTGGGTTAAGTGAGTTAGGGTTAGGGAGCGATAGGGTGGGGTTAAGTGAGTTAGGGTAGGAGGGAGGGCGGCGGGTTAAGTGAGTTAGGGTTAGGGAGCCGGTAGGTAAGTGTGCGATAGTGACGGACCTTAGGGTTAGGTAAGGTTTAGTGTGGGCTTGTAAGGATTTTGGTGTGCTTGTGTTGTGTGTGGTTTGTGGAATGGGGATGTGTTTTGTTTTTAATAATTGTTATTGTGGTGTGTGCAGTGTATGGGGTTTCGTGTTTGTGTACCGTCGGTTATTTCGTTGTCGGTTATGTGTGGTTTCGTGTTTATGGACTGTCGAATATGTGGTGTCGGTGATGTGGTTGTCGGTGTTGTGTGGTTTCGACTATGTCAGGTAGAACCATATATATATATACATGCCAGTGATATCTGCACATATATAAATATATATGTTGTTGTTGTCTTTCGGCTTTTCCCGGTTAGGGGTCACCACAGCGGAACTCCGGTCCGCTAATGATTGGCAGTAGATTTTTACATACCGAGTTGCCAGCTCTGACGCACAACCTTCAATGAAGGTACGCCCATTCACACTTGTCTTCACACAGAAGACGCTTTAGCTGAGAATCGAATGGCACAACGTCTTACTGTGAGGTGACAACGCTACCGCAGCACCACCACCGCAGTATATATATATATATATATATATATATATATATATATATGTATATTATACAGTTACATCAATAGCCATATATATAAACATCTATGAACACACTTCGTGACACAGAAGCACTCCAAAGGAATTGGACTGTACACAAAACACATGCAGCTCTGGTATTACAATTAATATTAACCTAATTCACCATAGAAGGGGTAGTTGTTGTGTATGTGAAGATTGGGGTGGGGGAGGAATGATGGGTAATGCAATCATGCATCAAGGAGGGCCTGGGTCGGATGTCCAATAAGTGAACTGGAGGGGTATACATGGGGTATGGGGACAATATAAAAAGGACACAAAACAAAAACCTTTCTCATTCATAATACACCCTGTCATTGCAACACCTAATTTCACAAACATATGAACATTAACATGTATCAGACATATATACACCAACTAACTGTCACATTGGTTTTCAGTAGTGAGGAATGTCTGTAGTACAATGTATATTCTAAACACCATAAAATTTGTACATATCTTAGATGCCTTAGTGGTAAAGTCAGTAACTGTGGTGTTCATGGTCCCGGATGCAAGGGCTGTTAAGTTATTTTGAGGGCCAGAATAAGGGCTGTTGGATGTAGGTGGATTAAAGCACTCTTAAGCAGTTGTAAGCGGGTTTTCATGGGTTTGCACGATGGTAAGCGGTGCTGAAACACAGTAAATGGAGAAGCGCTTCACAGGTTTACCTTTTGCTTCAAGTCACACAGACCATGGGCAAACCTACTTACAACCACGTAAATGTGTGTTATTCACACTTTCCCTACCAGTACCTACTCTGACAGGTAAAATAATAACACCTTCCAGGAGTAGAACCCGCAACCATGTACTCTATCCTCAGGGTAACCTAACACTAAGCTCCCTGGGATGTACATAACCCAGTTGTGTATGCAGATAGGTTAAAACACAAAAGGGAGGAATGTGTTGAAATAGGACAACCCGCCATGTACCCAATTAAAGGTGTATGCTCATAAATAAAGATATATATATATATATATATATATATATATATATATATATATATATATATATATATATATATATATATATACATACATACACAGAGAGAGAGAGAGAGAGAGAGATGTCGATATATACAGGTCTACATATATATGTAGATATATAGATAGGTTAAAAACATCTACACATCTATGAAGGTACAGATAAACGTATGCAATTATATATATATATATATATATATATATATATACACACACACACACACACACACACATACATACATGTCTGTAGATAATGTTCATATCTGAATATAACATGGACCATAGCAATCACACATTCTGCCCCCCCCCCAATCAATATGAACATAACATATGAAGAGTATATGCCAATACACTATTACAAATATGTTCTATGGACACAGTCACCAACACAACTGCAATCACTGCAAATATCCATGACAGAAATACACAGACAGCTTTCGCGTTGCAAAACTTTATTACATTCCGATGTATTGCCAAAATGATTCAAGGACTAACAGTACCTGCATGCTATACAGGAAGCATTTAACAGTGCCTTAATGAATCAGCCTGCAATTACCATAGTATTAGTCCACTAAGGGATTGGTGTTCACATAGGGAAATAACACCCAAACACATATAGACATTGTATGAAAGGGGTTTCTACACACCTGCATGTGCTATGTACACCCACCAACATCAACCCCACAACTAAAATAATTACATCAACACATACTGTCATGCCATAACCAATTATTCAACTGCTGTACATCTGCTGAAACCTTAACATACCTGGACACAGACACACTAACATGGCCCTATGTGAAATAGTTGCTGTTATACAACTGAACAGCTGCTGATGAAACAGGGATAGTATGAACTAATCCCATTTCAGAGGGTTGAAAGGTTCATACACCAGGAAGTGTTACCTAGTACTGATTATCAGCACAGTATGATACACAGTAACACCAAACTAAATATGTCTGATAAGCACACTGTAAACCACCTAACATTATATGCATAGCTAGGCAGCCTTGAGCTGGTCAAACAACCTGGCCAGACTTAAACATATGCAGAAGTATTAAGTACAGACAAACCCTGCACAAGTAGTAATGTTCAGAAATATAACAGCAGTACTCACATTTAGACCAAAGCCTCTAGGCATTACACACAATATATTACTGTTCGTCTCCATACAGCTGTTGTAATAGATTCCAAACAACCCTTCCATGCTGTCTTCCTCACAAGTAAGGCAAAGGGACAATGCCCAAGTGGAGTACTCAATAATACTATATTGTAGCCATGGTATTGGCTAAGGCAGTAGCAGCGCAGCTGATGTGCATGTAATTAGCTACTTAGGAACACCAATTGGTTATCGGGATAGTACATGTTACTGATTTTTAAGTATAAAAGGTTGCCTTTCACACATTCAAACCATCTGTATCTACCTGCAGGACAGTACAAAACACTGAAAGACGAACCAAAAACGAGTATTATACTAGTCAATAACACCTCCGATTACTAAGAAGGTATGTATAACATGTAGTATGTCTGTGTATGTAGTACCTGTTCTGTAAGAATTACAGTGTAATCAATGCATATAGTGGAAATAGCTATCTTGCAGTGATGTATTGTTGAGCAGTAGTAATGCTTGTAGTATTCTATGTATGTACTGCTGTAGGTCACACGGCAAACTCTGCATACACCACAAGGGATAATATGGGCTTGGAACCCACCAATTCACTTCCAGCCACTATCAGTGTCAGGATTGGTCCAACAAGTATGTGCTATAACAGGGGATAGTATATGTCGATATATTGTAACAGTCGGGATATGTATGGGTGTATAAGTAAGATGAACATGTTAAAGGTGGGCTTACCTTGCAAATATGGTGTGCATTGTGGGATATAGTGCCAATAACTGTGTAATGTACAGTATTCTAGGCAGATCTGTATTCTATTCTACAGAGCTGCTCTGGTATGTTATGCAAACAGTAGTTATGTCTATTGGCATTTACAATCCTCAATAACAGGATACAAATCATTTGTATTCATCTGACAGTTTAGCAGCATGCTAGCAAAGATAATTTGAATAGAGCCAGGTAACTATCCATGCACATAACGCATGTAACATCCACCTCTCTAGTATCGTTTGCAAGCAATAACAGCTGTGCATGTGTACATGTTATGCAAATGTGTAGTGACCCTTGTTACAAGGCTGGACCTCTCTAGTATCGTTTGCAAGCAATAACAGCTGTGCATGTGTACATGTTATGCAAATGTGTAGTGACCCTTGTTACAGGGCTGGGCCAAATGGCTATGTGAACACCTACATAGAGTGAATATTGAGAGTAGAAACACACTGGTTGAACTATCAGGTTTGTGTAGCCCAGCCTCTCATTACCAACCTAGCAGCTGCTTGCACATACTGTATGTAAGGTTGTGCACAGCACTGGTAATGAAACAGGTTGCATATCATCTTTAACTTCAGTGTAACATCTGCAGTAGGAGTGTAAGATGTAGGAGACAGCTGCCCATGTGTAATAGCCGCTTCATAGGTGATGGCTTACACTATCTGATTATATCCTGAACATGTTGATAGTGGTATCAGAGTCTATTGATACATGACTCTGTTTGGAGAGTGGGTGTCTGTACCCAAAAGAGCTCATGGTCCTGGTGGATATGTGAGTATATACCCAGAGAAGGAAACAGACTTGTAGACACTTGCATCATCTGTAATCAACTAACAGGATGTGATGTGCTCCTCAGAGGAGGATTGCTGCTAAAGGTAGCTACAATGTTTCCGTAATAGCCAGTGTTGTCATGTCCATAACACAAATATTTATCTCTGTCTAAAACATCTTCATAAACAACACGTAAACTAAATACAGTACTTGGTACTTGTAGTACTGAATGCTCATACAGGCATGTCCACTAGTCAACTACTGGTGCTTACTAATGTCAGCTTTGTGTAAGTCCATCCTGGGGGAATGTAATCTCTATGCCATGTGCACTGCCAAACCCACCTAACACCATGCCTCACACATTGCAGGGGTAAGCTGGAAGGCAACCCAGTCTACAGCCATGACTGGACTGGACAGTCATGAGGTGTAGGTTAACACATGCAGCTCATCAACACAACCAATACATACCCTTACCAGAACACAGTAAGGACACCCACACACACTACCAGAAATCACACCCATTCACAGACACTTCTAAGTATCTGGCCAAACAAGTGACACCCCCCCAAGCTGGAAGAGACAGACACTGAAATACACAAACTGTATGACATAGTTTGCATAATTGTGCCATATCTCAGAGCACATGACTGGAAACATGCCTAAGAGTACTCATTTGTGAATGCAAACTCTAGCACTATGTTACACACCAAACTATATGAGGGCATACATACTTTCAGCTGCCTGTCTGCCATGATTAGCCACATACCCATACACTCAGACCACCTTTTGAACTATACACATGGCTCTGGCATATTTTATTTATTTTACATTTGTTAACTGGGAAATTCCAACTGGACCAGGTCCATTTTCAGTGGAGGCCCAGGGAAAAAAGCTCCAACATCAAGTTATACAAATACAGTACATCCAGCATAATACACAGAACAGGTTACATAATGTATGCTGAGCATAGTAATATAACAAGAATTAAAAAAACACTCCAGGTAAAAGAAGATATAGAACATGGGTAAAAAGACAATGTCAGTCATACATTGGTAAGAAAAGAAAATATATCAAGTAAGATTCTAGAGTTAAAAGTACCCTTTCAGATGACCAAGCCTACAGGGGATCAGAGCTCCAGCATGTGATCAGAGAGGAATTTGGGGAGTTAATAGTAGTATAGGAAGGGTTATGTGATACAAGGGCATAACCAGGTACTAAGAAGGTGCGATTTGAGGGAGTTTTTGAATATGGATGTGGAGGGGGCATTGGACACGGATAGGGGAAGAGAGTTCCAATTTCTGGCAACGGTGTGGGAGTAGAGCACTTTCCCTGCATTATTGTTAGTCTTGGTGATGGAGAGGAGAGATTTTTCACTGGATCTTAGGTACTGGTTTGCAGTATAGATAGTAAGTAGGTTGGATAATGAGAGTTTTTTTTTTCAGGATATTTGAGAATATTGTAGGCTGTGCCCAGCTGGTGATAGTTAAGTAGCTGTGGTAGCTCAAGCCATTTTAGTTCTTTTAGTGCAGCACAGTGATGGGTTCTATAGGTTGAGTTAGTAGCAAACTTGGCTATTATATTGTAGCATGATTCTAGTTTGTCTAGGTCACATTGTCTAATTTGGGTAAAGACTGGTGCTGCATTAAATAGAGTTGAGAGGAGGTGGCTTTGTGCAAGAGTGACTCTTGCTTTTTGTGAGAGAAAGGACTTATGCCTGTATAGGGAGCCTAGTTTTTTGTGTATTAGTTTTATGGTATGTGAGATGTGAACATCAAAGTGGAGATTATTATCTATTTCAATGCCCAGAAGTTTGGTGTGGTTAGAAGGGGAGATGGTGGTATTCCATGTTGTTGTGCAGGACCTGTGATGCAGTAGCCTAGACTGCATGGAAACACATGTAGGAACTGTCAGGTCATGTAGCCCATGCAGGTATGTCCAAAGACCTGGGTAGCATTCTGCCATTGGCCAGAATGATACTGCAGTACAGGGACAAAAGGAATGTATTCTACAATTGTCTAGTGTAGTGCTGCAAGTCGAAGGGTATCCAGTATCTGTCTGCCTGGGAAAACATGGTTGACAGACCATGATGCTTTTCTAGACAGGGTCTTCACCTGTCACCCTTGGGAATCTGGATAATGCCTAGGGCTCATGCTTCCGCTATAGTGCCTTCATCATGCACAGTTCAAGTGAAGGTCCATTGCTGTTACAGGGACAGCCAAGCAATAAACTGCGGGTCTCGCTACACAATGATACATGTCAGAAGCACTATACGGACACACATATGTCAATCCCTAACATGGAGAACATATCTGTGCAGTGGCTGAGACATGTTTCAATGCTCCGGAGAGCACACCTGCATGACCATGTTATAACACATACCTCACCTCTTGCCCATTATCCTTTATTGGAACACATGGGCTACAGGTGTGTCCATATTCCTGAAGGATATGTACACACCCACACTAGTTGCACTTGCATAACTTCAGATACATTATGCTGAACAACTACCTTTGTGCCAAAGTGGAATTCAAATTGCACCTTGTGACAGATCACCCACCAGTGCACCCCCACGCTAGCTGCACTTGCATAACTTCAGATACATTATGCTGAGCAACTACCTTTGTGCCAAAGTGGAATTCAAATTGCACATTGAGACAGATCACCCACCAGGCCGCGGATTTCCCAACTGTCATAATGTGCTGTAATGGGGAAGATTAGGTTTGAAACAGAACCATGATAATAGCTACTCTCAACTATTCCATTATGAACTGGGAAGACTCCTCATGTACCAACACCTGGACTCAATGCATGTTGGATTCCATCGACCCCACTGACCTGGATCACAGTAGTCACAAAAACAGGGCTAACAGTATGCTACACACAGTTAGTCTCCAATGCCAACGTTATGTTTCCTAAGAGCAGAGTGTTGACTGTCATGTCACCCATGTAGATGGACAATGCATGTACAAATGCTGAATCCTACACAAATGAACCTTAAGCAGTCACATATGTGCAGTGATTGTGTCATTGAAACAGAACCAGGATTCAAACCAACACAAACAAGAAGGCAAACTGGTGGTACCATGCTTTAAACTGCACCACAGAAGGTAGTAACTGTTGCAAGAGTGAACACACATGAGTGTAGGTGATCCCTGGTCAGCCTCAGTAAGATGCAGATACACCATATAAAACCACACAAAGCTACTGTGAAACTAATCAGCCACATATTATGAGGCCAAGCACTGAGCATTCTATAGCTGTCATTAATCATAATGGCAATGACAAGAGCTTCCATGCTGCACAGCACTATGGCATAGGAAGTATTGCACCTACAGAAATAGCACTGTTCATCCAGATAGGGTCTTGAAGAACCTAAACCCACTCCCACCTCCCCCTCACCCCAACAGGTATTCTTAGTAATATAGCCATGTACACTACAGGGCCCCTGTACTAACGACTATGCAGGTACAAGCTGCACTCTCTAAAGCCATACATACAGCTTTCATGGGACCTGTCAACATCCCAGAGTGTATCCTACACAAATGTAAGAACATTCAGCTATCCACATACACATCATGTTCAATCATAGCTCCATGTCAAGCTGTGTACACACCGAATGATGCACAACAACAGTTATCACACCCCACAAAGGGGGAGACACCATTGATAATGTGAAATAGTGCACAGCTACCCTGCTGAGTCTGGTCTGTAAGGCCATGAACTGTGATCAATGAAGTTGATGTACTCGGTACATATGTAGATGGCAGTAGGGTTGATTCACACTGCAAATCATGACCATGCCAGATTGTAGGACACCATCACCCATACTGTGTTCCAGCTACACTCAGTAAACTAGGTGTATATTCCTATGTCACAGGAGTGGTTGGCAACTGGACTGTTGGCAGAACCAACACTACAGAAGGTGTCTGACTAATACACACACATCAAACCAGTGCCAGCCACAGTAATACAGGGTTCATTCCTGGTACTCCCCCTCTTTGTTATCTATACCACACAGACTAACAGAAGGCATCAGCCTATTGATGTTTGCAAATGACTGTGAACTAAAAGCAATAGTCGACTCAATGTGTGCTGCATTCAACATACAGAAGGGCCTTAGTGTGTCAGATGTGTGGTGTGTGACGTATGGCCACAATCTGACAGCTAAGTATTGCATTGTCATCCCCTATGTTACAAACCCTGTACCCATGAACTACCACCTAGGCAGCAGTCAACATAATGGCAACTGTGTGTATGGGATGCAGCTGGACAGTACTACTTCCTTTGATAGTTACTTCACCACACCAGACATGTAGTTGTATTTGGCACACCTAATCATGACAAGGTGCCATCCAGGAATATAGAGATAATTGCTCAGCCATACTCAACACCCAAGTGACCCATAATAGATCACATATTTCCTTTAAGGGTTATTGCCCATGTGTAGATGGCCTACACTGCCCTTCCCAATCCCTAGATGCACTATGTATCATGCAGCCTACCCTGAATAAAGCCATGTCCAACACAGAGGTGTTGGACATGCTACACTTAACACATCCTGATCCCAAATAGCACATACTTCATGGGCATCCACCTTTCTAGTACAAGGATCACAACATGCCTGACAGATCTCTGTCCCATACACTTAACATACTCTTGCCACACTATGCATCCCTGTCCAGCGAATTTGCACATCGTCCCTCTTTGTGTCATGGTGTGATGACCGCATATCAAATATATCAGTAACCCTGTGGATCAGTTCTGTGGCACTGTTGAACTGGCCAC
>NC_056725.1:288249099-288311599 GCF_019279795.1 Protopterus annectens
GGGGGTTGCATGGGTTTGCAGGGAGCTAAGCAATCCTAACCTCATTTTACAGTTTCTTACACTCAGTTAGCCTCTACATTGCTTCACCAGTATAATACTAGCATACTGGCGGCCAAACAGGCTTACACCCGCTTGCTCACGCACTTGCAAATGCACTGCATTTGGTGTTTGCATCTGACACTCACACCCTTGGGTGGGAGTGAGGACTATGATATTACCTTGTGATGCCTATTACATCGGATTACATGCATACAGTATTGGGAATGGCTGACCATTAGGCGAAAGCATGCCGTTCAACTGTATGGAATCCGCGGCCTGTGCAGAGTTTGATTCATATTATTGGTGTGTTCCTCCTACAATCTGCACCTGTCTGGCTAATACATGGCAACAGACACTCTTCAATACAAGCAAGTAATTGGGTTTTGGAACCCACATCCTTCAGCCGAGTCATGCTACTGCATACCTAATATTCTATCATCTTTCTAAGGTTGTCAGTGGAATATGTGCTTTCAGTCCCTATCAGACCTCTCATACGATTGGGAAAAATATCAACTGAATCAGGGACACGTCATAACAACATCAGGGACACATTTAAATTATTAGTGCTATTAACCTGACACATTGACAGGCTCAGAGCATATGAATTCATACACATTTTCTGAGGTAAATGATGTTTATAACCCTTAATTTTTGTCATTATTCATTACATGTAATTCACCACCTTTCCTCCAAATGTCACGAGTTTTAGGAGGGATTACGTGGGACAGAGTTAGAAATTGAGTCGGAATCAGGGACGTCACTGGAAATCGTGGTCAGTTCAGAGGTATGTTTCCCTATTTGTTCCCCCAATGGTTTATGTCCTGTCCAGTGGATTTGCTCTTAGAGGTTGAGAGGTATGGGCGTCAGCTATGCCCATTTTGGGATATCACTTACATCCCCAGGGTGGCCCTAATATGAATGTCCCAGCCAACACCTGCACGCCTAGGCCCATAATTGCATAATCATAGTTCCCCAACCTGCGCCTACTCTACAGCACTCATCCTTACTGTGGGTGCAGGTGGGGTATAAACACACCACTACACACTGCCCACTCTCCATGTGTCGGGACACATGTCGTACGTTGTGTCGACCCATGGGTTATCAGACTTGCACAACCTACTGGTCCATGTACGTCTACAGCCTGGTTTGATCAAGCATTACTGGGACTGATTCCAATGATCATTAATTTTTGGTGTCCCACAAGGGACATTGATGTCTATGTTTCAAGATTAGACCTGGCAGGTCTCTCCCACTGGTAGTATCCTGCTGATGGTCTGGGAAGCAGTGGTGTGTTTACTTTTATTGTGTGTCTGTATGCCTCAATGGCCTAGCTGGGTGGGTAGGCGGGGTTGATGCTACGTGTTACACGTTTGTATATTGGACCCCTCACCCCCATATGCACGGCCTTTGAACATATGTAACTCGTAACTGCTGTATCATATCCTAGGTATATACATGTGTATATTTACAGTATATATATATATATATATATATATATATATATATATATATATATATATATGTATATATACATTACTATATACAGATATATCTGTATATGTATGCATACATGTATATATTTATATATATATATATATATATATATATATATATATATATATATATATATACATATAACAACATATGGGTCTATGGGTGTATGCATATGTATATATCTATATGTGGGTATGTATATGTATTCTGTCTCTTTATGTATACATTTGTACTACGGAGAAGGAGAGGCTTAACTCTATGTCGCTATCATTAGATATACACACACATACCTCTACATATATGCATCTACATCTGGTTATTCCATTCATTGCCATATAGGTTATATTTTGCTGCAGTGGGACTCGTAGTAGGTGTGACTGATTGTTGGGCGATGCCTCTGCCCAATGAACACATTTGCTTACATCCCTGGGGATGTCCATATAGGCCACATCAGCCAACACCTGCACACCTAGACCCATAAGTAACTACCCATAGTTCCCCCACCCGCACTTCCTCTACAGCACCCATCCTTCCTCTGGGTCCTGGTCAGTTCTAAACACACCACTACGCGCTGCCCACTCTCCACTTCAGGGGACCCATTTCATACAATTGTCTCAACCCATGGGTCATCAGGCTTTCCCACCCTTGTATGCCAGGTATGTATACACCCCAGCCAGAATATTCGGTTTATCACCTTCTTTTGGTGTTGCCAATTTTTGGGGTGTCTCGCAAGGGATGCTCCTGTCTGTGTTCCAAGATTAGAATTCAAGGGTGCACTATGTACCCCCCAGTTGTATCCTGCCTGTCTTCTGGGGAGCAGTGGATTCTTTACATTGTTTGTGTGTATGTTTCCTGTATCTGGCAGGGGGGGTGGTGGAAGGTCATATTACGTGTTTCTTGTTTCTTGCTTGGGCCCCTCACTTCCATTTGCATAGCCTGTGAACATATGTCATTCTTGTGTGCTGTTTCCTATCATAGCTGTATATCTGTGTATATCTACACACACACATACACACACACACACACACACACACACACACACACACATATATATATCTGTATCTATCTATATCTATATATATATATATATATATATATATATATATATATATATATATATATATATATATATATATATATATGTGTGTGTGTGTGTGTGTGTGTGTGTGTATGTGTGTCTGTAAAGCAATGCATACCCCGCGCAAACGCACTCACACACACTTACTGTTGTTTATATATGCTTAAACCTACTTACTAGTGCCTTATTCATTATGACACTGACACTTCGCTCCAGTTAACTTTTAATTGTTATTTTGCAGGTTGTACAGCAGACAAATGTCACAATATATTCATGTACAGATTACCAATGTTAAATGGTATGTGATGCAGTGGGATTCGGAAAGGGAATGTCGGTTCGTTAGGCGGTTGCTCTAACCAATACACTATTGCTGTGCTGCTTCATTTGCATATATACCCATATACCCATGGCTTCTGGTTCCCCAAACACCCACCCCAACACCTCCCTAACACTGCAGTTATCCATTCTCCTGTTTGATTTGCGGTGTATCCACACCACTACACATTGGCTACTCCCTACTCCTGTAGACCCATCCCATTGGTTGACTCACTCCACGTCTCCTCAAAGCTCCCAAACTTTTAGTTCACAAACATTGGTGACATGAGCGACCAAAAGGACAATATTCACAATTTTTGGGTTGTCCCACATGGGACACACATGTCTTTATGTCAAGATTAGACGCTATACTTCATTACATCCTTACTCCCGTTAACATGACACTACAATAAATTAATTAGTATGACTATGTGGTAACGCAAACGTTTCACATGAGAGCCTAATTATGTACGTGTTCGGCATATTTCTTTTACAAATAGACTGGTTTAGTAATTGGCATCGCCATAGCAGGTAGATCACAGCAAATTATTCCATTCATGGGAAAGTCCTCACATTTGATTTTTTTCAGCACAGCACTGACATCGGACATTGTACAAACTTCTAAGTTTTAGCAATTTCGTCCCTTCTCTCTTATGCACAGTCTATTATTCTATCTACTGTCGAGGTTTGTAGGGGCACATTCTTGTTATTTATGTCTGCAAATACAATGAATGTGTTACAGAGAATGTACTTCTACATATAGATGTCTGCATGTGTGTATGCATATATACTTATAACGAACTAGCTGACCTCCATGGGGCGGTCCACTTAGAACCAGCCCATCCAACTCTGGCACGCCTGGCTCCATAATTTTATACCCATAGTTCCTCCACCCCACCCGAGTTCAACATACACGCATACCATCCATTGTCCAGTTGTTATCACAGCCATGACACACCTCCACACATTGCCCTCTCCCGAGCATTAGGGGCCCTATTGTCTCAACCCATGTATTCTCAGGCTCTCCCACCATTTAGTCCTTGAACATACCTAGCCTTGCTTGTGTAATGGTTGGATGGCTAAATAGCCTATCAATTTTCGGGTATTCCCACCAAGGACTACCCTCTGTGTGTAAAGTAGACTTAGCAGATCAACAATGTTACTCCCACTGGTAATATCCTGCCTGTGGTGTGAGTATCAGTGCTTTGCTCACTCCTGCCCAGCTTGATATGACATACGCTGACAGCGCTATATAATACTGGGGCTGCTGTTGATTGCTTTCTCATTCCTTTTGTATGCTTTATTGTTACGTCGTTCTTTCTTCATATATATATATATATATATATATATATATATATATATATATATATATATATATATATATATATTATATCTGTACATACTTATATACATTTCCTATGCTGGGCACTGCTTAAACCCACGCAAGCACACTCATACTTGTTTACTGGTACTTATATATGTTTACTGCTGCTTATTTGTGCTTACACCTGCTTACTAGTGCCTTATTCATTACGACAGTGCCACTTTGATTGAATGATATTTAAGTTAAATATCACATGCGATACTCTTATGTCAGTTTTACAGCAAAACAACATTCATTCCACATGGAAAATGATATGTGCTATTGTTGGGCTTGAACCGTGAATGCCTGTTTGTTAGGCAGATGCTCTAAAACACTATTGACATTTACATTGATTCTGCATGTCTTTCTTTATTTGAATGAATTTGATGTGTAAGCTATGCTTGGCGGAGGGCTAGCGACTCGCAAACACGCTGCGCTTTGCTTACACGTTCGATATTGCAGCAATTCAAATGTATAATAGGAACACGGGGAATCTAATTGTGAAAGATCTAGGGACAGGGCTCAACATTCCACTACGTGCTTGTGTGTTTACTACTTTGATTTTATTTCACTGTTCGTGGGCACTCTTGTATGCTTAGCATACATTTTGGTATCCACAGACACTGAATTATTGACTTACTATAAGGGGTGGGCTCTACTAGTAGGCATAGTAGGTTTTGCAACTGTCGGGGCATGTTTATGCCTCTGTAGAGCACTTGTACATGCCCCCTGCACTCGCCCACGTTTCCTGTGCACATCGTTGGTGTGGCGGCGCCCTCTCATACATATTCATATGGCACTGCTGCAACATCTGTAGTGAGGGCACTCGGCGCAAGGCTAAAGCCGTCCTTGTGCCGAGCTTCTTGAATCCCAGGGTCTGTCTTTTTAAACTCACAGGCATGACCTTGTAAATACATGCAATATACATAAATCGTAACTCTGCTTGAATAACTAGTGATTCCAGTTGACATACCCACTCCTGTGTGAAAACCAGCCATTTCTAACAAAGCTTAGGCATTCTTCAAAATCAAAACAGTTAGAAGGCATGCCTTTCAAACTGACAACCAAACAGCACATTTCTGTTGTTATTTTTTTTCTTTTACTTCACAAAAAGCTGATATGGCAAGGTTTGGTTGCTGAGCAACCACTCATAAACAAGAACACATGTAGTAGGCTTTTAAAAGCCCATTTCTGTCAACATTAAAGAATGCTGAACCTAACACCAGTTATCCTACAAATACCACAACTGAGGTCCACTCAAAATACTGTTAGAAGTTACAAAGACCTACTTGAACCAGTTCTGGCTTTTAGTGTGAAACCAAGAACAGAAAAATAATCATTCATACAATAACTGACAATACATTAAAATAAGCATAATCCCTTCCATCCATGCCAGTTAGTGTCTTAATAACCACCTTGCATTGGACAAATATGCCCTGCATACTAAGTTCGAGCAGCTTAGTGTTTCTGTGATATATAGCCCACCAACGATTGAATGGAATACATCTTGAATGTGCTTCCATATTGCACTTTCAATACAACTTTATGCCACTGCCTTTGAAAGTACAAGGCAGTACCTTGTAAACTGCAGTTAAAAAATGTCACCACCTTACTAGCTTATCTTAGTCACACACCACTGAATTTTATATATCAACTCAGCAGTCACATAAACATCTCCAAAAGTAAAGGAATTATTGTTGTACTCTTCTAAATAGCATCAACCATAATTTCTTATGGAAAATGGCAACTGTTGTTATGGTACTCATTGTTTTGTGATTCTGGCACTTGTCACCTAGGCAGTTTCCTTTTGGCCACCTGTAATTATACCATGAAAAAAATCCCTTTTTGGGAGACAGAGAGTGAGGATCTTTTTTCTGTTGATATAAATGGAACTCAGAAAATATATATTTTGGATAGTGCCACATTCCTTCCTAGGATCAGAAGTCAGGCGAATATCCCTAATGAAAAGTGAGCATCATGCTACATTCCAAACTGTGATAATGAAATGCCAGTAAAACTTATCGTTTAATACTTCTATCTAAAAAGCTATATGTCAGCATCTTTTTGTTTATTTATTTATTTATGTATTGCATTTTTTTTATATATTTGTTAACAAGGATAGTCTGACTGAGAAGATGCTCTTTTTCTACAAAGTCCCTGGGGAGAAAAAACTCCACATACATAAAAATATATAAGTAAATATAAAACATATTATATAGAGAATTATGACCAGATTGCTGATATTAAACAACGTATTATGTGTTTGACTCATTTGCTCTCAAGGATAATTCATTGGCATCCATGTTGAGAACACATAACAATTAGTTAGGATCAGCAATCTTATCATAATTCTTTGTAGTGCATGGAGCTTTTATCTACTCCATGTACTACTAATTACAGTAAAAAAGAAAAATGCTAAGTGTTTTGCTGACTTTCAAAGCCATAAAACCTTAGCGAGCAGGATCAGAAAGGCAGTGTAACTTAGATCCCTTTCATTTACAGATACCTTGCCATGCTTCTTAACTGTCCAGATTTTTGCAGAATGTCCACATTGTTGTCTCGTATATTTGGTCTTTTCTTCATAAAGTCTGTTTTTTGGACAAATTACTGAGGATTGAATTATTAAAATAATAACATGCATTTATGTTTCAGGCTTTGTGTCCTTCAGAAAACAGCACACAAACAAATATCCTGTTATTCTAGCAACTTTATTTTTAGCAGGAAGTAAGGGGCACACTGTCAGTACGGACAACAGGCATTAACATTCTTTTATTTTAATTACTGTCATCTGCTTGTCAGTACTGACAGATTTTACTGCTGAGTTTTAGGCCTGACCTTAACAACCTATGTGTGGTTGCCTAACAATTGTTAAGGTTGAGTCTTGCATCACTCTGGCACTTAAGTGATTTGTCTTTTTCTAAATATTGGAGCATTATGATCATGATCCATGCACTGCAAACAATATAAAGAAGAGTAAAGCAAGGTACATCAATCATTCAATAAACATGCAAAAGAAGATGTTTTTATTAGAGTAAAAAATGTTATGTAACCAAATGTTTATTTTGTTATTATTATTATTGATAATAATAAGTGAAAGAGTGAGAAGGACTAGTTTAAAAAGTGGTGATGGCTATTGCAACTTGTCATATTGCCTTATAGTTGGCTTCCAATACAGGCAGGTCTACGACATCTGTTCAGTAGGGTATTGCAAAATCTTTAAAAACCTACATCAGAAAGGAATATAAACATCTTTAGCCCAAATTTTTATTTTAATGTGTAATGTCAAATGTTTATTTATATGCAAAAATTATTATGTGTACTCTTGATAGAAAAGGGTTGTAAATAATAGACATCAAGATTTAGTCTTGTTCATACTGAAGGTTCTGGTACTGATTTTTGATGTCTAAAGAAATATTTGTATTTTGTTTTAAATTAAGTGCAAAATCCTTCTTATGTACAACATAAAATGCTTATTTTCTTATACATTTTATATAAAACAGGTTTGTAAGCAATATATATCAAAATTGTAGCTGGGGTTTTGATTTCAAATGCAGTGATCATCTGACTTAGTTCCTGTTTAAACTGATTGCTACTACATGTGTTTCTAGATGCCTGAAAAAGGACTTCCATTTGTCTGAAAGCAAGTCCTGACAGTTTGTTTGAATTAAATAAGATTTTAGGATTTATAAAGGTCTACAATGTATTCAACATTTCTGCAGTTTTGTGCCACTATGTAGTTAATTGCTGTTTTTAATTTTTCATTATCTATGTGGCTTTGCCTTCTGTGTGGGCATTCTTTGGAAAACCTATGGTATTATTAATGTACTACATCAACCTTACCAGACCACAGCACATCACTTTCATATGGACTGCAGATTGACTACATCCCTGATTCACTCAACAAGTCTATGTGATCCCTTCACTTGCCTGTATAATGTCAACCTTTACTATATTTGGAGCATGGGCAGCTGGCATTTTGATTTTAGCTAACTGTCTGTGTGAACTGCCCAGATATTTAATGCATGTGATTCCTACCTCTTGGTACTGCACTATTAGCCCAAGTGTGTCCTTTTCTGCTCCATATATTTATTGTAAGTCAATCATTGCATTGTGGTTGTAGGACAAGTTTATTTAGGATATGCTAATAATCACGTTAGTCATAAACATTACTTTGTTAGACATTCTGGTCCTAACCCATGAGTATACTGACTGTCAAAGAAGCTCACTGCCAAAAAGTAGCAGGTTTTTGATCAGAATGGAAGTTGTTCTTCCAGTTCTATGTTGACCTTTTCTGACATATCTGCATGACCTTCCTAGGTACAGTAATGTGCAGTTATGAATGACAGCGTTGCAGATACTTTTGTATTGTGTTGTTGTTGTACTGCTATTGATATGGGGAATTAATGTCACTTAATGCTGATTTGTACAATATTTGTTTTATACACATCATCCATAGGCTACAAGATATGACAGGCCTAGTCTGGATGGAAGGATGATGATGATGATGATGATGATGATGATGAGGATGATGACAGTGTGCCAGATCACTGTCTGATGAGACAAATTCCATGGAAAGAAGATACCATCCCAAATGTCTCTTCAAATCGGAACATGTCATTATTTTTGCGTACTAAGGGTTTCACGCATCCTAATACTATGCACATTATGCATGAGTTACACTGTAATGTTACTGTGCATGCCACTTTACCTGTTGACACAAGTTAGCCTCAGAATGCAATGCGAGATTGCAATATGACACATTCACATGTCTCATACATAGCAAGAACTCTCAAAGCCATGTTCTGCGATGTATGTTGCAGATGTATGATCCCCATCATTATGAAGTCAACATTTCCTTAGAGTTGCTTGCTACTGAGATTTGTCTGCATACATCAACTGGACATAAGCTGATTTAAGTATATTTCCTGCATTTTATTGTGGTTGTTATAACTTGGACTGATTCCTCAGATCTAGCTCTGTTGAAACTGTCTTGTGTGTGTGTCTGAAGCTCTGCACTAGTCGTTAAACTGCTCTGAAATTCCTTTAAGTGTTAATTAGCTTGGGAGGTTTCTGATAACATTAAAACCTGTGTTGGTTACATCTCTGGTAATCATTTTAAGTAGAGTTGCTTGCTACTGAGATTTGTCTGCATACATCAACTGGACATAAGCTGATTTAAGTATATTTCCTGCATTTTATTGTGGTTGTTATAACTTGGACTGATTCCTCAGATCTAGCTCTGTTGAAACTGTCTTGCGTGTTTGTCTGAAGCTCTGCACTAGTTGTTAAACTGCTCTGAAATTCCTTTAAGTGTTAATTAGCTTGGGGGGTTTCTGATAACATTAAAACCTGTGTTGGTTACATCTCTGGTAATCATTTTAAGTAGAGTTGCTTGCTACTGAGATTTGTCTGCATACATCAACTGGACATAAGCTGATTTAAGTATATTTCCTGCATTTTTATTGTGGTTGTTATAACTTGGACTGATTCCTCAGATCTAGCTCTGTTGAAACTGTCTTGTGTGTGTGTCTGAAGCTCTGCACTAGTTGTTAAACTGCTCTGAAATTCCTTTAAGTGTTAATTAGCTTGGGGGTTTCTGATAACATTAAAACCTGTGTTGGTTACATCTCTGGTAATCATTTTAAGTAGAGTTGCTTGCTACTGAGATTTGTCTGCATACATCAACTGGACATAAGCTGATTTAAGTATATTTCCTGCATTTTATTGTGGTTGTTATAACTTGGACTGATTCCTCAGATCTAGCTCTGTTGAAACTGTCTTGTGTGTGTGTCTGAAGCTCTGCACTAGTTGTTAAACTGCTCTGAAATTCCTTTAAGTGTTAATTAGCTTGGGCGGTTTCTGATAACATTAAAACCTGTGTTGGTTACATCTCTGGTAATCATTTTAAGTAGAGTTGCTTGCTACTGAGATTTGTCTGCATACATCAACTGGACATAAGCTGATTTAAGTATATTTCCTGCATTTTATTGTGGTTGTTATAACTTGGACTGATTCCTCAGATCTAGCTCTGTTGAAACTGTCTTGTGTGTGTGTCTGAAGCTCTGCACTAGTTGTTAAACTGCTCTGAAATTCCTTTAAGTGTTAATTAGCTTGGTGGTTTCTGATAACATTAAAACCTGTGTTGGTTACATCTCTGGTAATCATTTTAAGTAGAGTTGCTTGCTACTGAGATTTGTCTGCATACATCAACTGGACATAAGCTGATTTAAGTATATTTCCTGCATTTTATTGTGGTTGTTATAACTTGGACTGATTCCTCAGATCTAGCTCTGTTGAAACTGTCTTGTGTGTGTGTCTGAAGCTCTGCACTAGTTGTTAAACTGCTCTGAAATTCCTTTAAGTGTTAATTAGCTTGGTGGTTTCTGATAACATTAAAACCTGTGTTGGTTACATCTCTGGTAATCATTTTAAGTAGAGTTGCTTGCTACTGAGATTTGTCTGCATACATCAACTGGACATAAGCTGATTTAAGTATATTTCCTGCATTTTATTGTGGTTGTTATAACTTGGACTGATTCCTCAGATCTAGCTCTGTTGAAACTGTCTTGTGTGTGTGTCTGCAGCTCTGCACTAGTTGTTAAACTGCTCTGAAATTCCTTTAAGTGTTAATTAGCTTGGGGGTTTCTGATAACATTAAAACCTGTGTTGGTTACATCTCTGGTAATCATTTTAAGTAGAGTTGCTTGCTACTGAGATTTGTCTGCATACATCAACTGGACATAAGCTGATTTAAGTATATTTTCTGCATTTTATTGTGGTTGTTATAACTTGGACTGATTCCTCAGATCTAGCTCTGTTGAAACTGTCTTGTGTGTGTGTCTGAAGCTCTGCACTAGTTGTTAAACTGCTCTGAAATTCCTTTAAGTGTTAATTAGCTTGGGGGTTTCTGATAACATTAAAACCTGTGTTGGTTACATCTCTGGTAATCATTTTAAATAGAGTTGCTTGCTACTGAGATTTGTCTGCATACATCAACTGGACATAAGCTGATTTAAGTATATTTCCTGCATTTTATTGTGGTTGTTATAACTTGGACTGATTCCTCAGATCTAGCTCTGTTGAAACTGTCTTCCCCGCCCTCCCTGTTCTTGGATGTAGTTTAAATTTGGTGACTTTTGCAGTGCCCGCCCCACTGTAGATTTGATCTAGGACACTCCCCCAGTCCCATCTCACTGCATTCTATCTAATAAACCCTTTCTGCACTTGCTTTTAGTCCTTTTTAATTTAATTACATTTTTTTCATACTGTGTGTGGACTAATATTGCTACATACTCAAGTGTGCCAGCTTGCACTGCATGTGAATTGTTTTTATAGCATTTACTGTCTGTTTTTTTCCTTGTCTCTGTAAAAAAAACAAAAAAAAAATAATCTCTTGTTTTCCTGCCTTACTGAACTAGAGTAGTCCAGTTTCAGAGTTGCTGATCCCTGGGCTTTGTTTTTAGTTCCTGTTACTGATCCATTGCCTTATTAGGAAGGAGGGAAGTTTCTTTGCTTACCAGTGGGAGTGGGAAGCACTGAGTGGCCTTTTTGTCCGATTTGGTGAAGTTTCAGTCAGAAACTAGTAGTCCATTGGTCGTTTTGGGCCAATTCCTAGCTCCTTTCAGCCCCCTGCTATAAAACACGCTAAACGCGCATTTTTCAGCTTGTACCAACTCAGCACAGATCCTCGTGGTGGCCTGCAGAGTGATCCAAGCAGCAGAGAGCTAAAAGATTGACTTTCTACCAGATATAAGTATTTTTTGTGGCTTTCCCACTGTTATTAAGCTAGCGACTGCATTTGCCTGTTTTACTGCTACTTTAAGTGATTTCTGCATTTTACACTGTTTATTGCACTTTAAGTTACTAATTGTTGCAAATTGTTTCTGTAGGCTACACACTAAAGTGCGCTAGCCGATTTAAAGCATTTATAGCATTTACTGTCTGTTTTTCTCCTTGTCTCTGTAAAAAAAAAAAAAAAAATCTCTTGTTTTCCCGCCTTACTGAACTAGAGTAGTCCAGTTTCAGAGTTGCTGATCCCTGGGCTTTGTTTTTAGTTCCTGTTACTGATCCATTGCCTTATTAGGAAGGAGGGAAGTTTCTTTGCTTACCAGTGGGAGTGGGAAGCACTGAGCAGCCTTTCTGTCCGATTTGGTGAGGTTTCAGCCAGAAACTAGTAGTCCGTTGGTCGTTTTGGGCCAATTCCTAGCTCCTTTCAGCCCCCTGCTATAAAACACGCTAAACACGCGTTTTCCAGCTTGTACCAACTCAGCACAGATCCTCGTGGTGGCCTGCAGAGTGATCCAAGCAGCAGAGAGCTAAAAGAGTGACTTTCTACCAGATATAAGTATTTTTTGTGGCTTTCCCACTGTTATTAAGCTAGCAACTGCATTTCGCCTGTTTTACTGCTACTTTAAGTGATTTCTGCATTTTACACTGTTTATTGCACTTTAAGTTACTAATTGTTGCAAATTGTTTCTGTAGGCTACACACTAAAGTGCGCTAGCAGATTTACAGCATTTATAGCATTTACTGTCTGTTTTTTTCCTTGTCTCTGTAAAAAAACAAAAAAATCTCTTGTTTTCCCACCTTACTGAACTAGAGTAGTCCAGTTTCAGAGTTGCTGATCCCTGGGCTTTGTTTTTAGTTCCTGTTACTGATCCATTGCCTTATTAGGAAGGAGGGAAGTTTCTTTGCTTACCAGTGGGAGTGGGAAGCACTGAGCGGCCTTTTTGTCCGATTTGGTGAAGTTTCAGCCAGAAACTAGTAGTCCATTGGTCGTTTTGGGCCAATTCCTAGCTCCCTTCAGCCCCCTGCTATAAAACACACTAAACGCGCGTAACCACGATTTTGCACGGAGTTACCACTGTTGCACACAAGAGCAGCGGCGGTTAAACAAGGTTAAACTATTTGGGCCATCTAAATTCCACTCTTCCAATTTTCCCTTAGAACTACCTTCCTCGAGCTGTACTGCTGATCTAACCAGCATATCCTATAACTGAAAAGTTCATCTCTACTTGATTCCCAAGTAGACTATTCTCTATCTGTAAAGCCTAGCACTTACTCCTATAGTACTTGCACCTTGATAAAGCACTCTTATTATAGATAGTACCCCACCAGCCTAAAACACACTTCCCCCGGAGTCCTTTGAAAGTCTCTTTATCTACTACTTCTAGTATGTCGAGGGATCAGTTGCTAGTGTCCTCTCCAGCTCAACTGGTGAACCTGGGAATATTGAGGCAATGTTACAATTGCCTCATGTACACAGACAATCCTCTCCTTCTCCCACAAAACACAAATACATGCGAGAGATGCAACTATACGGCCAAACTGGAGGCTGAGCTCTCTCAACATAGGACTGGCAAGACCAGACAGGAGGAGAAGGTAACCACACACAATACATACCCAGTCACACATGGTACCATCACAACTTCAAATCATACACATACTCACACAAAGACATACTCGGAGGCTCTGATCAAAATTTACCAAAACAGCAGAGGCCACCAAAGCAGACACCCAAACAACTACCACCTCACGACCCAACACATGCAACACATAGACCACACAGTCAGAGTGTCAAACAGTCACAGCCCTTAAGGCCAAACAAAATGCCAGACACACTTGTCATTGGTGATTCCATAGTCAGACACACTGACGCCCCGCCACCAGACTGAGTAAAGAGAAGGTCACAGTAAGCTGCCTGTCGGGCTAGAATCCGCCACATAACGCAAGCACTCAGGTCTCTCAACAGCAGGTACAAGTATGACTCAGTCATTGTCCACGCTGGTGTCAACGACCTGAGACGTACCTCCTTGGACTACATGAAAAGGGACATCGAGGAGCTCTCTGATTATGCAGCCCAGGCAGGTATGACCCTGACCTTGAGCAGTATCCTACCTTCACCTAGAATGATGCCACAATACAGTGATAAGATGATCAGCTTTAATAATTGGTTTAAATTCTGGTGTCATTCAAAGGGGATCCAATGTCTGTCTGCCTGGGATGACATGCTGGACAAGCCACGCTGCTTCGCAAGGGACGGCTTGCACCTGTCACCCCTGGGCTTCCGAATATTGGCAAAGGCTCTTGCCACCCCCATAGTGCCTTTTTAGGCAAGGCTCAAATTCTAAACCTACCACCCTAGAACACCAAAAAGGAAAAAAAAACTAAGGGTAATGCTGCTCAATGCCAGAAGTCTCAATCTCAAGATGCATGCACTCGAGGCCCTTCTCAATATGGAGAACATCGATGTCTGTGCTGTGACAGAAACCTGGTTCAAGGCTCCTGAGAGCACCCCAGCACTAACAGGTTTCACCTCATATCATGCGTTCCGCCCCAAAATCCGGACGACACCAAGAAAGGAGGGGTGTCCATATTCATAAAGGACACCCACACCTCAAGGTTGGTGGCAACGACGCATGCATCGGAGACCATCCAGGTGCAATTAACCATAGGCAAGACTGCTCTGCAATTTGTAGCATGTTACAGGCCACCCTCTCAAACTCAGGAACCTCACATGGCCTTCCTGAAAACATTGAGGGGATAAATGTATCTCCAAACACCATCATACTAGGTGACTTCAACTACCCTAATATAGACTGGGAACACTAATCAAGCCCGAACACTCTAACCCAAAGATTCCTGGAGTTCATAAACTCAAATGCCATGGAACAACTAGTCACCATCCCCACAAGAGGAGAAAACATACTTGATCTCATCATCATGAACATGGGATCAAAATGTTCAACACCGGAAGTATACCCCTCACTGGTGAGATCAGATCATAAACTAATCTCGCTGGAGGTCCTCATCCCGCCCCCACCTGAAACAAAAAAGACCACAGTGAAAAACTTCTCAAAAGCCGATTTCACACTTCTAAAAACTAGTGTGGTCTCCTTTAAGGCCCCTGAGCCAGTGGTAAACATTACTCAAACCGCTGAATCACTTACAAATGCCTTCTACCAGCACCTACAGGACTGCATGGATCAGGCAATCCCAAACAAAACTAAGACTCTCTGTACCAAAGGCAAGCGTCCAGTCTGGTGGACCCCAGCCATAAACAAGCTCTACAACAAAAGGAGGAAGCTACTAGAAGATAGAGCAAAATCCTTGAAAGGTAAGACACCTTTGATCATTATAAGTAAAAAACTAAGAGCTCTCATAAAATCATCCAAGGCAAATTTTGAGAGAAAAATCGCCAAGGACTCTAAAGAGAATCATAAGGCCTTCTTTAGCTATGTTAGAAACCTAGGAGGAAACTCCCAGATATGCTCAGAATTAGTTCAAAATGATGTGAAAATTACTGAACCTACACACATTGCCAACATACTGGCTGACAGGTTCAGTGCAAACTTCTCCCTCCCCTCCTCCCCAAAAGGAGAGATATCTATTCCAGAGGATTGTAGCCCCCCAAACATCTCCAATGTCCAGGTGAGAACTGCCCTCACTAAGGCAAAACACACAGCATCCATGGGACCGGATGGTGTCCCCGGCTGTGTGCTTCACGAACTCAACGAGGAATTAAACCCACAGTTAAGACAGCTGTTTAATCTTAGCCTCACCTCAGGATACGTACCCAAGGAGTGGCGCACGGCGA
Source organism: Protopterus annectens (assembly GCF_019279795.1). Taxonomy (NCBI): domain Eukaryota; kingdom Metazoa; phylum Chordata; order Ceratodontiformes; family Protopteridae; genus Protopterus; species Protopterus annectens. The sequence continues at coordinate 288,264,985 of NC_056725.1, forward strand.
CTGTGGTCCCACTTCATAAGGGCGGTGCCTCCACAGACCCTGGAAATTACCGCCCCATTAGCTTGACAAGCCTTATCTGCAAAGCCATGGAGAGGATCATAATGGAACTCATAAATAAAGACATAGGGAACTTGCAGACTTTGGATCCAACCCAGTTTGGCTTTGTCAAAGGCAGATCCTGCCTCTTAAACTTGGTTGACTTTTCGAGACAGTCACCAAGGCCATTGATGAGGGAAAGGCAGTCCATACAGCCTACCTCGACCTGGCAAAGGCCTTCGACACAATACCCCACTCAGGTATCATCAAAAACTCATCAGCTTGAATGTAAACCCATACATCACAAGATGGGTTGCAAACTGGCTAATTGACAGAACCCACAGGGTCAGAGTTGCTGGAGCCATGTCAGACTCAAAGCCTGTCACAAGTGGTGTCCCACAGGGCTCAGTCCTGGGTCCACTCTTGTTCAGCATCTACTTTTCTGAAGTACAAGCAAACACAGGAGGGTTATGGCTGACAAAGTTTGCAGATGACTGCAAACTGGGCGCCATAGTCGAAAACACATCTGACACAGATATCCTCCAGAAGGGCCTCACAGAAACGGATAACTGGTGCCAGAGCCATGGCCTGAAGTTAAACGCCAGAAAATGCATAGTCATACCCTTCGGGAAAAACAAGGTTACCCCCAGCTACCATATAGGTGGCAATCCACTGAGCACAGAAGAAGTTATCAGGGATCTGGGGACCCAGGTTGACAGTAGCCTTTCATTTGACACTCATGTTGCTAAAGTAGTTAGGAAAACCTTCTATATCGCCCACCTGATCATGAAGGGATTCACATCTAGATCAAGGGAGGTCATCGTCCCCCTGTACTCATCACTCATTAGACCTATGATTGAGTACAATGCCCGCTCGAATGTATCTGACCAGACACCTGCTGCAGCTTGAAAGGCCCCAAAAGTTCCTCACCAAAAGGATAAAGGGTCTCAAAAATATGTCTTATGCTGCCCGACTGAAAGAACTCCAGCTCTATTCAGTCTCATACCGCTTGCTCAGAGGTGACCTGTGCCTGACATATAAGGCCATGTCAAACCCAGATTTGATGAATATGCTTCACCTCATATAATCTAGATCCCTCAGAACCACAAGGGTGGGAGACTTAAACCTTGACACGGTTATAAATAGAACGTGCTGGAGGGACAGATTCATCACCCAGAGACTCCCTATGCTGTGGAACAAAATCCCAGTACATGTGAGGCAGAGCACCTCTCTGGCCTTGTTCAAGAGGAATCTTGACCAATGGATGGGAGATTGCAGATATACCCCAGGGATTACTTCAGTGTCACTGCTTGACAGAGGCACAGCAAAATGATAGGCATAGTTTTTATTCAAACTAAAGGGGTGGCGAAAGCCACATAACTATGGGCTAGGCTTATAAATGCCCTTGGGCAGATAGCCTAGTATGAACCTATGAACCTATTTGCATTTCCAAATTTCCCTTCTTACACATGTGCAGGCTTGTTGTGTCATATATTTGGAGCCATGACATCTCTTTCCATGGGTTTGCCTGACTGTGCATATTGAGTATATAACAGCATTGATTATAAGACGTGCGCATACACCAATATTCATGACACTTTTGCTATGCTGTAAGGAACTGATTGTTGTGAAGTATTGTGTTTTGTGTATCAGCTACACATAAATGTGCCACATATGCATCCTTTTCATGCAATGACTGCATATTGTGACATATGTGCCAATGCATAGCTGCTTGTAGACAGCATTTTGCCCATATGATGAGTTAATATACTCAGTGCCACATGGGCATGTGGTACTCAGCTACAGATATCAGATTACATGTAATCCTTTTTCCCTGTAGATATGCTCCACCATGGGTATTGCACATTAGTAGTTCTATATACAACCAAGCTTAATCCACCATACACATCCTTGCTTGCACATAGGGTAGAAATAGGTGTGGCATGTGTGCATTCATATATGGTGTCTGACTCCACTTATTGGTTATTGTTGCACAGCAAATCTGCAGGGATACTTTGCTTTAGCATTAGCTTATGTTTCCATAGATAGCTGATTAAGCAAGAATCCCTGACTGTATGTGGGTAAATCGTAATATACCCACAAACAGGAGAAGAATATTCCTATTTTTCAGTTACATTATTTAAGGCAGATAGTGCTTACCTATATTAAATAATGTATTTATATAAGGGAAAATCAGTCTTCTTCTGCACTGTCTTTCCTATAATATACTGCATATGTGACTGGGACTTACATTCCAGCACTTGGACAATACATCAATGCAAGAGAAATAACAGCAAAATCAGAATCTATGTTGCTTTTTAACTTTTTTAACAATTAAAAAAATATAGATTTATGAGGGATAGCACAAACATATAAGGAAAATAAGGCAGGTTTCTTTGTGTTTAATTTTGCTGAATGCACCTCATTTTCTTATAATTTGCTCTGTCCCCTAGCATATGCTAATAGAAAGTCTGGATGTTGAATGGTACTTCAGCAGCCGGACATTTGTCATTTGGTATATGATCAATTTTCAATGGGCATGCTGGTTAGACAATCCAGTCAGCATGCTTCTTTTTGTCAGTAATTTTTCAGGATTGCAATATGGCTTAACGGGCGATTGTTTGCATCCTACCTGCAGGTTTGGTGGTTCTATCCTACCTTCTGTCCTTTTGATCATGCATGCATCTAGATCTTTCTTACTTGAAGCCTATATAATTTGTATACATGTCTATAGCTGCAATCTTAGGACATGCATACAGTTTTTGCATTTGTGTCATGGTATACTTATTGGACTGGTATTGCTCCATATACCATGCCGTCATTCATTACTGATCTCCGACTAAGGTGTTCACATGCTTTTAACAACACAAGAGCAATGTTATTTTGTGGGCTGGTGCATTACTTGTATGTCTGTTAGCATGGTGGATTATGAGTAGGCAGTACCCCTCCCTTATTTTGTTACCTTCCCTTTCCCATATGCTATCTACATGTTTACTGTCTGAGTACAACCACCTTTCCCTTGGAATTATACCACCCTGTATTTCCTGTCATAGGATAAATGCTACCTCAGGTCTCCCTTGAAAAGAGGCCACACACTTAGTGGGACTAACCCAGTCAAAAAGAAATAACTACCTGATAAAAAAACATTAAACAGGACCTGATAGCACATAAGCTATCCACACAACATGTTGAATCTGTATATAATACTTAATAATACTTGCTGTGGGCAGCCACAGTGGTGTAGGAGTTAGCAAGAGGTTCTCTGGTTCGATCCTCAACTGGGTTGCCTTCTGTGCGGTGTCTGCATGTCCTCCCTGTGGTCACTTGGGTTTCCTCTGGGTGCTCCGATTTCCTCCCACATCCCAAAGACATGCTGTAGGTGGATTGGTCACTCTGAATTGGCCCTAGGTGTGTGTGTGTGTGTGTGTGTGTGTGTGTGTGTGTGTGTGTGTGTGTGTGTGTGTGTGTGTGTGTGTGTGCACCTTCAGTGGAAGGTCGGGCGCCAGGCTGACAACTTGACACTGTAAAACTCCACTGCCAATTATGAACAGACAGGTGATTTGCTGTGGCAACCCCTAACTGGGAAAAGCCGAAAGAAGAAGAACACTAAATAATACTTGCTCACCATTTAAGTGGTGTTTAAAAAAAGGTTCCATATGTATATGCAACATTTCAAAGGACATTTACATATGAATGGTTGTAGTACATGACATGTGTACTCTTACATATTGTTAACCTGACAGTCCGTAGAATTTGCAGAAGGCTATGTTGACAGAGATCTGGGCACTCAGGTTGATAACAACCTCACATTCGACCATCATGTAGTGGCAGTGGTCAGAAAAGCCTTTTACTTGGCTCATCTCATAAGTAACGGGATTGCAAATAGAAAAAAGGACATTATTACCTCTGTATACTCCTCCCTCATTAGACCAATAATTGAGTATAATGCCCCGTTTGGGATTTACCTCTCCAAACATCTGTACTAACTGGAAAGGCCACTGAAACACCTCACAAAGAGAATCCATGACCTCCAACACCTGTCCTACACAGACAGTTTCAAGTCACTATCACTCTACTCGGTATCATACAGATTGCTCAGGGGTGATCTGTGTCTTGTCTACAAGGCAATCTCGAACCCTGCCCAACTCGAGATGCTCCATATCCGTAAGTCTAACTCCTCACACACTACTTGCTCAAAAGGCCTGAATCTAATATGTGACATTAACAAAACCTGCTAGAGACACAGGTTTGTCTCACAGAGGCTGCTCCGTCTCTGGAATAGGCTTCCCATACACATCAAACAGAGCACCTTGCTGACCCTCTTCAAGCGCAACCTTGATGAGTGGATGAGAAGCCACAAATTTGTCCCAGGAGTTCAACCTGTGTCCCTCATTAACAGGGGCAACAGGTGCTGACAGAGGTTTCTTTTTGGGGATAAATTCTTGCCTAGGTTTGGAAGGGCCCCAGGGCCATTACCCTAGTTCATATGTTCATAGGTTGGTACTAGGCTACTGGCCCTTAGGGCCTATGCAAGCCTAGCCATAACAATTCCCTCGATATTTCTTCCCACAATATTTACTTCTCTAGGCCCCTGTCTAGCAGGGCGACTGACATGATCCCCGGGGTGAATTTCCTATCTCCCATCCAATCATCAAGGTTCCTTTTCAAAAGGGCCAATGAGGTGCTCTGCTTGACATGTATGGGCAGTCTATTCCAGAGTATGGGGAGTCTCTGGGTCAGGAACCTATCCCTCCAGCATGTTTTGTTCATTGTGATGACAAGGTTTAGATCCCTGGAGCGTGTGGCTCTGAAGGATTGGGATTTCTTTATGTGGAGCATGTCCAAAAGCTCAGGGTTTGACATGGCCTTGTATGTTAAGCAGAGATCGCCTCTGAGTATACGATATGCCACAGAGTATAGCTGGATATTTTTTAGACGTCAGCATATGGCATCTGCTTTAGGCCTGTGATTCTTTTAGTGAGGTATTTCTGTGGCCTTTCCAGCTGTTGCAGATGTCTTGTGAGGTACATACCAAATGGGGCATTATACTCTATAATGGGTCTAATGAGGGATGAGTACAGTGGGACAATGTCCTCCTTTTTTCTGGATGAAAAGCCCTTAGTGATGAGGTGTGCCACATAGAAGGATTTCCTGACTATTGGGATGATGTGGTTATCGAAAGTGAGACCAGTGTCCACCTGTGTCCCTAAGTCTCTCATCAAACTTTCGATGTTTAGTGCCCTGCCACCTATGTGGTAATTCATGGGTACATGTCTTTTTCTAAAGGGGATAACTATACATTTCTTGGCATTAAGCTTGAGCCCATGGCTCTGGCACCAGGCATCTGTTTCTGTAAAGCCCTTTTGTAGAATATCCACATCATTTGGGAATTCAATAATGGCTCCCAGTTTGCAGTCATCTGCAAACTTTGTTAGCCAGAGTCCCTTAGTGTTGGCCTGTACTTCGGAGAAGTAGATGCCAAACAAGAGTGGTCCCAGGACTGAACCCTGAGGTACTCCACTTGTCACTTGTCTGGAGCTGGATTTGGAGTTGGCTACTTTTACAGTCTGGGTTCTGTCAGTAAGCCAGCTGGCAACCCATCGAGTGACATAGGGATTTATGCCCAGCTTAGTAACTTTATCTATGATTCCAGAGTGGGGGATGGTGTTGAAGGCCTTGGTGAGGTCCAGATAGGCTGTGTCAACCACCTTACCCTTGCCCACAGCACTGTAGACTGATTGGAAGAAGTCAATCAGATTCAGGAGACAAGATCGGCCCTTCACAAACCCAAACTGGGTGGGGTCCAGTGTTTGAAGGTTGCTAATGTCTTTGTTTATAAGTTCCATGATAATGCGTTCCATGCCCTTGCAGATCAGGCTTGTCAGACTGATGGGACAGTAGTTCCCAGGATCCAAGGCAGATCCTCCCTTGTGGAGCGCGATAACTGTAGCTGTGCGCTACTCAGTGGGCACAAAGTCTGAGGTGAGGCTATGATTAAACATGACACTTAGGTGATGTGCCAGTTCAGTTTGTAGTTCATGTAGTACACAGCCTGGGATGTCATCTGGTCCCATGGATGCTGTATTCTTAGCTTTGGAGAGTGCGGTTTCTACCTGTGTGGCCGTGATTATCGGAATTTGGCAATCTTTCGGTATTGAGATGGGCCCTTTTGGGGGTGAGAGGGGGGTGAAGTTGGCACTAAATCGATCTGCCAGGATATTGGCAATATCTTTGGGATCAGTATATTTAATGCCATTCTGTTGTAGCTCAGGGCAGATCTGAGCATTGCCATTTAGATTCTTGACATAACTATAGAATGCCTTGTGGTTGTCTTTGGAATCTTTGGCAATTTTATTTTCGTAACTAGCATTTGAGGATTTTATGAGGGATCTCAGATAATTACTGAGGCTGGTGAGGGAGTTTTTTGCATCCTGGGATTTTCCTCTTTTTTGCAACAGTTTCTTCCTTCTGTTGTACAGTTTGTTTATAGCAGGGGACCACCGGATTGGCTTCCTTTTTTTGGAGAAGAGCCTCTTGGTTCTATTTGGGATGGCACAATTTATGCATGAGTGGATGTGCTCGTACAGTGCCTTAGTGTAGGATTCTGCAGTCAAACTTCCAGATCCTGTCTGCATGGGTGTTGTGAAGTTTGTCACTTCTGACTTCAGTAGCTCGAAGTTGGCTTTGGAGAAGTTTTTTTAAGGAGGTTTCCTTACTGGGGGGGTGGGGGTGGGATGTGGATGTCAAGGGTGATTTGCTTATGGTCAGACCTGACCAATGAGGGGGTGACCACTGGTGTGGAGCATCTATCCGCCATGTTGGTAATGACCAGGTCTAGGATATTGGAGCCCCTGGTGGGACAATGGATTAGTTGATCCAGGGCATTGGAATTTACGAATTCCAAGAACCGTTGGGAAAAGGAGTTGGTACCCGAGTAGTTTTCCCAATTAGTGGCAGGGTAGTTGAAATCACCCAGTATTAGGGTGTTTGGTTGTATCTTAATATTTTCCAGTATGTTTAGAAAGGTGTAGTGAGAATCTTGGGGCATGTTGGGGGATCTGTAGCAAGATACAATTTGGATTGCAGTCTTACCTAGTGTTAGTTGCACCTGGAGAATTTCAGATGCATTGTGTTGGGCAACTAGCCTGGAGGTGTGAATATCCTTGGTGAATATGGACACTCCTCCACCTTTAGTGTTTCGGTCTTGGTTTTGTGGCCGAAAAGTGTGGTAAGAGTTGTAGCCTGGCATTGCAGGGGTGCTCTCTGGAGCCTTGAACCAGGTCTCAGTTACTGCACAGATATCGGTGTTCTCTATTTTTAGGATTGCCTCGAGAGTGTGCATTTTGAGGTTTAGACTTCTAGCATTGAGTAGCATTACCTTCAGATTTTGCATGCTTGTATCTGTTATGGTGGTGGTTTTATCCTTTGAACCTTGCCTAAAAAAGGCACTATAGGGGTGGCAAGAGCTTTAGCCAGTAACCTGAATCCCAAGGGTGACAGGTGCAGACCATCTCTGGCAAAGCATCGTGGTTTGTCGATCATGTCCTCCCAGGCAAGCAAATACTGGATCCCCTTTGAATGACACCAGAAGCTTAGCCAATTGTTGAAGTCAATCATTTTGTCCTTATACTGTGGTATCATTCTGGGCGAAGGCAGGATGCTACTCAGGGCTTGGGTCATACCTGCCTGGGTCACATGATCCAAGAGCTCTTCCATGTCTCTTTTCATGTAGTCCAGGGAGGTATGTCTCAAGTCATTCACTCCAGCATGGACAATGACAGAGTCGTATTTGCACTTGTTGTGGAGTGACTTGAGTGCATGCGTTATGTGGCGGATCCTGGCACCCAACAGGAAGCTGACTAATTTTCTCCTTGTTCAGCCTGGTCAGTGGGACATCAGTGTGCCTGACTATAGAGTCACATATGACTAAAGTGTTGGGTACATTGTCTTGCCTTAGGGGCTGTTGTTGGGTGGCACACTAGTGTTGTGAGCTATGTGTCACTTTGGTTGTGACTTGTGTTTATTTGCGTTTTGGCTTTAGAGTAACCTCCTATGATCCTATGATCCTATGTATTAACTGATTTTGCATGATGGGAGTATATATATATATATATATATGTATATATATATATATATATATATATATATATATATATATATATATATATAAATATTTAGAGAGAGAGAGAGATATGCAATTGCATGTGGGAAATGGTACAGCTACTCTACAGGAAAGAAAACACTTAAGTATCTGTGATGCTTTCCTTACCAGTTACATAAATATTTGAAAAGATGCAATTTTCTTTACCTTGCTCCTGTTGGTGTTCCTACAAGCAATGCCAATGCATACAGACAATCTTCAATGTTCTGTTCCTTGTAACTTTTTCTTGTCCTGTTAGGAGACACGGGAAAATAATAATGGTCAGCACACAGTATGGAACATGATGTCCACCATATGAAATATATGCTATTTGTGTAAATGTGACAGTTGAATAGGAGTACTTTTTATAAGTGTACACAAGGATAACCTACAACTGCCTGACTGTGATATACAGCCCATTTGATGTGATTACCAGCTACCAGCTCCACAGGTCATGTGATTAAATACAACTGCTCTCAGGTTTTTGCTGTAGGGAAACTCTAGTGTTAGAATTTTCACATGCCAAAGAAGGAGTCATCATGTGTATTTTGACCACATTGATTTCTACAGACATACATAGTAGTGCATCATCAAACAAGGGTATGTGACACCTCTTGAAAAGCTCCAAACCCTTTATGCCAAGATATGAACTCATACATAATTTGCCATTTTTCATTAAAGCTGTGAATGGCATCTGATATGCCACACTTACTCCTTTGTATAAAACCTCTGATCTTTGAAGTGCTTCTGTCTCCAGCTGTTGTCATACATTTCTTTGCAGTAATGCATATATATGTGAAATAGTCATATATACAGGATTTACAAGGACAGGCCTACATGATTAATGATGTAGCTTATACACAGATGATTGCAAACTATGATATGTACATGTATGTGTGTGGGTGTGTGTGTGAGTGCATTTGTGTGTGTGTGTGTGTGTGTGTGTGTGTGTGTGTGTGTGTGTGTGTGTGTGTGTGTGTGTGTGCATGCGTGCATGCCTGCGCATGCATGCGCGCGCGTGTGTGTGTGTGTATGCGCGCACATGTATATGTATGCAGATATATACAGAAGGGCCTGTAACAGATGATCGAATTTTCAGAAACACAAAAGTCATATGGCCGAGAAAATATGATTGAGTTTACGAAAACTCGATCATAAAAAAAAAAAGTCCTTGCACCCACACCCACTGCAAATTGTATACACCAACTACCATATCACACTACGGTGAGGAAAAGTGTAAATTCCTGATCAGCACTGTACAGTGATCTCAATTCAAAAGCTTCAGATTTTCAAAAACTCGATTATACAGTATGTTATCGACCATATTAACTTTGAGTTTCTGATAGATAGTGCAGAATCCCAAATGTGAAAATGCTGAATGCAGAAATGTCGAATCCGCAGTTGTGGAGGTGCATATGTGCAGTGGCATTCCCTGTGTTTGTGATGTGTGGTGTGGTATGTGGATGTAGCTGGAGATTTAGATAAGTAATGTTTTACTAGGGGTTTTGAACAGGGATTTTAGTGTGTGTGAGTGTGTTTGGCGTTTTGAGGTGTGGGTTAGGGTAAGTAGGTAAAATTGTGAGTGTGTAAGTGTTAAGAGTGGTGGTATTTGTATGTGTGTGATGTGTGTTTGTGCAAGGGGAGTGCAGAATGTGTAGTGGTGGTTTTTGTGTGTTTGTGTTTTTAGTGTGACATCGGAGTTAGTATATATAAGTAGCGGGGAGGTGGGGGGCACAGGGGAGCTTTCCCCCTGCTTATATGTACAGTCTGTGCATGTATTTCTTTTGTTGTGTTTGTGTGGGTTTTGTTAGTATGTAGTGTAGGGAGGAAGGTGTATGTGCTCTTGTTTGTGTGTGGAGTGTGTATGTGGGTAGTCGCGATTTTGAATTTCTTGCTTTTGGGGTTTCTGGTTTTACAGTGTTTGGCTTTACAGTCTCAAAATACTGAATTTCAATATTTCAGTATTTCGGGATTGTAAAGTGAAACTGTATATATATATATATATATATATATATATATATATATATATATATATATATATATAGGTTCATAGGTTGGTACTAGGCTATCGGCCCTAGGGCCTATACAAGCCTAGGCATAACAATTCCCTGGCTATTTCTTCCCACAGTATTTACTTCCTTGGACCACTGTCTAGCAGGGCGACTGACGTGATCCCCAGGTTGAATTTCTTATCTCCCATCCAGTCATCAAGGTTCCTTTTGAAGAGGGCCAAAGAGGTGCTCTGTACAACTACCAAATGAAACACTGCTTGATGACTACAGTGCCCGTAGTAAATAAACCAACAATGTCACAAGACTCCAGCACTAAAAATAAAACAATCCAAACAGTGGTGGACTTTAATGGCAAGCAATGGCAGGCAGTCTACTCATGGCATTATCAGTGTGTGTCAGGAAGTAGTATAACCTCAAAAAAAAAAAAAAAAAAAAAAATATATATATATATATATATATATATATATATACATACACACAGAAAAAGAAGACAGTGTTTAAAGCAAGAGTACATGTAAAATATTCCCATATAGATTTCATACATAGTACTACAAAGACACAACCCTCCTCATATCTCTAAACTAAACTAAACATGCTTGATACTAATGTTACCAATGGTTATTAACTAATTCCCTCCACTACAGCTCTTTTGACTGTGTAGCTTTAACTGCCAGAGGGTGTGAAAATGAGGTTATCACCTTACAGTTATAACAAATACTCATTGATAGAGGTCAAATATCAACACAGCTGTGTTTGCCATCATGTATGCTTCTAGATAAAATATTCTGATACCTTGTAAGTAGCATGGTTTTGGAAGAATTAAAGCAAATATGAACAATCAATATTTGATGCTTAGAGGTGCAGTAGAAGGCAACTGCAAAAAAGCCTGGAGGCGCTTTTGGTTACAATGAGTTAAGAAGCGGTTTAAAAAAAATCCCCCTTAGTTAATTATCCACATACATTCTTTCCTGGTCAAAATTTGATGTTTTTTTAGAAAGTGTAAGATGGTTCCCCTCAACTTTATCTATCCCCAAAAAAAACAAAATGGGCAGAATTAAGTTTTATTTGATGTTTGCATAATGCACTTCATGAGTGTTTATAATTAATGTTACTCACGTGTAATGCTGTACATTGTTTGAATGAACATGACGTTTGTTCTATGTAAAAAGACCCACATTGGCACACCGCCATGTATATAACCTATTCACTAGTACAAGTAATCAAATGTCTTATATTATATATTTTTGGGGTATTTACCAAAGTAAAAGATGTTGTCCTGGATAATAACTTGCAATATTTACAATGTCCACAAAAAGTGCTTCCCAATGATATTTTACCCATAGGACCAATACCAAAAGTATATAATTTTTTGTCAGCCAAAAAATGCTCACCCAATGACTTACTTCTACGGAAACCAAACCTAAAATTTTTATCAAGCAAAGGTCCAAAAAAAAAATGATCAGACTTCAATATATGCCAATATTTGGCTATTACTGATTTAATCTTAAATGTATTAGTGTCATGAGTTGTAATCTACCTACATTTCCAGTCTTCATCAGTTGTCTTAACTATTGTGTCCTGCAACAAGTTTATCTGCCATACCTGCTTGTGGACTGCTGATAAGCTTGATTGATCAAGGTTTTACTATATCCCCTAGATATAAATCTAGAGCTGAGGTTTTGAGCCTCAATGTTAATATCCCTATCTGTGGTACAAAAACATTTAATTCTCAAAAACTGAGCCTTCAGAATGTCATCAACTATATGACTGGGGTGGCAACTGTTGGCATGCAACAATGAATTCTTAGAAAAAGGTTTACGGTACAAACTGGTAACAATGGTCCAATCAATAACCTTAGTTACATTGACATCCAATAATTCCACATTGAATGAATCTATTTTACCACTAAAATGTATGGCATATTTCTTATTGCTTAAATAGGCTACAGAGGCTATCCAGTCTTCCAAGCTGCCATTCAAGACTACCCAGCAACACACACACACAGACACACACACACACACACACACACACACACACACACACACACACACACACACACACACACACACACATATATATATATATATATATATATATATATATATATATATTTATAGGTTTTCTATCAAAATGAAGAATGAAGCTTTGGAGAATACGGGAATGTTAAATGTCATTTGGCTGATTCCTATATTGCTGATCTCTAATTCTCTGAGTGTCTGTTGTAGAGAATGCCACTACGTATTCAATGATATATGCTCAATGTTACGAATAGAGATCGCGGTACAGTGCGGATCAGGAAATTTATCATTTTCCTCACTGTAGTGTGATCTCAGAGTTGGAATATATAGTTGTTTCAGGGGGTGCAGTGGGGCTTGCCATGTGTTCATTTGTACTGCTGAAAACCAGGCAGGTAAGTTGTGGCAGGTAAGTATATAATGGCTGACATCGAAAACTGATGAATTCCAAATGTTTGCTATTTCGATTTGGCAATGTCAGCTAATTAATATGCAGCACATTGAACATTTAAATTGCATTTTTGACCAGTTTACATTGTGATGTTTGATGTTTTGATAGTAAACAGATAATTTTATATATATATATATATATATATATATATATATATATATATATATATATATATATACAGAAATATATATTATACATAATTTATTTATTTATTTTTGTTTAATGAGAAGTCAGACTGGGATGAACCCTTTTTCAGCAAAGGTCCAGGGAAAAAAGCTCCAAAAGTAGTTTTTTTTATAAAAACATTCAGATATCTAGTCAAAACATTTGTTTGTATAGGTAAAAATCGTTCATATATACAAAACTTTCATTTACATAGGTTAAAAACTGTGCTCACATGGAATATACTTACAATATATTATAGCAAAGAGAGAAGATTGTATATACTTAATGAAATTGTGGAATTATCTGTTTTGCAGTTGCCAAAATTCATTCAGTTTTACAGTGGCTAAATGTGGTGGCTCACAGATGAACAGAACAGGGATGCAGAGATTTGAATGTTGTAGAGGTGAATATTTTTGGTTGAATGCAGGCAGTAGACACAATAGTTAGAGAAGTGCAGATGATGAAAGATAAGAAATAATCATGATGGAAAATCAGTGGGAGAAAAGTGATCTTAGAGTTAAGAGAGTATGGAGAGTATTTGTGAAAGGAAGATGTAAGAGAAAGGATACATATTTTGCGAAGCAGATATAAAGGTAGTGATATACAATTGTATGATATTATCAATATTTATAGAAGCAGAAGGCCGACTAGCTAGAACTGAGATAAAGTAGTAGGGTGACTGGTACTGATGCGAGAGAGTATAGTGTGATAGACGTGAGGGGGTGCTTTCTTCTGTATGTGAGTCTTAATGTGTAAGGTGTTTGACTGGAGTGTTGTTTGGGATTAACCAGGTGTATTGAAAGAGCATAGCCAGTTTTTGTTTCAATTATTGTTTTAGTGCTGCTTTGGAATTGATTTCCTTGTCTATAAGTTTTAGGTGAATTAGTGTGGAATTTCAGAGCTTGGTGACTTGATGGGAGTGTAGAGAGTCACCAGCAGAGTTGTTAGCATTAGTTATAATTGTGACACCCCTGCAGTGGTCCAGTAATCGAGGAGCCTCATTCCTCATCACTAACACCAGTGTGGGACATGCACATTAGGAGTATGACAAGTATGTACACAGTAAAGTACAATTTTCCTTAAGAGCACACAGAGATCACAGTCAGTCTGGGGCTGGTTTCTCTCTCTTTCTCCAGATCCCCAATATGACTCCCCACTGGCACAGCTATAGGGTTAAGATCTCAGCTAAGTTTTCAAGCCAAAACCTCCAGCACCCTTTCTGGCCAACCAGTGCTTCGTATCCCTGCCCAAGTAGCTGACACACACAGACACATACACACACACACACACACACACACACACACACACACACACACACACACACACACACACACACTTGAGATTTGATTTATATACAAACGCACAGACACTCCTGGTGAAGGCTGGCACAAGTTCACTAGCTATGCCTCTCTCTGCCCAGACTATACGGTAGTACCACCTGCCACCAACCACCATCAGCTATTATAAGACCCTTCCCAAAGTGTGACCAATTCTACTGTGTAATGTTACTGTTATCCAAATGGTAAGGGTGACCAGTACCTTTAATGCTATTTAGGAGTAGTCTGTACAGTATCACCAAATACATAAGCAAGTACTCTACAAGCTTATATATCTCTACACAAACCAGCCACAATTAAAAAGTTATATTTAATAATAAATAATAACAAAACAAGACATTACTCAATAACTCAATACAGTGACAGAGTTCAGAATCACAGGAAATATTTCAAAACAACATTGCAGGACAGTCTCACATAAATAACAGAAAATATCCAGACTGATCTTATTATATTCTTATTTAAGAGAAATCACTGCAATCTAGTACTTACTATTAGCAAGGCGAGTGCTGGTGAGAGGATGTTTCTATGTCCAAATACAAATACAAAATGCACATACTTTCTCTCTGAGATAGTTCTTAAGTTGCTATCAAACATTTCTTAAGTTACTATCAAACATTTCTGCTGGGTATTCTCAGATTAAACCATTCTTGTCACTTCTGCCCTTAGTTCCCAGGTTAACAGGAACAAACAGAATTTAACATATCTCTGTCAAAAATACTTATCTCTCAGATGCACAGCTGCTAGGAAGTCATAGAGCAATACAAAAACACTTTACATTTGAAACCTTTTAATTATTGCTGTTTCAAGACAATAAAAAGAAACCCCTAGCACTAGACATCCTTTCTATTAGCTGAAATAAACTAACTTTATAGCACATCGTAAAACTCTTTTCTTATTTTCTTAGAGTTTACAAGTTAACTGTATATTCCAGTCTTTACCATCAGCACATACATTTGCATAGGCATGTAGTTTATACATATTTTTGCTCTTTTCCAGCAGGGTGCACTGTGGTTACATTCTTGAAGCTCAGTACAGAACATATAGTTTTCGTACATTTGTAAGACAAGCATACAAATCATATTACTATTCACAAATGACATAGAATTATTTACAAAATTCTAGCTAGTTGAGCTTGTAGCCTTCACAATAATCATATAAGTATGTGCACAAAAATCCTCCAATGCAGCAACAACAGGAGCAAACAGAAAATCTGGCGGAAAGATAAAATTCACTACACTCATTTAAAAATACAAAATAATAAAACAATAAAATAGATAAGCACTTTCATGCTGTCTCAGCACTTTCATGCTGTCTCAGCACTTCATCTGACCGTATACAAGTGAACAAAAACAGTCACATATATACTAATAAAACAGTTCAATTAGCAAACAAAATCAATGCAGTCATCTAACTGAGTGAGCTTTCAGCACTGATATTAAAGGTATACATCCATTTAAACCATATTCTTTATCTGATTGCAAAGTTACTATCCATCTTAGTTCATTTATTTCAGTGAAATTTTCAATATTGCCAAGTGTCATATCAGGTCTTATTAATTGCAAGACCATAAATGTAAAGTTATGTGAAACATCATTGTCAATAACATGTCTTGCTAGCGCATTTATAGTCCCTTGACTGTATTTCACTTAAATATTCCCTTATTCTTTCTCTAAATATTCGGTTAGTTTCTCCTAAGTAAAAAGATGAGCAGACCGAACAAGTAGCAAGATAAATCAAATTGCCACTAGAGCAGTCAGTGTGCAACTTGGGAACAAACTTTTCTGAGGTTACAGGGTGAACAAAATAGTTATCTTTAGCTATATAGTCACAAATACCACATGATCTCAAGGAAACATACCGACACATTCAGGCCCTCTTATCTCAGCATCCCTCTCACCATAGCATAAAATAGGTTTAAAGATTTTCTGTTCTTGACCTGGAATCTTAGTTGGTCTCATACTATTTGTTTAATTTTTTTCATCATTCATCAAAATTGGCCAATTCCTTTAATAACATCACAAGCAATGTTAACATTGCCTGAGTAAAATAGGGAAATTCCTACCCTCTCTCTTCTAACTAAACTATCTGAATTTTGTGGAGCTGACAACTCACTCTCATCTTCTTTCTTACAAAAATAAGGCTTCACTGTTCATTTCCTATTAATGTAGACTTCACAGGCTGTGGCTATTATCTCATTTGCTTTATAACCTTTTTTAACCAATTTTTCATGCAATTGGGCAATTTCTCTTTCAAAATCCTGATTTCAATTATTCAGTCTCAATAGTCACATATACTGGACGTTCACAACATTTTTATACACATACTCTGGATACATACTGTTCCTATAAAGTGTATTATTTTTTCGTACAGGGCTTCCTATGGACCTATGTAATAAACTTCTAATCAGATGTGATAATCATGACATCCAAGAAAACAATCTCCTGATCCAAAATGTTCACCGTAAATTTAAGAAATAAGGCAGTTGTTTCCACATACTCAGTACATTCAGCTAAAAGGGACTGGGGGACACTCCTTAACAGAAACACATCATGGACAAGTCTTTTGTAAAGTCTGATGTTACATGAGTATAAATTCCCACTTAGCAAATGTGTGGATTCCCACTGTGAAAGTATCATATTTGCATAGCTATTTGTGGACATTACCCATTGCTACACCTTGCCACTTTAAGTAATACTTTTTGTCAGATACAAAGATGCTATTCTCCAAAACAATCTCAAAAAGTGTACAGAATAAAATAATCTTTGCATTAGAATAATTACTTTTTTGGCTTAGACATAATCTCACCATGTCCATACCCTTGTCTTTTAGAATCACTGTGAATAAGGAGCAGATGTCTAACGTGACCATATAACAGCTATATGCCTCTTTCTCATTCTCTAAGCAAAAATACAAACTTTGTAAGAAGTTTTTAGAATCTTTTATAACTGACTCAAACCCATCTAGTATCTGCCACAGTTTTTCTTTCTAAGAACAACGAAGCAGGCTCAGTTAGCCACCCATGAACAGAAACTACAGGTCTCATAGGTGGTTCTTCAAATCTTTATGTATTTTTGGCATCTCATGAAGCATGGGAACTGTAAGGTATTCAACAACCAAGAACTCATAAGTGTCATATGAGATTTGCCTACACATATGTAATTCGTAAATCTGAGAGTGTATGTCACTAATAACTTTATTAATATAAGATTTCTGAATGTGTAGATAAGTGCAATCATCTGCTAGCATATCATTCATACTTTTAAAGTAGAAAGACCTATCCATTATTACAGTTGCACCACCCTTATCCAGATGACGGATATATATATATATATATATATATATATATATATATATATATATATATATATATATATTTATATGTGTAACAGTATGTTGCTGAAGGTCCTTAAGAGCTAGACATTCATCTTTTGTTAAATTATAAAACTGTCTATAAGAAGCATTGTTAATATTATTCATGATCTCAGCTTCACACATTCTCGAAAAGGCCTCTGTAAGTAGGTACAATAAAGGAGTGTATGTACTCTTGCTTGTTAAACTAATAGCTTCAAACTTATGTGTATTATCAGAAGAAATATATTTTAACATAACTTGTCTTGCAAACATTGTTATGTCTAAGACAGCATCACATACATTCAATTTGACTGAGGGAATAAAAGAAAGCCCACATTCTAAAACTGCAGTCTGTTCATGGGTCAGTGGGAAGGAAGATATATTCCATGTCAAAGACCTTTCCCTCAACCCCAAATCTTCTTGTTCTTTATATGTGGTGGATAGTCATCTGAAGGCTTGCCCCATTTCCTGCCCTGACTGTGGGGTCGACCTCTTTTGATAGTATCCAAGTTCTTCTATGGGATTGGAAAGCTCAGAAAAACTGAAGGAAAATACCACAGAAAATGTAATCACATTTCATTGCTATTCACATTTTTGGATTTGAAAAAGTCTGACACATACTTTTGGTTGCAGAGCATATACACCAAATCCATTATAGGACCAGGCATGGGAGGTTTAAAAGGCTTTGATAGATCACCTGATATATAGCAATAAGTCTGGAGACATTGTTGCTTAGTTACTGTTCAAGTCACACAGAGTGGCATACCAAGCATGCACATCCTTCAGGACCTAGACCATGCTCCACATGTCCTGTCACTCCATCATCACCATGTGATGTACCACCTCTTCTTGTCTGAAAAGCACTTATGCATTTCTTTCAAAGGTTCATTATGCTTGTCCTACCAGAGTGATAAGTGTCTCATCTAACACATAGTGCTGCTTCCTTATCTGATACCCCAAACCATAAGTTGAGGACCAAAAGAAAAACAAAAGGTCCCTTCTCCATTCTGGTGTTCTTTACCTCTTGCCACAGTAGTGTCAGTTCCATTTCTATTTATTTGTTTATTTTTTTACTTTTAGAACTGTAGCAAACCACTCGCTTGCTACATTTGCAGCTTGTTAACTTATACTGCATACAAAGCAGTATTGTAAGAGGTTCAATTCTCACAGCAAAAGCAATATTGGAATTAATTTCTGCATTAGCATTCAACACAGAACATGAAATGAAACCTGGTGCAGCACTGTTGAAGAAGTGGTATCCGCCAATCCCACCACAAAACATCTTGCTCCTTGGTGACGGCCTTCTTCACCCCACACATACCGTTCTGAGTCCTACTTGGTGAATGCCATGTGCACAGGGGAGCTGGGAAGAAACAAAAAATTGAAAAGTATATCACAGGAGTGATTAGAATGCAATGTGAAAGTTTATTACATAAGCATAATAAAATACAGACTTAGTGCTTTTGCCCTCACTTAAATGGGCATTATCAGAATCTGAAGTATAACATCAAGCATCATCTATTTATATTAAGAATCCACTTATGTAACTTCCTCTCTGATACCATCATTTTAAAAAAACATATAACCACTTATCAAAACTAATAAAAACTAATAAAAGCTACAGCAATCAAATGAGCCCAGAGTAGAATTTCTCTACAACAAACGACAAAAAATAAAGATACAATTTTATAAAAATATGAATGATATTCTTACGTTAAATTAAAATGCACAAAGATGATGAAATGTCAAACCTTTAAAAACATCTCTTGGTACAAGACAAAGTATAGCAAATGCAAATCTCATATCATATGTATTTGGTCCTTTGTTTCAAAATACTTACAATGGCAATGTTTTCATTGATACTAGGTTCACCTTTAGCATTAAGCCTTAATTGCCACTCCATTTCCCTTACTTCAACTACCAATTTGTGGTTGCCGCCCCTCTCTTTGATGTTCACTTTATCAATAATAAAAAATAAAAAATGTCCAAAGTTAGCACATCTAGTACTATGCTCATAGAGGGCACTACTTGATTTTTTTTTATTTTTTATATCCCTGATATGTTCTGAGTTCCTGTCTCTTAATCTCTTGGTGGTTTTCCCCACATAAAATACTGGACATACCATGCAAGTTGCTATATATACTACCATGTTGGTGTTACAATTACAGAGTCCAGGGTATTGTAGATTTCTATTAAAGTTCCGAAGCACTACATATGGGCCATCATTAATAAACTTACAGAGATTACAAGCACCATATTTATAAATCCTGGAATTATGCACTTCATTTCTCCATTCATATTGCATTTCTAATATATCTTTTATATTTCTTCCTTTCCCATATGCTATTTTAGGCTTTAAGCCCAATCTTGTCTTCAGTTCCTCATCAAATACTCCTTCTCAAAACATATTAAGTTTGGAAACAAGGAGGGATGTGTCATAGTTGTATTGACACCATGACGTCCCTTACATGGGAATTATGACCCATTTCATCATCTTGGTCCCATCCATTTTTAAAATGGGCATACATTTTCTTTCATGATTTTTTACTGCCTCTTTTCTTATTTGTTAACAGAAAATGTGTGGGGTAACCCCTGTCCTTAAATATCCCCAGTAAAAAGGCCATTTATTCACCAAAATTTACATCATCACTAACCAGTCTAGACAACCTAACCATCTGTCTTGTAACTATGTTTCTTTTTTGATGTACTGGATGACAACTATCACACTGTAGTAATGTATTAGAATAAGTCTTTTTCCTAAAGATATCGGATGATAGTTCACCTGTCAAGACATTTCTTTTCAACCAAATGTCTAAAAAATCAATTTCAGTTGTATGTATTCTATAAGTGAACCTCAAAAACTGGGTAGTACCATTCAAATAATCTATAAACACTTTTACTTCATCTTGATTTCCTGTCCATAATACCAGTATATCATCCAAGAATCTTAAAAAAATTAGAATCTTGGACATGTAAGAGGAAGAAAAATATATTGTGTTTCCCACTCTGCTAAAACTAAGTTAGCAAAAATTGGAGTGCACTTTGCCCCCATAGCAACCCCAGAAACCTGCCAAAAGAATTCAACTTCAAAGAAAAAAAAGTTATTGCAGGACCATTTCCATGAATTCCACTAATAAATTAACCTTAGCATGATTGATAACATTAGTGCATGTCAAACTATGAAAATAGAAGTCCAAACTGATATTGCAGAGTATCATCAAAAAAGGTTAACCACATCTATTGCCAAAAAAAAATTCTTGTCTTGTATTGATGCCCCTTAAATGTTCCAAACAGTGCCAATAGTCGAGCAGAATATATGACCTATTTTCCAAACCCACTTTTGAATAAAAATCAAGATAAGCAGCTAATGGTTCAGTCTTTGATCCCCTGCCTTCTACAATCAGCCTAAAGGGAGGGAGGGTCATCTTGATCATTGTGTATCTTAATACCCTAAAACATTACAGGAATTATTCAGGTTTCAACAGTTAGGTATTCTAACTCAGTTGCAGTAATGGATCCTTGGCTAAAGGCATCAAACAATAACATATCTATTTTGGCATAAGCTCTATTAATCTCATTCTTTGATACCCTTTCATAAGTGGAGGTGTCATTCAAAATATCATACAGTTTTGCAAACATAATCAAAATATCTCATAATCACAACACCCCCATCTTTATCTGGTTTCATAATCCTATAGCTTTTACTCATAGCTAGCTCTTAACCTCATTCTCTCTTCCGATGTGAGGTTGTCCTGAACAATATCTTGAGAATTAGCAATTTTTCTGAATTTACTCTTACACATATGATCAAACACATGCACCAAGGGATTGGTAGGGTGTATAAAGGTGCTTTTAGACTTCAACACTAAATTATTAGTGGTTGGTACATAATATTGGTTTGAAAAAATAAGTAAGTTCAACTGTCTAGTAAATAATCTCAAATTAATCAACAACCTTGCCACATCTGTTTTGTACATAGGAACAAAATTAAAATCTTTTCTCAACAGATCAAAATGCACATCTCTAATCTCCAAGTCACTTAAATTATATATTGTAAATCCTTGACAGCTTACAACTAGTGCAGTATTTTTTTTCTTCAAATTCCAATTCCAAATCTCCTAGAGCATCACTTTGAGTATCTAGTAAGTGCATCTCCCCCTCATTGAATGCCCTTTGGGTGCCCAATGGAGGACTGGCCCTAGGGACTTGTCCACGCTGGTTCAACAGGTTCTCGGAATGCCTCAGTTGGGGTCAATATACTTAAAAATGCTCTCCATCTTTTACATTTGGAGTCTCTGGTCTATTTATATTGTTAACATCACCATTAGTTTCAAACCATTCACCCTTTTGAACATGGGGTGGTGGAGGGCCTTTTTGTCAGCGTAATCTTTAGTGTCCCTAAATAGCTTACACTGCTTCTTAACGCAATTATCTTTAACAAAATTATCTAACTCACAGAAAATCTTGTTGTAAGTTTGAGTAACAGTAGAAAATAAATCCTTTGTAACACTATTATTCAGTTCATTAATGTCATTCTTTAATTTTAACAGCTTACGATCCTTGCCCCTTTTAATAATGTTCAATTCAACTCCAGTCCTGTCAAATAAATCAAGGAGCTCCTGTGCATCACAGAACCATTTTCTGTATCCATTGGATATTTTCACATTCAAAGTAATTTGGGTACCTGGTTGAGGAATATAGATAAACACACACACACACACACACACACACACACACACACACACACACACACACACACACACACACACACACACACATGTACACACACACACACACACACACACACACACACACACACACACACACACACACACACACACAAACACACTTAAATGCAATCAATATTCTACAGTTTTGATACAAATGTGCAGTACCATTAATTCCAGAAAAATGAAGATTGATTTTTGTAAACATTACTGATCAGTGCAACTGTGCCTATAATCAACATAAAGAATATGACAGTATTATTTTGCAGGGAGGGATAAACATCTCAACTAACTTTAATTACACAGAATGGGTAAGAAATGTGAACTGCAGAAATGTTACTAAATAACTGCATATTTTCAAATTGCTTATTAAATCTACAGAAAATGAAGATCTCATTTTTTTAACTGACACAACTGCTGTAAAAAGACCAGTATTGAATATTTTGCTTGCATTTAGCTTGAGGAGAAATTCAGAAATTTGGCCAACTGATATTTAAATAATGCTGCAGGTTTTTATCTTACTTTACCTATAAAGCAACGATTAAGAAAATAAAAGAATAAAAAAAAACGGATGTGTTCTCAATATTGTGAGATTCCACAGCCTGTGTATTTCATATATCATGAGTAACTCACTGTTTGATTTCCTGTATTGGTAGATGTTTTGGCATCTCTAAGTTTTAATTTAATTTAATTTAACTTAATGACTCTTTAATTAGACATGTCAGTTGAGTCTAAGACCCTTTTAATTTGCATCTGGGAAATTCAAGACTACCCCCCAGATTCACTAATCTTCTGTGCAGGACTAGCTTAGTTCTGCACAGAAGCGCCCATTTAGGAGCAGGACGGCAGCGCGCCATGCATAGTAATGAAGGCATGCTGCTCGAGCCACTAGGCTTATGCAGAGCGTGTTACGAGTGCAGGGGGTGTGTCTGAGAGCAGAGCTATCAGAATATACATGCCCCTGCAATGAAGGACTGCAGAAAGGTAGTAAACAATGAGTGAGACCGTCCATAGATGTACGCATACCCCCAGCAACTTCCCCCCACATGTATAAGAGGAATAGTGAATAAAAAAAAAATAAAAAAGATATATATGTTGTTAATGAAACGGATGAAATTTAACCATAAGTGCGTGGATTTGCTCATCGCTTAGCTATGGTTAATGTAGCTTAAATAGCAAAAAAAGGATAAAAAGCAAGATATATGCAAATGAAGCAGTACAGCAATACTGTAGTGGGCAGAGCGTTTGCCTCACGAGAAGTCAATCCCAGTTCGAGTCCCACTGCAATGCATTCCATTTCAAATTACTGTTACAATCAATATATTTAGTTGTATACCCTAATAAAAAACATATATTTGTGAAATGGAGTAGTAAGCTGTGTAATGAATGATAATTTGCCAAATTCATCACCTCCCCAAGAACCATTAGACTATTACTGTCTAAAATATAGCAGTAGTAAGGATAGATAAGCAGTAGTAAGCAGGTGTAAGTCTGTTTGCACAACGGCAAGCAGTGCTTACACAGAGTAAGCAATATTGAGGCTAACCATGTGTAAGCGGTTGTTGCCAGATGTTAGCAGTGCTTACCATCGTGCAAACCTGCTGACAACTGTGTAAAAGTGCTTCAATCACTCCGTATCCAACAGGCCCCATTCTGGCCAGCAAAAAAGTAAACAATTGCTGCAAGGCTCGAACCCAGGAGCCTGCACACCATAGCCAATGTGATTTATCACTAAGCCAACACAGATATACATAGCCTTGACATTTCCACAAACATAGCATCCAGCAATACCATTCAACATTACAGGACATGTAGCTATACATGTAGATGTATGTGTAGGTGTATATATATATTAAATAGATATATACCTCTCCCTCTCTGTATTACAAATGTATATAAATATATATATATATATATATATATATATATATATATATATATATATATATATATATATATATATATATATATCCACATATAGATCTATACATATGCAGACTGCCATACATCTATATGTCGTTAGATATATATACAGCAATACACACATATATATATATATATATATATATATATATATATATATATATACATATATGTGTGTGTGTGTGTGTGTGTGTGTGTGTGTGTGTGTGTGTGTGTGTGTGTGTGTGTGTGTGTGTGTGTGTGTATATTTACACAGATATATATCTATAGACATGATACAGCATATAAGAATGACATATATGACCACAGGCACCACCAATGGGGGTGAGGGGGCTCAATAAACATACATGTTAAATGTACCTATATCCCCCTCCCCCAGTCAAACAGGTGAAACATACAAATAAACACACAAAAAAGTAAACAAACCACTGCTTCCCAAACTACAGGAAGGATACTACCTGTGGGAGAAACATTGTCGACCCGCTAAGTCTTCTAGAAACAAAGACAGGAATGTCCCTTGCAGGACAACCCAAAAATTAATGGTTATTTGTGTTCCTTCAATTACAAAAATACACATGGCAGGGCATGTATGTTCTCAGACTACAAGCTTGGGAAAGCCTGAAGATCCTTGAGTCAAGACCACTTACATGATGGGTCCCGAGAAGTGGAGATTGGGCAGTGTGTAGTGGTGTGGCTAGACCCGACTTGTACCCAGAGAAAGGATGATTGCTGCGGAGGAGGAGCGGGAGAGTGGGTGGGTATGAAATTATGGGTCGAGGCAGGCCAGTGTTGGATGGAGCGGTTCTAATCGGACCACCTCATGGATGTAAGCAATAGTGTGTAGTGGGCAGAGCATTTGCCTAACGAGCAAGCATTCCCGATTCAAGTCCCACTGCAGCACAGTCTATTTTACATGGCAAAGCACATTATAACCAATATTTTTGTTGCAAAACCCACTAAATAACATATATTTATGAAATGGAGTACTGCAAGAAATGCACATGTAAAGTATCAGTGCCAGAATTAATAAGGCACTAGTAAGCAGGTTAAGGTACAAATAAGCTAAAGTAAGCACTAGTAAGTGGGCTTAACCCATTTGCATGGCGGTAAGCAATGCCTACACTAGTTAAGCAAATCTGAAGCTAACTGCCTGTAAGCAGATGTAATGGCAAGTTAGCAGTGCTTACCTCCGTGCAAACCCACACAAACCCACTAACAACTTCATAAAAGTGCCTTAACCACTCTCTATCCAATGGCCCTTGTTCTGCCCAGCAATAAAATAAACAGCCTCTGCTAGGCATGAACACAGGACCCCACACACCATTGCCAAAGTGATCTAACACTAAGCCATGTCATATATACATAACCCTGATGTATTCAAAAGATATCAACAAGCCCATCCATTAAACAGTACAGAGAATGTATTCCAACATGTAAATGTATGTGTGTGAGTAAATATATTATCTAAACAGATACAGCATATCAGTATATATATATATATATATATATATATATATATATATATATATATATATATATATATAGCCACGCATCTGTAGATAGCGATGGTAGATTGACAAAAACAAATATATCCAACTGCACCGTTAATTGGGTTGAGACACCCCAAACAAATATACGTCATGTATGAATAGGCATACCCACCCTCCACAGCCAAACACGCCCACCCTGCAGTACACTACCAAGTGTTACAGATCCCATAAGCAGGACCTGACATGACATGTGCACAACATGTAAACAGTACTACAACCAACCTGTATGATGTCAGGCTGGTATTGGTAACATATCATGCAGTACATTGTGGCTCCTATAGGAAATGTAAAATACAGAAGCTATCAACATCCCCAGGATACATATACACAGACATATATGCAGATACAGATATATACATATATATATATATATATATATATATATATATATATATATATATATATATATACATATATATATAGATATACATGTGACTACGCAGACACATGCAGAGATATGTACAAGTAAGATACATATGTAGAAGGTGCACACAATATGGAACAGCCACTATGCCTGCAGTTCACACCTGAACAACTGGACACTGTATGGGCCACCCATACAAATGCAATCATCGCCTGCAACATATACCCACAGAGAGGTCATAGAAAAAACACCACTTGCAGGTTTGCAGAAATGGAAAACCTTTATTTGTGTACTATTACAGTTCTATATGCCACGTCTTATAGCTGTGCAGACACTGACATCCATATAAACAGAACAGCGCAACTGTGAAACAGTTATACCAATACTGTAGTCTGGAAAGATTCACAGCTGTTACTATCCAAGCCAATGCCTTCAAATTGTACAATAGTAAAGACAGGCTGGACAACAGGATACCAAACAATCAAAAGTATGTAATGCAGGCGTATAGTTTAGCAGCCTCTATCTACACTCTGTACAATATCACTAGGTGTGGAAGACTTCAGCTGACCAAATGGTATGTAACTGTTACATAACAAGGCATAGTTGACACCATCACAAGCACACTGACAAACAGAACAGTCTTGTATGGCAGGAGGCAGTAGGCCTGCATTAACCCAATATATGTGAGTATTGTACATATAGGTGAAGTATACAGTACTGTACATCCAGATACCTTAAGGCAGCTCTCCCCTGATACCCTCACATTTTGTAACAGCCTAGGTTGGTTATGGTGCATCCCCCCCAGACTCAATACTACAGGCTCGTATACCACTGTTACATACACTGGCCTCTGGAGTGCGTAAGGGCACACATGTATTGTTTGGGTGTAGCCCACACATATATGGCCCCAGCCCCACTGTATGTGTGGGGTATACAACAGCAGTGGAATGATGGCAGCAATGGCAGTGTGATATACACACAGCCCACCACAGAACAACCCCTGACAGCATGTCATATGTGCAAAACTTGGTATGTAGGTGGAGGACAGAGACTGGAACACAGGCCAATAGGTGGGAAACTGTTGCCATACACTAAGCAAGTTGCTGGTGTTACAGGATAGTCTGCAACATACTCTTAGCCAGGGAATTGAGGTTAGAAACATAAATTGATGTAGCCATGTACTGATAGCACTCAACACACACACTGCCAGTGAAATATCTGACACAGGATCTGTGTGGTGGACAGACAAAACATGATAGGCACACCTCTGGCCACCAACCGGATAGGCCCACAGCTGACAGACAGACTGCATGCCAAGGTAAACTAGTATGTACACAAACATCCTGTAACACCAGTACTATACAAAGCATAACACAACTTTACTCACACTTTGTCTGTAGTTCTGGAACCTCCTAAAAATATGTAGCTGGCCTAAGTGTGCCAGTTTCCCTGGAAGAGGTACTGCTACCTGCTGTCTGTAACACTGATGCCCACAAACAGGAAGGATGTCCATCACACAGGAAAGGTAAAGGGACCACGCCCACATGATGTAAGGATTTATAGTAGCTGGTTGCCATGACAGTGGTAATTGGAAGTATGACACAGCAAGCTGCATGCAGTTAGCAAGTGTAGGACACTGATTGGTGCAGAGGCCATCACCTGACCAAGTGCATCACCTACTAAAGCCAGGCTGCAATCTACCCCTAAACAGCTCAATCCATTCACAGGAGAGAGAAAGCAAGCAAGCAAGCTAAAACAAAAGTGGAAAGAAAGGAAAATCTCAGAAAAATTACAGCTGAAAACGCAGCCATCTATGCAGCTGCCAGTCATTAATACATCAT
Organism: Protopterus annectens; assembly: GCF_019279795.1. Classification (NCBI taxonomy): domain Eukaryota; kingdom Metazoa; phylum Chordata; order Ceratodontiformes; family Protopteridae; genus Protopterus; species Protopterus annectens. The sequence goes on from NC_056725.1 coordinate 288,292,900, forward strand.
TCCCACAACAGGTATGTGAAGTATATGTACATGTATTAGAATGCAGCACTTGGTCCATTGTAATGTGATAGATGATGTGGAATGAGTTATATGTGCCAGCAGGTGTTGTTGTGATGATGGTCAACTGAACAACTGCTATGGACAATAGTGTTTGTCCCTGTGGGTAGAGGGCCATAGCTGTTAACTGTGCAGGTCAGCACTGACAGACAGGATGTAAGCCATCATAGTGTGTGTTGTGTAATGGGGATTATACATATGACGTGGCCATTAGCCAGTGGTGGAAGTAATGCCAGTATGATGAACATGTGGGAGCCACAGACCACCACTGGCAGGATACACAGGTGAATCTGTAATGTAACATGCTGGAATGCCATAGGTGTGTAATAGGGTTACCTGCAAACAGGTCCCACATATACCCCACTAATGTCAAGCCATGTCCATATGTAGCACCTGTCTGTGTTGTAGCAAGGCAGAACAGTGCAGCTGTGCATTAAGATGTCATGGGATTGTGGAGGCTGATGTCTGAATGTACCCCACATATAGCTATGCATATGTGTACATATAACACAGATATACTATATAAGGATAAATGCATATCAGCATGTAGTTCCAGAAATATACATATACCCATGTTTAGACATATATATGTGCACATATATATATATATATGAATTCACATATATGTGCACATATATAGATATATACCTATATGCAAATGTCGACATCTATACAAACACACACACACAAACAGATATGTATGGAAAGACATGTCCCCTATATCACTACCACAGTGATGTGTATTATGTGTGAGGCAGCAGCACACATAGCAATACACACAGAAATCTACAGCTGGCAGTGTGTTAACCATGGAAGAGTATGTCACATGTTAGTCCCGTCCTAGCACCACAATGCCCCCACCTGTGAAGTATGCAATGGGAATATGGGGAAGTATGGGAGATACACACGTGGAGGTGGTCAGAATTGGTAGATACAGAGGACAGTCTACAGGGGTGGTATGTGATACATGGTGGGTAATCACCGTGGATGGTGTGTGTGGTCCGTGATGTGGATGCCCCATGGTCCCCAATATGGCCACAATGGGAAAAAGGCTCACAACAACTACCACTCACAACAGCAGTCCACGTCCTGAAGCTGCCAGGTCTGGCTGCTGAGCAAGCGGAGCATGTTGGCCATGTGAATGTGTACTGGTTACCTCAGACTGATGTAGCACATCCCTCATGTGTCTGTGGAGCCTGGTATGGAACAGACCCTAGACCTGAGCTCAGGGGACAGGAACATGTTGGTGTGTGCTCTGAGGGGGGTGGCAACATACCCTGGGTGGTTCCACCTGATGGTATTGCTGTAACAGTACACGAGGAGGTCCTAGGTTGGCACATACATGTGATGTGGCCAGGTATCCTCGTCTGATGGGTGTGGAGACATGGATCAGCTGGCCAATGCAACATATACATGTTATTGTGTCACTGTCATAGTGCATATGTTGGCAGTAATAGTCTACACAATCCTGATACATGTCCAACAGCATGCATAGAACCCCCCAATAACACAGACTGTCAGTTGTGCAGCAATCTCAGAGCAGCCATACCATTGGCATATATGTAACCATAGTGGCCCTGACAATGGCATGCAAGTGAATAGTCTGTAACAGGCCAGCAATGTTAGTGTCCACACAGGGATCATGGCTACAATCACATAGCAGAAGGTGTAGTACAATACTCAATCTGTCCAAATGGTAGTTAAGATGTAGCCATACCTAATGAGTTGTGTGTATAGTCTGTTGAAGCTGATATGGTGGGAGGGTGACAGAGATGTGTATTATGAACTGTGCTAACCTTGCCATATGAGTCACTCAAGCCTGTTTCCATCCTCATTTTTTTTAGGCAAGATGGCACACATCAAGTTGCCTGTGTATTCAGCGGAGGAGAATGAGGTCATTATCAACCACCTGGTTCAGTGCCACCAGGTCCTCTTTGCCAGGACAGCACATGAGCAGCAGGAGCAGACTGCGCTGTGGAACGATCTAGTCCACAGGGTCAATGATGTCAGCCTGCATAATCACAATTATGAGCAAGTCCATCATCATTGCAGTGACCTGCTTCACAATGCCTGTTGGCATGCTCCTGCACTCCGGGGGAATAAACTCACCACATGGGGGGGCATGACATTCATACCCCCTGACCTGTCTGGAGGAGCTCCTGGCCAGCCTCGTGGCACCTGCCCATCCAGAACACCATCAACCACTGGACCCCTTCATGGAGGTGGGTGTCATCCACACACCAGCCGAGGAGCATGCAGGTAAGGACACAAGGCACATCAGTAGACCACTGCTGTGTAAATATCAGCAGTGGTACAGGTAGATTATGCATATCTGATATGTCATTCAAATATTGTGTTGCTGCATTGTAGTGATAAATGGATGTCCAGATGTGGTAGTATTGTGGGAATTTACGGTTGATGTATGGTAGTACTGCACCCAGCCTGTAGCAGTGCCACAGGTGTGGCCATTGACATTGCATCTCTCACCCACTTATGTAGGTCCCTCTGGGGTAACAGCAAGGCAGCAGCCTGTAGCTGGTGAGTATGTCTTATGTAGATGCATGCCAACACACCCAACATGTAATGGTGATGTTATATTCCATGCACACATCTAACACACCTATCCTGAATGCATGCTGTACATGCACATGTATTGTTGCTGTGAAATGCATGTTCTCACAGGAGTGAACATGATGGGGTATTGAAAGGATATGTCATACACCTGCATGACAACTAACATCCTGTCATTGTGGAATGTGTCCACAGGGAGTAACATACTGTTGGTAGACATAGCCTACAGTAGTGACATGTTCTGAACAACACCCATATACAGTGCAACACCAGTGTACATACCTGTAGGGCAATGCCAACTGCTGCTGAAATACACTATGGAATACAGCAGTACAGTGGTCCACATTATCAGCCGGGTCTTAGCTACAACATGTAGTATTCAGTGTATAGGACACTGCAAGCTGATACATATGTGTAGGGCTTACCTGTCATGCATCTGCATAAATGCTGAGGGGGGGGGTCTCAGCATGAAACACCAGTGCACTGCAGCAAGGACTCTAAGGATGGTAGGAATGGCTCTATTTGCATATAGTCAGGTCCAGGACCTGTGGCAGCCATAACCCTACCCACACTGCAATAGTGATGGCATTGCGTGAACACCATGCAATGTGCACATGAGTAGACCTTGCAATCATGCAGAATAATGGGACATGTGTAGGGTAGGCTGAACATACACTGGCAATTGCAGAAGGCCTAAGCTGCTTTATCCCTTCCATGAGCAGTGACTGCTGCAATACAAACTGCTGAAAGAGATGAACAAGCCACAGAAAACTTCCAAAACTCGCAAAATATGATGAGCAGCCTTAGGAATAATCTGTTTTATTCAAATCCAGTAATATGAAGCGCTTTTCGTCCGATAGGTATACGAACTTCATCAGATCTGATAAAGTTCGTATACCTATCGGACGAAAAGCGCTTCATATTACTAGATTTGAATTAAACAGATTATTCCTAAGGCTGCTCATCATATTTTGTGAGTTTTGCTGTAGTAGAAACAACAAGAGGTGTGATAAACCATCATGATAGGGTGTGCACACATATCCCCACATGGTGTGTATGCAATGCGGTCAGCAGCCGCACACCTAACACAATCTGTAGACACTGCATGTGAAAGTACAGGACATATGTTACATACCAGGCTTGTGTACAGCTAAGATATGCAATTCTTTGGTCCCATAGCAGATCACAGATGTATGTGTAAAAGCAATTAAAGTGTGCATACCCCCATAGCCACGATATGCTCTAATGGTTGTCAGTGTAAGCATTCCTACAGTGACCATACATGGTCTGTTGATGTTGACAGCTGTAAATCAGGCATCAGGCATTCACCAATGACAACACTCCACATATCATCCCAGGTATGTGTTGCTGAAACACATAGGGGCTGTGAGAGGTACAGCTGGCATAACTGACACAGTACTACACATTCTGCAATGGGTTGGACACCTGGGACCTGTGGTGCACAGTACATGGCAGAGTGCAGAACAGGTGCTCAGCAATAATGTGTACATGGGTGCAGTGGTATCCAGGGGAAGGGGCATCGCCTAGTCACAGCACATGCATCATACACATGTATACCATTGTTAGCATGGTGTGAGTATAGCTGAACTGCATGCTGTCCTGTAACATATGTTCTGTATGATGGCAGATGGGTAATTGGAGGACTATGTGTACAATCATTGTGCAATCTCACCTGTGTGTGTGTGTGTGTGTGTGTGTGTGTGTGTGTGTGTGTGTGTGTGTGTGTGTGTGTGTGTGTGCATCCTGGTGGTTAGTTAGTTTACCTGCAGGGTCTATCTGGCAAAGTAGTGAGAGGTAGATGCCTGCATGATGTGTCTGTGCATGTGTGTGTGTTTGTGTGTGTGTGGCCATGTATACACATGTGTGATTGTGGGGTGTTGATACGGCTGTTCCCCCCTTTGGGACCATGCAGTACATGGACATGGAGTGCCGCATTGCACACCAGTAATACCTGTCATGTACTCACAGGACAGCAAATAGTATAATATGGCCTGTAGCATGGATCAGGCATCCAGAGGGAAGGTAGACCCCAGGTACACACATAATATTGCTGTCAGCAGAGAGGTCACCTACAGGCCATGTATGCAGCTCTACAGATCCATTGGGGAAGTAATAGTCCATACCAGGAAGTGTATCCAAATATTACAGCTGACACATGATGGGCTGATGGAGCAGCATATCCGGCATGTACTGTGCATTACATACACATGACACACCAGTGGGAGCTACTATGGGTACAACATAGTAGCCCACACGTATAGGGGCCATGCACTTCATTCCGGCCATACAGAGGGTGCATACTGAATGACAGCATTGAGGCTATGTTACTTCACTACACGCAGAATCAGACAGGTAATGTAGCAACAGGCCTTGAGTTGTTCCCACTTGTGTGGGCATTTAGAGGACTGTGATGTTAATGAGTGGTATCAATGTGTGCATGTTAACAATTGTGATGCAGGATAGGGTAACACATGGACATATACGTGGGACTGTCTGTAAAGCCAGTGACAGGTAGTTATTACATAGATGTGTGTGTGTGTGTGTGTGTGTGTGTGTGTGTGTGTGTGTGTGTGTGTGTATACTGTTAAGCAATGCTGTACAGGTTTTAAACTGTGGTTATTGTCATCCTCCACAGGTGACAAGGTGGGGCAGAGTCTCTCCAGCACCCAATCTGATGTAGGTGTCCATACACACGGATGATGATGATGATGATGATAATGTTGACGCACAGGTGGGTTTGTCAGGGCCGACACTGTGCCAACATTTGACATCCCCCTTTTAGCCACCCCATCCCTGCAAACAGTTACAGTGCCTATACACACCCCATCACCAGTGGCTGTAGCAGAGGGACAGCTGGCGTTCAGTGGCACTGCACAGGAAAGTGCAGTAACCATGCCTACTGTGTCCAGTTGCAGCAGGCATAGCTGGATGTCTGTCAGGCTGCCGCATAGGTGGATGTCCCAGGGTGCTTGTGGTAGGGCTGCCTGGCATAGGCAACATAGCTGCAACTAGCAGAAGCATGTTTCAGGCTGTAATGTTGGCGTAGGCATGTATTGAGCATTACACCAGGCAGGGCCTTAGGCTGCAGGGGGCTGCACTTGCATCTGTAAGCAACAACCTCCGTGAACTGTCGTGTGCCAGCAGTGCTTCTACCAAGCAAGCGGATAGAAGGCATGATGAGATGATGGCCCTGATCAGCCGTGGTGTGTCCGTGCTTCAACATGTGGTGGGGATGCGGCAATGCCCGCGTGGACGTGGGCCAGGAGCACCAACAGCGGGCACTGAACATGGGCATGCTAGGACACCAAGGGGCTCCCATACTGGCAGTAGCAGCCCTGGCAGTGTGGGGCTGTGCTGTCCACACCACACCACAGCAGGCCACATGCATATGGTTCTGGCCAATCCCAGGAGGGATGTGGTACCAGCAGACAAATGTCATCAGCAGGTGAGAGTAGCACTTCAATGCCTGTACCTGCACGTGCCCACAGGACCCCTGGCAGGCACAGTCCATGTGTCTGTGGCCGGAGGCTGTGAACTGCACACTCTGCCTGGTATGGTCTGCAGCTGTCCAGAAAAACCTGTGTAGGGCAGCCACAAGGCAGAACCGTGTGCATGCATACCCACACACTATGCTAACACACCTAGGGCAACCTCATACCTACACACACCACATCACCTCAGCCAACTCCCCAGAGTGCACCCCTCGCCCACACACATGGTGTCAAATGTATGGCCCACCCTCAGCCTCTGGAAGACCAACACCACACCCTGTGCATATGATGATACCTGTGCCCCAGCAATGATGCCGTCTAGCTGTTAGTAACACTGCTTGGTTGTGGTCTCTAAACTGATATCCAATTGTGTTGTAGGTGTACATGTGTCAACACGAGGATGGTCTTCAGTCATATTGCACAACAGGGTATATCACTGTGCTGACACCATGGCAGTGACATATCTGGGGTACAGATGAACAAATTTCACAGTTTACTCTACCAGGTATTGCCTGTGCCACATGGACAGGTGGCCCACTGAGGCATGTATACCCTGCTACCTGATGTAGACCCATCCACATACACACACGCACTGTTATTAGCCAACACTGGGACTAGACCCCTACCTAGCAATGTCGTGATACTGACGTGTGTGGCTTACATTGCACAAACACTGCCTTAACCACTTTGTATCCAGCAGACAACAAAATGAGCAGCCCTTGCAGGTAATGAACTCAGGGCCCTTTACACTGAAGTCACAACACATGACCACTATACCATGACCATTGTGGGAACAGCTGTTGTGTTACCAATATAGCTGTCATTACCCAAATTGAGTGGTATTGGACACTTGCCTTTATGTCCTAGATTGTGTAGTCTTTGTCATTAATATTACTGTTGCATCACATATGTTGTTTTATCATAATGTACACATAGCTGATACATACAGTGGGATACATGTGGGAGGGTATACACAACCGTCTACTCATGACAGGTATATGGTTGTATACATATAGGTGTATAGATGTCTACATGTACATACACAGGTATACATATACATATGTCTGTATACACATCTGTATAGTGCTACATAAATATGGCCATGTGTACACCTCTTCATATGTACATATGTATACATATCTATGCATATATGTATGCACATCTTATGTGCACAGATGTGCCTAGTTATGTTGGTATATATATATATATATATATATATATATATATATATATATATATGTACATATCTATAACTATATGTGCATACATATCTATACCAATATACCTGCTACTGCCGACGTATCTGTTGATATCCATATGTATATGTGCATATCTATCACTATCTATATATGTGTAGACATGTACTGCTCTGTATATGTATATATCTGGGTGTGTATATGTATATCTATGTACATATACATATCCATCTATATATGCTGATATGTATATGTGTAATTAGATATATATATATATATATATATATATATATATATATATATATATATGGGTGATTCTATGTCCTGGACATAGAGTGTAGCCCTACCTCAGCCCCTATAATCCCGACGTCATAGTGCAAGTGGATGTCAGGTATGTATAGCATGTATATTGGTAGACTACTGCTACTGTAATTGGGATTGTCTTCACTGACATGGTGTGTGTGGGAGGTCACATTTGCTTTCCACATGTGTGCCATTGGCTACTGACAGACTTCCTAAGAACATCCTAGTAAAGTACCACTGCTAGCATGTAATGTTCCCATGGACTGCAGCACAGATATTGGACAATATATGTGGACATTCTGAAACAATCTTTACAATCCAGAGGTATACACAGAACCCCTTAGTGCTAAACATGTGTACCATGCATGATAATATGGATGTTAACAGCCATGTAGATGGGTATAGCACATAATGACTGGTATACATATGCCACCATAGGTTATGCATTCACACACCCCTGTCTGGCCTGACACATAATAACCGCTGGTACAGGGGTGCCATGGCCACATATTACCTACTAGATATTGACATACATCTGTACAGCATCCTAATGCTCTGTCTGCCATACATGACTGTTAAGGGAGACCCGGCAGCAGTGCATCCAGCAAGTATCTGCACATGACATCTCACTGGATATGCACACTAAGCTGCTAGACATGTAACAATGCACTGTGAAGGCTACAGGCAGACTGCCTCAACACTGGCCTACATCTGCTATGAGGGAATGCACATTTTCCTGCATATATAGCAGGCTCTGCAGGCATGTCACAGCACATGGTAAGATACACCTGTGTGAAGGTGCATAACCACATCCAATGTGAATGCAGCCACAGCCACATATGGTAAGCTAGCATAAAAGTACAGTATATGGACTATCTGTTCAACATCATCCTCATATGTGCCATTCACAGACTAACACTAAATATACTGGGCTGCTACATGGTGTGGTCTGCTTGCTGTTTGTGCTATGGGACATGTGTGTGTATGGCCCTACAAACATGTAAGCCAATACAGTAACATACAGTGGAGCAGCATGTAACATCAGATAGGACGGGACCTATAACAATGACATCTACCACAGTCTGTACACAGTCTAAAGAAAATATTAACAATACACACACTGTCGACATTCACCATAGTTACACAGACCTCAGTACTGTACAAACAACCACAGCATGTCTTGGTAATGTCATCAAATATTACCCATACTGTACATAACATGTGTAGCATTCTGATATCTCATTGGCTTGCTATCAGATATGATGACACTAATGATGGTGTACAGCACATATGCACCACTTAATGCACAACATATGTACAAAGGTTGACAGAATTGTGGCTGGAAGCACATACACAAGCCTATATTGACATGTTGCTGTGATAACCTCATGCATGTACTGTTGTGAAAGGGTTTGTTGCAACATGTGTCCTATGAGGGGTATGAAGTCAGTAACTGTCATGGCTTTCACCATCTACAGACTGCAATTCTCACACTACTTTCTGCAGTTCACAGATACGTGCTCTGTGGGTAACACATGACACCAAGGGCACAACACACTGGCCAGTCTGCAGACGAACTTGTAGATGGTGATTCCTCATGAACATAGAACTGACATGGCAGGTATTACAACATGTAGGACAGCCATATCCACACACACACTGTTAAACCAACATTACTCTACATGCAGTATAGCAGCACTTACAGTCTGTAGTCAGGTCAGGTACATCCCCCTCCTGTGTGTTGCCCTATTTCAACAGTGTATATTGTTAGAGGTAAATCTCCAATCCATCTGAGATGCTGTCTGCCAAACAACAGATCTAGTTCCTGCCCACAGTGGATGTAAATGGCCAACACCAACATGATGTTCCTAGATATTGGAGTGTGTTTCCATGCAATTGGCTATGGGACTGTTACCACAGCTGTTCCACATGCACTCAGCTAGAGGAGGACTGCAACTGATGCAGAGGCCATCAGCTGATCATGACCATCACTTACAAAACACAAGCTGCTGCCTAAGCAAAGCAGGTGCACATCGCCACATCCACCAGAGAGGGTGTGAGAGGGATAGACAGAGACAAACTATGTCAGGGAAGGTGTGGGTGAGTAAAACCTAAGCATGTTTGTGTCACACACCTAACAGTACGGGGTTTCAAACACCTGACTGACTATGCATAGCTATCACATGTGTATGCAGTTATTTCATGCGCCACATAGCTTGCATGTTGGTGAGCTGTCCAGATGTATATGTGCTGCTGAGTGACATCTGCAATACTGTTGTGATACAGTAGGTGTACCACACGAGCCTGTCCACATAAACAGGTGTCAGCATCAACACAGCCACACTCTCTAAGGGACCGATACACATTGCCACACTTGGCAGGGTAACGAATACACTTCCTAACCAGTTACATTGCCACAGTACAGTAATGCATAGGTATCAAATGGCCACAAGGGTTTTCCTGGGGTTCTATGGTCAAAGGGTATGTGAAGGTGACATTAGGGAGCATGCTTCAGTATGCCATTGAGGGTGGTACTGGGTGTGAATGTGGTAGGAAGCATTATACACCGCACACACAGACACAGGGTCCAGTACCGGCATGCAAGTGTGCATTGCTTCATGGGTGTGAAGTGGTTGACTGTGGCAGATGGCTGTACAAGGCTAGGTGAAGGGTATACCTTGGCATCAGGCCACAGGATAATGGACTGCATTATGGCTAAAGGGTGCAGTGTCTGGAATGACCCACAGATGTGGGTATTATATTCACCATCCAGTCACCTGGGTTACTACTGTGCATGGCCAGTGCTGTGCAATGCTTGCCATGAATGTGTTCTGTACGCCATGACATGGACGGCATCTGGGATGTGCACAAATCCCACATTCATGTACAGTGGCAAGTAGAAGTGTACCTGGTTTGTCTGGCCCATGTTGTATACACAGAATGTTATCATCAGATGTGACAATCCCGCACTCATGTGGCGGGGCCAGGTAATGGACAGCAGGTTGACGCTGCACCTACATTGATATCATGCTACAGGTATTCCCTGCTGTCAGTGGCATCTGTCCATACAGGGCATGTGTGTAAGGCATGGTATGTCCTTTGTGGATCACATTTGATGGAACCACAGTTGTTGCAGGTGTTCAGTGGGAAACATACTGAAGGCTCACTGTCTGCAATTATGTGCCTATTGTACTGATAGACAGGGCGCCATACCTTCTGTAGGCCACTGCATTCACACCATAGTTACTATCAGTCACCAATATGCAGTGTACTACACACATATTTGTTGTTGCCTTGGTGTGTGTGTGTGTGTGTGTGTGTGTGTGTGTGTGTGTGTGTGTGTGTGTGTGTGTGTGTGTGTATGTGTATGAGACATGGTTTGAGAGTGTGCTCTGGGTAATACTGGGGTTGCTAACTGTGATTGCTTGGCCTTGCTATCACATGTATGGGTATGGATTTACACCCCAGCCTCTTGGCTATTTCACAGCTGTTAACCCTGTACAGTGGAAATTGTGATATATATACACACATATATATATATATATATATATATATATATATATATATATATATATACTAGTGCCACTATATAAGAAATTTGCAAAACCCACTCCATATTGGTCCCAGGCATCACACACTCTCACCCACAGGATACGAGCTACAAACACACACCCACACTCCCCCCTGTCATGTCTGGGAGTAGAACCCCTACCTAACTAGATTATTACATTATAACACCACACAGTTATAGTACCTGCCTTGGTGATTACTGCAATACTCCTTCCCTAAATGTGTATATCACATTGGCTGACATCAGCAGAATTTCCAAAGTAGGGCATTTGACATGTACTGAGTGTGACTAGCCTAAAATGCATTGCTCCCTACAAAGACGGTGAAACACACACAAAATATCCACAACCAACTTGTGTGGGTATAGAACCTCTAACAGGGATCTATATCACACTACAGCATGGAGCTGTTACAGGATGCACCACAGGGATTATTGGAAAATTCCTTCCCCAAAGGTGTATAACACATTGGCAGACATCAGCAGGATTGCCAAAGTATGGCATTTGACATGTACTGAGTGTGACTAGCCTAAAATGTATTGCTCTCTACACAGACAGTGGAATGCACTCAAAACATCCACAGCTGATTTGTGTGGGTATAGAACCCCTAACAGAGATCTGTATCACACTATAGCATGGAGCTGTTATAAGACGCACCATGTGGATTACTGAAGGGCTCTTTCCCCAAAGGTGTATAACACATTGGCTGACATCAGCAGGTTGGCAAAGGACAGCATTTGAAATGTAGTGAGTGTGACTAGCCTCTAATGCAAAACTCCCTACACAAACATTGAAACACACACAAAATGTCCAGAACTGACATGGGTGGGTATGGAACCCTACCAGAGTTCTGAATCACACTACAGCAGTATGCAAATATGTTATACGCTACAGAGATTTGTGGGCTACAATCTTCCCAGAGGTGTATTTATGGGTGGATGACATCAGCAAACCCGCCGAAGTTGAGCATTTAACTTGTAGGGAGTGTGACTATCCTAAAAAAATATTGCTCCCTACACAGACAGACAGACACACACACACACACACACACACACACTTGCCATGTGTGTGATTAGAACACATACCAAACTACTTTATCACTAGAACAAAAATTGTAGCTCCAAATTCCACAAATCACGCCTGCTAGTATTACGATGTTCTTAACGCAAAAATGAGTTTATTTTCCACACAATACACAGCGTTTTCGCCAATTGGCCAATTGGCCAAAACGCTGTGTATTGTGTGGAAAATAAACTCATTTTTGCGTTAAGAACATCGTAATACTAGCAGGTGTGATTTGCGGAATTTGGAGCTACAATTTTTGTTCTAGTAGTTTGGACATCTTGTTTGCTCTAAACTACTTTATCACACTACAGTAGTACACAGTTACAGAATGCACTACGGAGATTACTGGGCTGCAACCTTCCCAGAGGTGTATTTCTAGGTGGATGACATCAGCAGCCTTGCCGAAGTTGAGTATATGAATTGTAGGGAGTGTGAGTACCCTAAAAAGCACTGCTCTCTACACAGTCGGACACACACACTTGCCATGTCTGGGATTAGAACACCTACCTAATGACTTTATCATACTACAGTGGTATGCAGTTACAGGACATGCTACAGAGATTACTGGGAGACAGTCTTCCCAGAGGTGTATTTCTAGGTGGATGACATCAGCAGCCTTGCTAGAGTTGAGCATTTGAACTGTAGGGAGTGTGACTACCCTAAAAAGCATTGCTCTCTACACAGTCAGACGCGCACACAAATACAAACAGTTGCCAAGTCTGGGATTAGAACTCCTACTTAACTTGTTAGTCACACTACAGCAGGACACAATTATGGGATCTGCCACAGAGATTACTAAGCTACAACTCCCCAAAGGTGTATTTCACAGTGGATGACCTCAGCAGGCTTGTCATAGTAGGGCTATGGGGAGGGCAGTGTGTGTGCATGGGCCATAACCCATTCATCTAGGAGTTGACACGCCACATGCGGGCACACACAAGATCATATTCCACAGGTACGCGTATACAGCTGCTAGATGACTACTTCCTTGTACATTCATGTTGCACAGCTGGCACGTACACCACAAAGTCTAAAGCTGACAGATACTGGTGGCTAGTATCTGCAGTGAGTGACATCTGCACCTCAAGTGTTTGGGGCACTTTGGCTGTGTGCTGGGTGGCTCCTTGTCACAGTCATCCTCTTCCACACATTTATGTATGTCTACCTTTGGCTTATTATAGTGTGTCATCCTTACATATATGTCTGTATTCCTATCCACTGTGTGTGCAAGGCAGGAGTGGTGCATACTGATGAGTGTCTGCACTAACAACTATGACTGCCAGATATGTCTGGTCCACTGGTGTTTGCAGACATGGCCTTTATGTGTTTGTGTGTGAGCATGCCCAGTATGACCTTTCAGTATGTTGTTGATAGACATTGCCTTCATCCCTCTGTGTGTGAGCATGCTCTGTATGACCGTCTGTATTGAATGTGTGTATCAAGTCCAGGTAGTTTGTACTGCAGTGCTGACCTTTGTGTTCTACACCGACAGGTAGCATGTTGTCTCTGCAGGGTATCCATTAATCATTTGGCATTGACTGTTACTACATTTCTGCATAGTGGGAGGGGGTCAAACTTGTCTATGTCTACATTTCTACACAGGATTGGAGGGCACACCTAACTGTTATTACATTACTATGTCGGATGAGGGGGGCACACCTGACACTTGTACACATTTGCTATGACTGCACTGGTATGTCAGGTACTCCATTTCATTCTGTATTCTTGCCTATCATGCTGACTAGCGGCATAGCAGTGTACTTCAAATCATAGCTTTGGTTGCCCTACATAGTAGTGTCTGACTTCCTACCCTTCAGAACTAACATCCCACTACCTGACCTACCGTAGTATGTCTGTGTAGGCCTGGGGGGGAGGTTGACCATAGCTATCATTCAGGGGCCATAGAACAGGCTCTGTTTGTATTTGTCTACACCTGTCCTGCTGGCTGAGATTGATGTTGGGTATGTGAACCACCCTGACTAGCATGTGTGAGTCATATGAACACACATGTTGCTCAGCACATTTCCTGCAGTGGGTTTTGTCACCCTGTGTAGTACTGGTTATTATGGTGACTCCAGTATGTGTTACAGATGTCATGGTGCCACTATGGGTGTCTACTGTCTGCTGTCATCACATTCAGCCACCCATTTCCCTTGCATGCTCACATCCATACCATAGATACAGGTAATGACATATTCTACTCCACTTGGCAATTGGTAGGTTGATTGACTTACCTTGAGGGTGTGCCAGACCTGTAGATGGTGCTGGAGGGATGCCTATGTTGGATGCACATAGTACACTCCCTATACATAGTTGAGCACAGGTATTGTCATGTTTGGCATCCCTTTTACTGTATGTGCGAGTCAGAGAGAGGTGTCATTCCCTGGATCCCTACTGTGTCAGTGTATGTGCTATGTGTTTTCTCATTGCTGCAGCCTCGGCATACTGGGCATGCCTCCATCTGCATATTGGGGCAGGCTCAGGTTGTTCCTCTTCCGAGTCACTCTGTGCCTGTGCAGGCCTTGGTATTGGTGGGGGGCTGTGTGGCCCTGCCCCTTGCTGTTCCTGCTGCAGCTGCTTCTGCAGGATTATATTGTGTAGCATGGCACATACCATAACAATTTGGGTACATGTAGCTCGTGAGTACTGCAAGGCTCCACCGGATGTGTCCAGACACCAGAACTGTGACCTGAGCATCTCAAACACATGCTGTATTAGGAGTCTGGTCTGTGCGTGTGCCTCATTATGGCGTTCTTGTTCAGGTGTGTGTGCATTTCTGATGGGTGTCATCAGCCACGGCTCCAGTGTGTAACCAGCATCCCCACTAGGTGACAGTAGGGGATGCCCCTATTGGCAAATCTCTGGTACAGCTGCATCAGTTGCCATATGTGGGAATCACTATAGCCTTCAGGGCAGTCAGCACATGTATTTATTATAATGTCCTGGGCATAACAGACAACCTGGCAGTTGATGGAGGGGATTCCCCTGCGGTTGATGTAGGCCCTACCCTGATCACTGGGCAGTGCTTTGATGCATATATTCTTGCAGTCTATAACACCCATTACTTCAGGGTATTCTGCTATTTGGTGGAAGAGATGCATATTGCTGGCCAACACCTCACGGTATTGAGGAAATATACGTGCTCACTGCCATGTGCTAACATTTCATCTAGGAACTGGTGGAATATTCTGGATGCTGATGCCTGTGAGATTCCCATGATATCACCCATTGAGCTTCAGGAGGTACCTGTGGCTAGTATTCCTAGGTCTACATATACCTTGGTATCCACTGGGATGAGTTCCTTTCAGTCAGTTTGGTGTATCAGGTGTGACAATCACAGCTCAACAATTTTCTGTAGGAGGTCTCTGTCCACCCTATAGCGCTTCACTATCTCCAGCTCATGTAGCCACTGGTAGGTTACCCTGGGTCTGTACACTCTTCTCCGTCTCCTCACTGTGGGTTGATCCACTGCATTCACTTCTTCACCACTCTCAGCCTCTTGCACATGTTGTTCTATGTTGCCTGCTGCAGCCCTTCTCATTTTGTGGGTTTGGTTGTTAAAATTTCCCCGCTTGTATACACCGGTGGTGTAGAGTGTGGGAAAACCCAGAGCGGTAGGTGCTTGCATAGTTTACAGTATTGTTCTGGGTTGGGCTGGTCTGCGGCCTGTGTAATTGGCTGATTCTGATGCATTTCACCTGCCAGCTAAGCTAGTACTCCTTGATTACCTTCCTACTGCTGTTTTCCCTTCCCATTGTGTTCCTGTTTAAGGCCATGTGCACGCCGCTCAAATGTGCATACTGCTGCTATTTCCTGGTTTAACTTCTTTTTTCCTCCTGTAAAACCTGGTGTGTGATGCGCACACCTGCTTAGGCTTTGTAAAGAGTGCTAGGCAGATTTAGACACACTCTATAGCTTAGCTGTGCAGACCCAGCCAGAGGGCTCCAGTCCGCTTACTGTATGCCTGCCACACACCCCCATGATGTCATCAAACTTCTATGCTTGCACCAGGCTATTCCTACTCTTACACTGTTGGGACCTGACTCACATGCTGGGGAAAACTGGGATTCACTATCCTTACCCTCATTTGCATAGGATTGCCTGCTAATGCATAGTTACATGTCTCACACTGAGACTCCCCCTTTAGCAACCACTACTCACTGGCCAGGTTGGCTTCTGCCTACCATTGACTTGCATGGCAGAATAGTGATTTTAGTTAGAATGCTTATTTTAGGTTTATTTTATTACCCCCCCCCCCATCCCGTTTGCTCGCCACTGCCCTACGCTTAAACAGCAGAGATCGGCTAAAAAAAATAAACGTTTATTTTTTTTTGTTTGTTTTGTTTGCAATGCCAATGGCCTTATATTTGGCCATTGGCATGCTTACTACATGATATGCAGCCTTTATTTGGAGCTGTCATAGCTCTGTTTTGGATTTTGCAGAAATGTACTCGATTACTAACCGAGTACACTTCTGCAGATAGCACTAGTCTTGCATGGACTGTTGAAAGTTTCCTGGACTGCAAATTCACCTCATTTGCATGGATTTCACTTGCAAATGGGGTAATTTGCATACCAGGGCTTAGTCCGTGCAAAATTAGTGCAGGAGAGCTCGTGCACGCCCCTGCAGGCTGTTCCTGGACCGCACAGCAGACACATTGCCTGCTTGAGCTCCTGCACCGATCTTGCACTCAATGCAAGCTTTTGAGAATCCAGGGGTAAATCCTGGAGCTGTAAAGTTGACAACTTCCCTTCAAAACTGCAGTACTGCCTTAAGCTGATGGACACTTAATGGTCCTAAATGATGGTAGAGCTGATGCATGATTAGGATACTGGACACATCAGGGTGCCTCTATTATTACTGAAGTTTGCAGTTTATCAGTTAAGCTAATCTGTTTGAAGCAACTCCATCACAAATAGTTCTATTTATGTTTTATGGCTGTATCATGGATCGTATTATCACATGGATTGTTAATATAGTGGAACAAGAGGGTAACATAAGAATTAAAGTGCGCAGCACAGTAATTACTTACTTACATGTGAGAACTAAGAAGATACCTGACCAGTACCACTAAACCAGATATTGGTTAATCTATTTTATGACACTGTCTTTGCATTCCTGAATGGATGACTAGCTAGCCAACATCTTTACAAAGTTTACAGTTTCCACAGTTTCCTAAGATGCAGAAATGAAGACAATGGCATAATGAAAGATTGCTTGCTTGGTAACTTCCATGAAACAATTTACAAAGATTATAACTTTTATTCTATACTCATTGAGAAACAAGCTGGGATTCAGAAAGGGATACCATCAGTGTTGAGCCCTACCTTGGGCAGAAAACCATTGGTGGATGCAATTTCTGATTCATCGACAAGACCACCACTGTGAGTCTACATGTTCAACTGAATTACCATGGTGGGTCATCTCTACAGCTGTACTAAATGCTTTCCTGATGTGTGGCCTAAGCTAATTAGTAATGCATTCTCAACCAAAAATGCCTTTGGGAAGTGATTTAAACACATGTGCCATTCAAAGAATCAGTCAGTGCATAATTTAGCATGAATGTTTAATTAACCCAACCAAATGGTTACCCCATCACTTCTAGTGTGAGAGACCATGTTGAAGGTAAGTATCAGGGAGTTTAGTAGAGAGTTAGTGCTGAGGGGTGTGTGATTGTGTATGTAGGTGTATGGCAGCGTGTGTGTGTGTGTGTGTGTGTGTGTGTGTGTGTGTGTGTGTGTGTGTGTGTGTGTGTGTGCGTGTGTGTGTGTGTGTGTGTGTGTGTGTGTGTGTGTGTGTGTGTGTACGTGGGTGAATGGGGGAGTGTGTCCATGAGTATGATTGAGTGGAGGTGTGAGGGCTTATGCTGTTGGACTGTCTGTGTGTGTCTGGGGATGCCTGTGAGAAAAAGAGAGAGAGGGAGTGTGTGTGTGTGTGTGTGTATATGTGTGTGTGAGTGTGTGTGTGTGTGTGTGTGTGTGTGTGTGTGTGTGTGTGTATACTCATGTGCATAAATGTCTAAATGTGTATGGTGTATGTCAGTGAGTGTGGGAGGATGTTTTGGTGCCATATCCTTTGATGCCTTCAATCAATCCTGGACAAAGGCAATAATAATGGGGGAAAGCTTTTGAACACTGAGACAATTTTTAAATATTACTTCTAACTAACAACACACTTTTTCAAAAATATAAGACTTGCACAACTTTGATGTATGGCATTATTGACTGATGAAGAATATGTCAAAAATAAGAGGCAAAATCAGGGACATTCTGCAGAATCAGGGACAATTAGGTGATATGGGTGTGTGAGTGTGTGTGTGTGGGGGGGGGGGGGCAGGTGAGTATATCCATGCATGGGCTCAGGTGTTGGGTGAGGCATGTCCACTGAGAGTCTCTGTCAGAGTGTCTGTGAGTGTGAGTATGTATA
>NC_056725.1:288316599-288326599 GCF_019279795.1 Protopterus annectens
ACAGGGTTTAAACACTTTCACCTCCACCTGTCTACTGCATGACTGAGCAAGTTGTAAATGTTGGTCACATCTATGTGTGTCTGTATAAATACTTGGTTCATGTAGCCCACTATTCTTTGCAACATATGAATTAAAATAGTGACTTAATGTGGTTGTTTCCTGTCTCAAGGGTGTGGCCTTTGTATCCTTACCCTCATTTTTTATTTTAGGCTGGCAGCTGAGACAGAGGTTTATGGCTGAGACTTGTAGTTCTTGCGGTACTAGGTCTAATTCTCTCAACCTCTGTTTGCCTCACATGTAATCATAAACAAGGCAATAAACCAGATAGATTTTTAACGTAACTGAAAATTTAGGTTAGGCTCCTCAATGGTCCACTAGACTGCAAGCAGAATGACTATCAACCAGATTAGATATGATATGAAGGAGGGGAGTTAATTGTAGTAAACAGGACTATTATCATATGAGTCTATATTATATCATCGAAAGGACAGGTCAGCAAATGGCACTTACATTGAAAATGCCGTTCAGTGAATTTGCTCTTGTGGGGGGTTGTGCCACCCACACTCCCTGCTAATTATATATATATATATATATATATATATATATATATATATATATGTATATATATATATATATATCAACTTCAGGACCACACTATAGTGAGGAAAGGGCAAATTTTCCGATCTTCATTATACCACAATCTCACTATGAACAGTTCATTGAATGGCATTTTCGATGTGAGTGCCATTCACTGACCTGTCTTTTCAATAATTTAATATAGACTCTCATCATATGAGCTATGATCCTTGTTTTGTTGAGTGTTGACAGTGTTTTTATTGTTTAAATGCAAATAAATTGGACACCAAGAAATATATAAGTTTATAAATAATGTTTTAATTATGAATATATGTTTAATTTAGCTTGTTTTTGAAGGCATACAGGTGTGAAATGCACTGTGTCTGGACTACAACAGTTTTTTTCCTAGCAATTACTGCAAATGAGTAAGGCTTTGAGTTATTAAAGTGATGCTTTCTGTACTGCAGGGTTTCGTTTATACAGCCTATGTTTATCTTCTGTGTTAGTCTGACCAAATAACATCATAAGAAAGTACTCTTTGTGTTGTATTTAGCTGTCAGAACTTTCTTGTTATATTTGAAATAAGGGATTTGTTGCAGATCAAAGAAGAACCTTTTTTAGTTCTCATCTCAAAGGGCCTTTTTGTTTTTAGTCTTTAACTCAGAGAGGGAGCAAACAGACTTTTTATTCATCTTGAACTTATAGTTATGGGGAGCACCAAATCAGGGAACCTTACAGGGTGCTGGATGATCTAGCTGCAACTCTGTAGGAGGGTAATATAAAAAAATTGCACTTACTGGTACTGTTGTTCACAACCTAGAAGTAACATATAGGACACACAAGTACTGTAAGCTGCCATTTTCTTTTTAATTTTAACGTGGTTTATCTGCCCAGCTATACTGATAAATAGATGAGCAGACTGACAAAAAGTAGTTGCTTGCAATAGGTCAACACACTACATAATACAGGATAGAGTTATCTTTTTGTGATGGGAAACTGTTTGTTTAGTGGTGGAGAAGAAATGTCTGTGTTTATCAGTTATGGTCACTTCTTGTGATTTAGTTTTATGTGTGGGGGTTGAGGTATTAAACTGTTCTTACTTTGGGGGCCCATGATTGTTCTTTATTATCTCACAGACAGCAAATTTTACATGGCTCAGTCCTGAAGACATAACTGTTGGTACTGGTTTCCCTGAGTATACACAGCTTTGCATTAATAGGTTTAATTTTAATGTATCCTGCTTGATAATGCTGCAATGGAGGATGCTTGTAGAGGACCACAAAAATGATACTTCAATGAGAATCCGAGACCATTTATGAACAGCACTACATTGCTAACTTCTACACAATGCAGCATATACTCCATGTAATAGGAGTTGTGACTGTGTATACATGCCTGCTCATCATACCAAAGAGACAGATTATACCGCATGAAGGCTGAGGTTGTAACATGCCACAATTAACAAGAAAAGGAGACTAGTACTCCCGGAAATGAATTCAACCACAAGTGTTGGTGATTGCCTTCATGAAGTAGACTGTGGTTTTAAAAAATCTCACCAAGACACCACTGATATGTAGACTGCATTTTATATACCATATATCATGGCCAGAAGTAGGTTAAAAAAATAAAAAAGGTTACTGCATGCACATGTCCCATAATAAAAAAGTGCCCAGTTCTGGTATGCACACTGGTACCAGGATGGGACAAATGACAGTTTAGAATCCTCAAGATATGGAGGCATTCCTACAATGGGGGTTAAGCTAGGCTCAGGGGGAGGATGTCTACTCTGTTGTAGAAGGAAGTGGTAGTTCACAAAAAACACAGAAAATGACAGGCTAAAAAAGAGCCATAAAAATGATAGATGGGACTATTGAACATAAGGAAGAAATTATGTATTATTACTATTATGCAAGAAGCACAGAATTTCCAGATAGAAGATATTCAAAAATATTAAGAAAAAAATTAGAAGAAAAAAACATTTGTACAAGAAAAACTTAAATGCTTCAAATGCAAATGTGTGTTCATTAATACAACAGATCCAAGAAAAACAAAATACAGACCAAGAAACTTTGGGATGTTTGGAAAGAAGTGAATGAGGAAGTGCAGAAATATAAAGAACTAAACCTACAGATTTTAGAAAGTTAGAAAAAATAAATATGAGCATGGGAAAGAAAGACAGATTTGATATTGTGCAGTATTTATGTAAAGGAGAAAGCCAAGTTAATCGATACAAAAAAACAGCTCCAAAGATATTTGAAGAGATATACTGGCAAAGACAGAATACAAAAAAATAAGATCACAAAGGAAGAACATAGAACAGAAGATTAGTGAAGAAGAAGTTAGACAAATAAAAGCTGAAGTTATGAAATAACTGAAAAGTGAAGGATTTAGTGTAGAAAGTCTACCAGAGGTTATGTGACCACGGGTCTATATTATAACATCGAAGTCTTAAAAAACTTTGAATGTTATAATATCAAACCCTATGCACTGAACACTAAAAATAGTGAAGCTGCAGAATATCGAATACTTTCCTAGGGAAAGTAATTGGTGGGCCATTTCTGCAGCTTTGCTATTTCCTCAACTGTGGAGCGAAGGTTACAGACCGGGTTAAGGTAAGTGTACGAACAGATCGGGTTAAGGTGAGTGTGTGATAGGGACCTTAGGGTTAGGGAGCGGGTAAGGTGAGTGTGCGATAGAGACCTTAGGGTTAGGAAGCAGGTAAGGTGAGTGTGCTATAGTTCAGGATCTTAGGGTAAGGCAGTGGGTAAGGTGAGTGTGCAGTAGTTACGGATCTTAGGGTTAGGGTTGGGTTAAGGTAAGTGGATAGCTAGTAGTGTACGTACGGTTTAGTGCAGGGTTTTGTGAAGTGTATGTGTGTGGATTATTTATTTTGCTGTGCTTGTGTTGTGTGTATATTTGTTGGAACAGCAAATTTATTCCCTGGGAAAAAATTTGTTATTCTGAGTGTTCAATGTTATAGTCTTTCGATCAAAATGGTTCAATATTATAACATTCAAAGTTTTAAGACTTTGATGTTATAATATAGACCCGTAACAACATGATGGAATGATGAGTCTCCAAATTAAGGAGAAACAAGAGGAACAGGAAATATCTGAAGAAGAAATATAGACATGGGAAAATAAAAGAGTTTTAATATAGTGCAGTATTTATGCAAGGGAGAAAGTAAAACTAATTCATAAAAAAAAGAGCAGAACCAAAGATATTTGAAGAGAAATACAGGAAAATGCATCCAGATATACAAAATTTTACAATACAAAAGGAGGAATCCATTTGCGCGATGCATAAAACAGCTTGAAAAATTTTAGATTTAGTAAGTGTTGCTTAGTGGCGCGCAAGCACATGCAAACAGGAAATGTTCCATGGAATGAAAATTACCTAATAAGCAGTTGAATTTCATGCAAAGGACTAAGGTGGAGTAATCCAACAAGCAGAAAGCCATCCATTTAGACTCTGTGTCAGTGTCCATAGTGTACTTACAGGAGTGTACACGATCAGAAGGGGATGTAAAAGTCCACAAATATGGACAGAACTCCACAGAAAATGTTTCAGCACATACATACATATATATATATATATATATATATATATATATATATATATATATATATACTACTATTCACAGCCTCAAAATCTTTCTCTTTTGATAAAAATTCCTTCCAAGTCCTTAGCCAAAGCAACTCTCCAATCAAAGTTGTTCCCTTTGCCAAACTTCTCAGTGTAACTATAGATGAACATTTCAAGTTCGACATCTATATTCAGCAAAATATAAAGAAAACCCTCCAAAAACTAGGTATGCTGTACACGAACAACCACTTCCTCTCTACTTCTACCAGGCATACTCTGGCCTCCTCTTACCTCCTTCCCTCCCTTCTGTACGGTGCCCCGCTACTAACTAATCTATCCTCTTCCATCACTTCCAAACTTGAAAACTGTTATAACAAAATTTCTAAATTTGCCACTAAAGCCAAACATTCCACTCATCACTGTGTTACTCTCCAATCCCTCAACTGGTTAGAATTCACAAATTACCTGGACTTCTTCCAGCTCACTACAGCACATAGACTAATACTTAATCCAACCAAATGCCCCACTCTAACTAACATCCTTCCCCCATACACCCCAAATAGAACTCTCAGATCTAAACACCAAAACCTAATTACTGTCCACAAACCTAAACGTCCTGCTGGACAACTTGTCCTCTCCTTCTCCATAGGTAAGAAATGGAAGTCTATCCCTTCCACACTAAGGACAATGTCAAACACAAACAACTTCAAAACTCAGCTTTACACCATCCTCTCCTCCAAATGGAAAAGTAACTACATTCTCCCTACCTAGAACTCTTCAACAAAAGCCTCCTGAGTTCCTAAGCACCTTATAGCTGGCTATAACCTACTATAGCTAATTCCCATATGGTCTCTCAGGCTCTGTAAATATTGTAAATAGCTTTTGACTTTAACTGTGAATTTGTTAAAATGTATCTGCACAATATTTTTCCATTATAGGTAATATTGCTCATGCTTTCTATTATTTGATATGTATTTGTACTTGTACTTTCATGTTTATTGGACTTCTATCTTTACTGTAACCTGTTTCATGGAGCTTTTCTCCCTAGGCCTCCACTGAAAACAGACTCTCTGGGTCCAGTGGACTTCCCCATTAATCAAACTGGAAATAAATAATATATGTGCAAAAGGTATATTGTCTGAAAAAGGAAGGGAATATGTAAAAGTAATAATTTTTTAAAATAATTTCAGCATGTTTGCATTATGCGCTGCAGTGCACAAACATGCTTACCAGAAAAAAATAAAAAAAAAATAAAAACAATCCTTGTATGTTTTGCACAAATATACTATAGGACCCTGCACTGGGTCTGTACAATGGTGCATACATGCAGTCACCAAACTCACACGGCTATAAACCATGTAGATGCTAAGCTGTCAGCATGGATATCTATGTATATATGCATATATCTATGTAAATGAGATATATTTCCTGAATCACGAAAAGGAGCAACCCTGTCCACATATGCACTTTGTTTAATATCCTACACAATTTTGATATTCCCACAGACGTGGATGACATCAGGAGGGGCGTCCCATTATCTCACTTCTTTGTGCTAAGCGCTCGTGTTTGCTTGGTGTGCCACATAGCCACACGTGTTCACATGGCCACGATACCCATGTGACAGTGATGACATAGATATCTGTCAGTAAAAGACACAGCAGCATGGTGCACACTAAAGTAGGGATTTCAAAATAATGTTAATTATATTCTAGGCAGGTGAACTGCAGCATGATTAGCCATTCCCACATAGGTAACCTAAAGCAGAACTGTATAAAGTATGCATGCACCCTACATTATGTTTTTCCCACAATGGTCTGGATGATTGGAGTACAGACTGGAAATTTTAACTGAGATAATGCTGGGGGCTGCTGCAGGTCTGCTATATCTGTATGTGCTAGATGCTGAAGTCAGTCCTGCTGGTGCTGCTAACAATAGGCCTAGACAGAGAAGGAGAAGAGCGCTCAGGCCAAGGCTAACCTTCCAGGAGCTACATGACCTGGAGATTGTACACCACTACAGGGTGGACAGGGACATATTAGAAACTCACTGAGGTTTGCTGCCCTCAGCTTAAAGCCAGAGTTAACAGAGGGGGATCCCATCCCATACTAAGGTATGTGTAGCCCTTAGGATACTAACTACAGGTACTTTTCAAAGGCCAACTGGGAACATGATGGGGGTGTCGAAGGCATCTGCATCCAGGATACTCCACCAGTTTCTGGATGCCATGCTCATACATGCCAGTGAACACATATATTTTCCCTTTACTGCTGAGGAAATAGCCTGCAATATACAACACTTCTACCATGGAGCGCACTACTCTGAAGTACTGGGTGCCATAGACTGCACAAATGTATACATCAAGACATCAGCTGGGTAGAATCTGTTTTAATCGCAATGTGTACCACTGCATCAACTGCCAGCTTCTGTGCAATGCCCAAGGAATTATCCTGAATGTGTGTGCTGGCAACCCTAGCAGTTGTCATGAATCCCATATCTGGCACATATCACACTGTACCAGATGGACATCCCACAAGGCCATTTACTGGGAGATGCTATCTATGCCCTGGAACTGTGGATGATGACACCTATCAATAATGTGCACACACACACACACACACACACACACACACACACACACACACACACACACACACACACACACACACACACACACACACACACACACACACGCACACACGCACACACACACACACATGGAAGAACCCCATAATGAGGCACATGCACAAACTAGGAACATCACAGATCATGTATTTGGGCTTCTGAAGTCACAGTTCCTGTGCCTTGATATATTTGGTGGAGCCCTGCAGTATACTCCAGCCACATGTGAAGAGATATTCACAGTATGTGTTATGCTACACAATCCAATCCTGCAGAAACAGCTGCAACAGGATCAGCAAAGGGAAGGGAATGGACACACAGCCCCCACACCAGTGCCTAGGTCACAACAGCAACAGTCACAGGAGGACTCGGAGGAGGAACCTTCTGTTGATGTCCCTGTAGGCAGATGTAGGTATGCTGAGTATGCTGTGGCTTTGGCTAAGAGGCAACACATAACAAATTTACTGACAACCTAGGGATCTAGGGGCTGACACCATATTCCTACTCACATACACAACATAAAATTGATACCAGGCAACTCACACATATCAGTCCATGTATTGGCTGTGTACTGTTTGCATCAGACAGAGTCAGCCTTGCACTACAGTTGTGTCAACTGTTGCATTTGCAAGGTTAGTCTGTAATGTACACAGTACTCAAAAGAATTATAAAGATGTCATTTTATATATAGGTGTAGTACACTATGCAAGCAACTCTAGTGGGCTAGGTGGACAGAAATGGCATCCACATGGGACTACAGATATCCATTGCACTAACGTTTCCATTCCTGTTCAGTAGACCTCATGCATGGAATATTCATGCAGTCCTATTGCAACAGATTACTGCTCCATCATTGAAGAGAGATGTTAGACAGTGGGGTTAAATGATAGACTATTGTGCATCTCAGCTGAATATGTGTTGTTGCTCCCCAACCCCCAACACAGCAGGGTTCCCTTGCAACTGCTGTAACAGTAACTCATCAATGGTATATGAGCCTTTCACTCAATCTCAGGACAGTAATATAGAAATTGATCGTACATTGCATGTCTTAGGTAATGGAGAAAGAATGATATGCATATTTATGCAGGTAACTGTGTCATGAATAACTCCTTATCTATCAAGCAGCCTCTGGGGCCCAAAGGACTAAGCCAATTACCTTTTGTGATGCTGCTCATGTTCTTAATCTACAAGTATCCACTTATTTTGTATGTGAGGTACAAAAAGGTTTTGTTTTACAGACTGTCACTCTATGTGTGCTATACTATTTTTAACCTGTTTAACATCTTACTTACATAAAACAACTGCAGAACATCTTAGTCAATCTGAGAGAAGTGCAACAGTGCAGAAATGGTGTCTGATGTCATATTGTATAACAAACAGAATCCCAGACTGGAGTACAGCTAGGTGTGGGGCTGGATTCATTTTGCAGTAGCCCAAAATCCCACTGGGCATGCTCATACACTTAGTTAAGCATAGTGCACATGTATGACTCCTCACACAATGACTTTTCAAATATATATATATATATATATATATATATATATATATATATTTATATTTCTGTCACACTGTCTCTCACCCTCTCTCTCTCAATACACACACACACACACACACACACACACACACACACACACATATATATATATATATATATATATATATATATATATATATATATATCAGTTGTGCATTTGGGCGAAATAAATGCGTGAATTTCAAACTTCTACATTCTCAGAAGTTTGAAAAACAGCAAATCGAACAGCTGATTCACTGATTTTCAAACTGAAATGTTGAAGACACATCGTAATGCAGGGGGGCAAGCCCGCCTGCACCCTCCATGTGGGAGGCTGCACCCCCCACATGCCCCTTACTTTAATATACTAACTCTGAAATCACACTACAGTGGGGAAAGGGATCATTTCCCGATCCCCGCTATAGTGCAATCCGCACCCACAGTGTCAAATCTGCAATGAGCGAATGCCAATGTGCATTCGCCCATTGCACATCCAGACAAATTTTTTTCGTGATTTTGCCACTTTGAAAACCTCCTTTCAAACAAAGCGGATTCGCACTTTTGCATAATGCACCTATGAAAGTAAACTATATATATATATATATATATATATATATATATATATATATGTTGGGTCTACATTACTTGATCAAAATTTCACAATCTCGAACAAGAAATGTAAAAACCCACTTAAGCGAAAGTGCACTACATTGAAATTGCACTTTCGCAAAAGCAGATTCAAAACAAATTACTTTAAACACTAATTTGCAAAGGGGCTTGCCCCCCTGCACCACCCACAAACCCCTGCTTAAATTTAATAACTCAGAGATTGCACTACTGTGGGGAAAAGGATATAAATCCTTATCCCCACTATAATGTGCTTCGGTGAATCTGCTTTTGCGAAAGTGCACTGTCAATGTAGTGGACTTTCACTTAATTCGATCTTCTGTTTGTAGAAAAATTTTGTTTTCGACAAACAGAAGTAGACCCATATATATATATATATATATATATATATATATATATATATATATATATATATATATATATCTAGAGATATATGTCTATATATATATATATATATATATACATGTGTGTGTGTGTAGATTCACTTTATAATCCCAAAATCGTGAAATACCGAATCTCAGAATTTCAAGCCCATAAAGCCGAAAACTCTAAATACCGAAATCCCATAAGCGCAAATTTTAAAATTGCGAATCCTACACTAACCAGACACCACACATATACACAAACAAAAACCTTCCACCCGCACACAAACATAAAAATATACACTACATACAAGCAGGGTGGCAAGCCCTCCTGCACCCCTCTGCTTAAATATACTAACTCCAGGGTCGCACTACACAGACAAACACAAAAAATACCACCACACACCTACATTCCCCTTGCACACACACATCACAG
The DNA here is from genome assembly GCF_019279795.1 of Protopterus annectens. Taxonomy (NCBI): domain Eukaryota; kingdom Metazoa; phylum Chordata; order Ceratodontiformes; family Protopteridae; genus Protopterus; species Protopterus annectens. The sequence goes on from NC_056725.1 coordinate 288,326,318, forward strand.
TCACAACACACACTGACACACACTAAAGCCCCAAACCAACACCCTTAAATATACATACTTACTTAAACTCCCACCTACACATTCAAACACCGCAACACCAGAAGCGCTACTTCAACGTCTCCTAAAGTCAGGAGTTTGAAATTCGCGCTTCTGGGGTTTTGGTATTTAGAGGTTTCGGCTTTATGATCTCGGGATTCTGAAATTCGGTATTTCAGAATTTCGAGATTATAAAGTGGTCATATATATATATATATATATATATATATATATATATATATATAT